>NW_026057582.1:125209199-125464196 GCF_023721935.1 Panthera uncia
TGTCCCCTATAAGGAGGACATACACTATTTGTACTATGAGGCATGGGTAAAAGGAGTGAGGATTCAAGTCCTAGCAAGAGTAGAAGCAGGAAAAGGGGCAACAGGCAGATTTTTTAGGGAGTCTTTCAGTTTCCCTACCTCATTCCCATGCCCCATGCATGCCTCCATCAAATACAGCTAAGCCAAAGGAGGACCCACCATAGACTTGATGGAGAACAGGAGGCCCAGTGAACCATCATGCAATTTGGGAGGGTGGGGGGAGCACATCACAGGGATGTCAGCCTTATTGATGCTGCTGGCCTCTGGAGCTGATGGTGTCTACATGGGCTTCACAGCATTCTGGACTTCAACAGGTCACACCAACCCTTGGCTGGGAGCATCTCTGGCATTGTAGGCCCCAGAGCAGGCCACAGAAGGGACAACAGCTCTGAGGCCAGGATGGCATTCATTGTGTCTGTGATTATTTTTGGAAGAGCTCAGTGCTTTTGTAGTCTTCCTTTGAAATGAAAATAATGTTTTCTTTTTTTCCCCAATAAATGTTCTCCTTTTAAAAAGCTAAGGAGAACCTCACAGAACTTAACATCTTACCATTCACTTTTTCAATCAGCAAAGGCACACTCTTTTATGTCACTCCTTGACTAAATGGATTTGATACTGAGAATGTCCCAGGTTTAGTTGCACAGAAGAAGCATCCCTCTTTCTGTTGGAGATTTTATTTGCTCTCCAGGCACCTTCTTGTCAAAATCGACTTAGGCTGATGTTCTTTCATTTTCTTGGATGCTGTGAAAAGCTCTCAGAGGATATCCAGGCTCTTCCAATACCTCACCCTCCAGCCCAGGGATTTGGAGGACTTTTCACAGGTGGTACCAGCAGCATAACCATCAGCAGGCAGAAAAACTAGGCGTAAGTTAGGTCGTACAAGAAGTCACTATGAGACGATGTGTGGAAGTTTCCCTTCTCTAAGATGGCTCTTAGCTCCTGATAGCTACGCCTGGCCACTAATTCTTCTCCAGGTGTGTCATCAGCTTGTCTTCTTTCTCCCAGAATCTGTAAGTCTGTAAGTAATTTGTGGACATGGATATACTCTTACACCAGTGTATGATATCCACAGCTCCTAGCACAATGGTGGTATTCAAATTAGTTCAATGGCATTATTGGCTACAGCTGTACGGTCCAACGAGGTGGCACTTAGCCACAGGTGGATCTTGAAATTTATCTTAAATAAAATTTTGTATCATCAGAACTTCCATTCTTTGGTCACATAGCACATTTTAAACACTCAGTAGCCACCTGTGGTCTATGGCCATGTTGGACAGCACACAGGGAGATTTTTCCTCCATTACAGAAAGTTTCACTGGACAGCATGGGTCAGAACGTATTGATTTATCTGTGATCCCTGCCAGACCGTGGGATTTCTGCGGGCAGGCCTGTGTGTGCCGCTCCTTGCTGTGAAACTGGTGCCCCGAAAATGCCTGGTGCAAGATTATGTTCAGTCAGCTCTTATTAAAAGACTGAATAGCAACTCTACCTTAAATTGTATTCAGTTCTACAGATTAAGAATCATGAAATGATTACATCTTGAACTAGAAAACCTTGTTTTTTTAAAATTATTATCATTTTAAATGTTTATTTATTTATAATATAATTTATTGTCAAATTGGCTTACATGTAACACCCAGTGCTCATCCCAACAAGCGCCCTCCTCAATGCCCATCACCCACTTTCCCCTCTCCCCCACCTCCCCATCCACCCTCAGTTTGTTCTCTGTATTCAAGAGTCTCTTATGGTTTGCCTCCCTCCCTCTCTGTTTGTAACTATTTTTCCCCCATTCCTTCCTCCATGGTCTTCTGTTAAAATTCTCAAGATCCACATATGAGTGAAAACATATGATATCTGTCCTTCTCTGACTAACTTATTTCACTTGGCATACATAATATGTTCCAGTTGAACTGGAAAACCTTTTAATAGTCATCTGGTTCAAGCCCCTCACTTCCCAGATGGGAAGACAGTCCTGATATGACTGGAACCTTGTCTTAGGTCCCCAAACTAATTAGGGCAAATCTTTAACACTAGCAATGACCTCTTTCTCCTTGGACCATCACTCTGTCCACCATGTTAAACTCTCTTAGTGTTTACTTTGAAATGGCAGTGAAGAAGTCCTCAAATGATCATTTAGAAGAAAATGTCCTTAAGTTGAGCCAGTTTAACTACCTAGAAGCCCTCTAGAGCAGGTGTATTCAGTGTGCATGTATTAATAGCATTTCCATTTGACTTGGGACCAGTGTAAAGGTGCCCATGTGGTAACTAACAATATTTTACATTGTTTTGGAAGTCTGCCAAATTTCATAAGGCAAGAAAGGTATACGCATTGAAAGGGAAGAGTCAGAGTGGTTGTTATCTGCATGTTGTAAAAGACTCATCTGACAGGAGCGCCTGGGTGGCTCAGTCGGTTGAGTGTTCGACTTCAGCTCAGGTCATGATCTCACAGTGTGTGGGTTCAAGCCCCGCATCAGGCTCTGTGCTAACAGCTCAGAGCCTGGAGCCTGCTTCAGATTCTGTGTCTCCCTCTCTCTCTGTCCCTACCCCACTTGCACTCTGTCTCTGTCTCTCTCTCAAAAATAAAAAGCATTTAAAAAAAATTTTTTTTAAAAGAATCATCTGACAAGACTATTGCAAATGATAAGTGTTCATCATGGTGCAAATCACAAGACCAATATAGAATAATCTATGGCTTTCCTATACATAGGCAGATCAGTTACAGAAGAATGATAAGCAAACCTCATTCCACACATCTGCCAAAGATCTGGAATACCCAGGAATGATGCTAATAAGAAATGTAATACCTTTCTTTACAAAATAAAACTTTGCCAGAGGTCACTTAAGAAAGCCTGAAAAGATAAAGAGGTGCCTGTGTCCCAGGATGGCAAGACTCGAAACTTTAGTGATTCTAGTTCTCCCCAAATGAATTAGTTCATTGAGTGCAGTCCCAAACTGAAAGGCCTTTTGGGGAACTTAACAAGCCAAATGCATAATGGGAGTGAAGTTCTTAAAATATCTGAGATAATTCTGGAAACACACACACACACACACACAAAGAGGAAAGGAGAATTGGCTTATTAGTCTGTTTACCTTGTCATAGGTAAAGTTTCTGTTTTCTTCTAAATGTTTATTTATTTATTTATTTTGGGAAAGAGAGAGCTCAAGCAGGGTAGGGGCAGAAAGAGAGAGAGGGAGAGAGAGAATCCTGAGCAGGCTCTACACTGTCAGTGCAGAGCCCAATGTGGGGTTTCATCTCACCAACCGCGAGATCATGACCTGAGCCAAAATCAAGAGTCAGGGGCTTAACTGGCCGAGCCACCCAGGCGCCACACAGATGGAATTTTTTCTTAACACTTACAGCCTTTCCATCCGAATCAATGGTGTCACTTCTAAGTAGTCACCTTGGGAGGGTACGTCCTTATTCTATCAATGTAGCTACCTTTCGGAGCATCTTTGGAATGTCTACCAGGAATCCACTTCAAATGCCCTTCTCCCCTTTTATAGAATATCTTCCCAGGTCAGAAACCCAACATACCTTTGTAGATATTTTTTTTGTAAAATTTTTAAGCATCATTTGATTGAAGCGTATGGAAGCATTCTCCCTGGACACACTCACAGAATGCTTTAAGCAGTGAGGGCCCTATGCACAGAAGGCTATGGATGTCCCAAGAAGGTGCCTCTCATTTGTTCATGTGTTCATGTTGGGGACCATCCCATCCTGGAGTCATCCTTGTGTTTATGAGGCAGAGGAAGGAGACCACAGGTAGCCTGTATTCTGGGTGCTTGGTGAGCTGTCATATGGACCTAGATGTCCACGTGCTGCTTTTGTTCTATAGCCATTTATTGAGCCCTGCCATGTGCCCAGCCCTGCCCTGCCCTGAGACCTGGTGGAGCAGGGAAGGGTGGCCCATGTCACAGTGTAAGGACTATCTTTGTCATGGGTTGGGGAGGTGAGGGAAGGACCAGAAGCACGGGGGCTGGAGAGCCAGTAGGAGTTATCAGAGCCAGGAAACGGTTTTCACTAAGATGGCAATAGCTTCAGCCCTCCAGGCCTGTGTGCCTCAAGCCTTCACCAGCCCCAGGCTGCTGGATGCTCAGAGAAACAAGCAAGAGTGTGATTGGTGTGTGCTTTCAAACCTAGATCTGCTGCTGGGAGATGTAAAGAAACGGGAGGCTGTGCCATGGACCCCCATCTTCGTGCTCTTCCTACAAAGGGCAACGAGTGGTATAGACCAGTGGTCATCAGTGATTATCCTTCACAGGTGTCCTGGGGGGTGTCTGCAGTCTTGGACAGGATGACTGCCTCCCAAGAGCAGTTGGGCTTCTGGGGCTCCCACAAAGCTGCTCTTCAGGGGCCTTACTCCAGTCCCTGCACCACATCTGCCAAGACAGACCTGTTCTATTCAGTTAGCTCACTGCAAAAGAAAAATGGAATTTTTTTTAAGTTTATTTATTTTATTTTGACAGAGCACAAGTCGGGTAGGGGCAGAGAGAGAGGGAGGCAGAGAGAGAATCCCAAGCAGACTCCACACTGCCAGCGCAGATTCCAATGCAGAGCTCGAACCACGAAGCTGTGAGATCATGACCTGAGTGGAAACCAGGAGTCAGATGCTCAACCAACTGAACCACCCAGGTGCAGCAAAAAATGGAATTTAAAGGCATTTGACAGAGTAGCACCTTTTCCGTTCACCATGAGCCCACCTTCCCTTTGGTGTGGCATCTCCCCACCTCCCTCGTTAACTCTGTGGCTCTCTGAGGGCACCGGGTTTGCAGTTTGGGGACTGTAGCCTTCTTCCCTCAAGCGTGTGTGTGTGTGTTCGTTCCCACGTATGCCTCACTTCCAGTCCTTTAGAATACAGACTCCACGAAGGCAGGGGTCTAGCCTCTGCCAGACTTCTATTTGTAGAAGATACCTGACGAATATTTGTTGAATGAATGAACAAATAAATGAGTGGCATTAAGATTTTGTCCCTGTTTAGTCGTAGATGAGGAATTGGAGGTGCACAGTTGCTGGAATCCTCATCCAAGTCTGTGCGACTCCAAAGCCAGGACCCTCAAATATAGCACTTGCTTCTGCATGATGAGAATGGGGTTTCATATCATCTCTTTCTTTTTTCCTTTTTCTTTTTTCTTTAAGGTATGTTATCATTGAAAACTTCACCTTGTTAGCAGATTCTTTCAGAATTCATTTTATTTCAAAAGCCTTTAACAGGAATTACGAGATGACCACTATCCTGAAACAGACATGCTCACAATCAGACTTTCATTTTGACAGTTCTTGAGAGAAATCCAAATCTTGATACCCTTTACTGGATGTGTATGTTTTTGGGCGTGTCTACACTTACATCATCTACTAGGGTTGAATTGAAGTCTACTCATAAACTATCTACTTGCAACAGAAATTTTTTTTCTACACAGCTTTTTTTTATTAAGTTTTAAATTTTAACTAAATTAGTTTAATTACTTTAAATTAGTTAACATACACTGTTATGTAAGACTCAGGTGTACAATGTAGTGATTCAGCAATACTGTCCCTTACTCAGCATTCATGATGATCAATGTGCTCTTAATCCCCTTCACCTGTTTCACACATTTCCCCCCACCCCACCTCTCTAGTAACAGTTTATCCTCTAGGGTTGAGTCTGTTTCTTGGTTTCTCTCTCTCTCTCTCTCTCTCTCTCTCTTTCCCTTTGTTCATTTGTTTTCTTTCTTAAATTCCACATATGAGTGAAATCATATGGTATTTGTCTTTCTCTGACTAATTTCACGTACCATTATACTTCCTAGCTCCATCCATGTTGCCGCAAATGGCAAGTTCTCATTCTTTTTATGGCTGAGTAATATTCTTTATCCATTCATCTGTTGATGGGCACTCGTACTGCTTCTGTAATTTGATTATTGTTGATAATGCTGCTATGAACATAGAGGTGCATGTATCCCTTTGAATTAGTATCATCTCTTTGTTTACATATGTTCATTAAACTATCAGAAAATTGGAAGCCAGCTTCTCTGTGTGCAACGTGTCCAAGCAGAAGGGAGTCTATGGGGGAAGGTGCCGGAAGGGGAGAAGCCTCATCATCAAGAGCCACCGTGCCTGCTGTGGTCTACCTGGCCTGGAAAGATAGTCTCAGAAAAAAGAGTCTGGCCTGGTGTGTGACCTGAAGCACATCACCCTAGTTTTACAGGGCCCCTTTGGGGCTCATCAAGAATGAAGGAAGTGGGGCGCCTGGGTGGCTCAGTCAGTTGAGCGTCCGGCTTCGGCTCAGGTCATGATCTAGCAGTCTGTGAGTTCAAGCCCCGCATCGGGCTCTGTGCTGATAGCTCAGAGCCTGGAGCCTGCTTCAGATTCTGTGTCCCCTTCTCTCTCTGCCCCTCCCCCACTCATGCTCTGTCTCTCTGTCTCAGAAATAAATAAACATTAAAACAAAATAATAAAAACAAAAAAGAATGAAGGAAGTGTTTGCTTCATCTGGAGGGTATAAAGATACAAATGGAAATAGAAGTGAAGATACTCAGGCCAAATGATGGCCCAGTGATACTGCAACTGCTTGTACAGAGTGGATTCTTAAACAGGAATAAAAGGTGAAAATACTTATCAACATTACCTTTAAAAATTGCTTTTCGGAGGTGTGCCTCAGGCACCCGACACCAAGGCCGTCACACCTGATCTTCCTGCCCCTGTTGGAACCGGCAGCCATTTCTTCAAGCATCAGATAAAATTTAAACTTCATACCTTGTGCCCATGTTGCATGCAAATGTGTGTTGTGAAACACCATAATCACCCTCAGCGTCGTGCTGCATTCACAGAGAGCGGCCCGGAGACCTCCTGAGAGGAGGGCAGATACACAGAGCTGTCCCACTGTCTTAGGGGATGCACGGTCTTGCACACGCACACATACATGCAGGCTCTTGCACACGCACATGTACACGCTCAGGGACCAGAGTGAGGGCCAGAATCACTCAGGTTATGCACGCCTTCTCTCTTTTCTTTTTCTCTCTTGACCTCTCTCAACACAGTCAATTGCATTTTTGTTCAATGAAAAGTTAGAGCCCGTTTGATGGGAATCTTCTGTACGGATAAACACACAATACACAAGCCCAGGCAGAAGGAGGAGACAGACCTGACTCATATACCCGACATCAAAATCCCTTATACGTAAATTCAGGAACTTGAGTGTTTTCATTACTTTTGTGCTCTGGCGAGTGAAGAGAGACGGTGTATACTGCATGTGTCTTAACCATTGTCAGCTGCTGTGATATAATCCACTACAGCAAAGCACACTTAACACCAACGCTGTGCTGATCATTATTTACCCACTGGTGATCCAAACTTCATGGTGACTTAGGATCATTCTTACTGTGATGATCCTGTGTGTGTAGGAGGCAAAGCTGAGTCTGTAGAGACCCCAGATCTACTCTGCTGGTTGCATTGCTACTGAATCCCTGAAGGCTGATAGGCTCATTTCCTTGGACAAAAACAGAAACAAACAAAACCTCCTCTGGGGGGGGGGGAGAGGATTTTGATGTTATTGTTGCCTACTTGTTTTGTTCCCTCTAAATCGGGTTATTGATGATCATGACAATTTAAGCTGGATAAATGAGTGCGACCTGTTACTCCTAGTGACTTTTAATACTTGCAAGTGACGTTTCTGAGTAGCTGAAGATTGAGGGCACAGTGTGGTTCTTGTCAAAGAAGTATCGACAGTCGAGAATTTTCCTTCCAGTATAAAGCTGATGTGTTAGTTGTTACTGTTAAGTAATACGAATTAATACAAATCTGACTACTACTTCCTAGAAACTGCCATGAGCCATCCCTATTACTGCAGCGGAGTGGTGCTTCAGTGAGCACTTACTGAAAATGGACTGTCAGTATGCCCACAGGGCTAACAGGGTTGGCCTGGGTTGGCCAGCAGCCCCTTCAGTGTGGAGGCTATGTCACGGGAGCCATTTCCCCAGGTTCCCTGTTTGGAGGGGAGGTGGGACCTCATTGTATACCTGTTGTCAAAATCCCAAAGCTTCTGAGAAACAGACTCAGAGCCAGGTAAAACCAACACTTTCAAGATGGCAGATATACCAAACCTAAAATACACAGCCGTCTCCATGGTTTTCAGGATTTGGGGTGAAGCTAGGAGGGGTGAAACATTGTAGGGATTCTCTTAGAACTCCCTGCATGGTACATATTGGATTTCCTAAAGCTAATACAGAAGCAATGTGTTACTTGTTTTAAGATAAAATCAACTCAAGGCCATTAAGTTGTGATTGGGTCTGATAAATCTCAGTCACATGTGACATGAGGCATGTCCGTGTCCTTAACCCCACTGTTACTTAGAGTCAGAATTACTGTGTTCGCTTAATGCTACTCCTTCTTGTTAAATATAATGTTGCCAGAAGTAATAGATGCCCTGGGACATAAACCTAAAACAACATACATTTCTCAGTCAAGTAATCCTGAATTTAATCTAAAAATAGCCTAAACAGTAGTTTATGTAAACCTCAAATATCAGGACTCCCAGCCCAATGCTAGTTCATCAAACTGTAAATTTATGAGGCACTTAGTTAGCATTTGAACATTTTAAACTAGATCAAGCATGATCTGTGTTAGAAACAGGCTCCAGAGAAATCCAAGAATCCCACTCTTGGCTGATCTTGCTGACTGGAACATTCCTTGGGGAAGTCCTTCTCTGGGGCCGGCATAGTGAAACACTAACATAGCACACTGTGTAGGCATATGGTTATCGACGGCATAGTCAGCTTTTCTGAGCACTGTTTTAAACATAGTTTTGTCTCCTGAGAGACCAGGCCCTCTGGCCAGCAGAGTCTGGCAGTGTGAGCAAAGGAACCTCTTTCATTTTACGACCAACTTGACCACGAGAGAAAACTTAGAAGTGGTCACAGATGAAATATTCCTCCATAGGTGGTGAGGCCATTCTGCCAGGACTTGGATCTCCTCCCGTTGTGGTTTCCCAAACAACATCCTTGTTGTTTGAAAAAACCCATCTGGTGGCCACTCAGGGGATCCCAGCCCAGGATGATGGGAACCGGCTTATAAAAGTGCAAAGCTAGAAGAAAAACTGACTCACAGGTTGGTTCTCTGTAGGACTATATTCCCCAAGGGTGACAGCAGACCAGTTGCACCTGGTCTGTGCGCCGTGCTTACACCTTGTCATTGAAGATAGAACGGAGCCACTGTTTTCCTGAGACATTTTCTTTCTGGAACCTGTACATCAAAATTTTCAGAATTCCATCAAAATTTTCAGAAGATCTGTTTATTTCAAAAACCCTATCTCTAGTTTCATTTAAAGATATCAGATAAAACCCTAAGACAAATTTAAGATGCTTTTAGCATCCTTTGCTAAAGGCACTTGAAAAACCAGCCACTTCCTTCAAAAGTTAACACAAAACAGGGATGCCTGGGTGGCTTGGTCGGTTAAGCGTCCGACTTCAGCTCAGGTCATGATCTCACAGTCCATGAGTTCGAGCCCCGCATCAGGCTCTGTGCTGACCACTCAGAGCCTGGAGCCTGTTTCAGATTCTGTGTCTCCCTCTCTCTCTGCTCCTCCCCTGTTCATGCTCTGTCTCTCTCTGTCTCAAAAATAAATAAACGTTAAAAAAAAAAAAAAGTTAACACAAAACAAAGAGATGATAGGCAGATAGATGGATAGCTGTAGATACCTATTGGCGTAGATAGATAACAAGCAGGGAAAAAAACTAAAAAGCTGAACAATGGTGCTAAAAAATAGGACTCATTTTATTCAGTGAAGTAACCAATAGAAACGTATCTAAATTACTCCTATTGGTCAGATTTATCTGACAATTTCTTGGCTCTTCATTTAACTTGAACTGGACGGATACCTGGTTTCTTGGCAAGAGGGCAAGACTGAATCTAGCCAGAGAAGGTTTTCATCATTCTGTTGAGCAAGACGCCATGGTGCTAGACTTAGTGCCCTCGTAATGGACATGGATTCTCTGATTTTTGTGGTGCTTTCTCCATTATTAAATAGCTAGTTTATTCAATAAATATTCACAGAGTGCCCACTCTGTGCCAGTCACTGGTAGAGACTCCACCAGGGATAGAAAACTGCCCTGGGGAGTTGGAAGCGCCTTTTGGGAAATGCAGAGGGAGAGTGCTGTTCAGGGTGACGTCTAGGAGAGCAGTCTGGACCACGGGAAAACATGGCCACCAACACATGGGTCCATGGCACCACAGATAAGCTTTCTTCTGACAGGGTAGTAGTTGGTCAATTGACCAATTGACACCCCCCCACCAAAAAAAAGGTTCAAGTGGAGAAACGTAAAGAAATTATACTTAGGTGCCTTGAACATTTGGTTTAAGCTTAAGCCATGAAAATGTTAATTTTTTCACCAATATTGCAGTGGCGGTGAACGCTTTTTCTTAGAGGGTATGTGTCTGCTGATTGCCCTCGCACGTCACCTTCTTCACACAAACCACAAGTTATAATGAAATGAGTTCAAATTCCAGTTTCTTTTTCTTTTTTAGATTGGGTAGAACACAAAAGATCCTTGTGAAGCAGTCTGGACCAGATTTTTATGATATTTTTTCCCCTCATCTCTTACACTTGTCTTGCCCACATCCAATTTGGCAATGGGCTATTTTTAGCGAGCTAAGTTAGTTTTCATGAAAACAACTACTCTTGTTCTCGTGTTTCATGTATTAATTGAAATAGCAAATATTACTGACATAAATAGGCTTAAGAATAAATGCAGTTAAGTCTTGATAAGCTTTCCCTTAACTCACAGGAGCAGATATGTGGGTGATCAGAGACTGCCCTGCCAGTCTGAAGATTCAGGAGCACGAGTGCCAGGTGGTGTGTTTTCCAAGGACTAGGATAGCTTTGGCTAATCCAGCTCCCCATGGTATTGGTGAAGGGAGTGTCTCCATTGGCAAGAGTATGGGAGTGGCTTGGAGGGTGTGCAGAGTAAGAATACAGGCAGGCCTCTGTCGACAGACCCCAGGATTAAGCAGCAAGCAGGGGGCATTGATGGAAGATGGTCAGAGATGTATGACGGAAACTGGAAAATGAGGCTCCAGAGAAGCCTTTAGAACCTCTTTTTATAATTATCTCTGTTTGTGTTGTCTCCTTGCCCAGGCAGGCAGTGATCTGGAGTCAGGGATGGCATTTTGTGCACCGTCGTGTCTTTGTAGTCCATTAGCTGGCACTTGGGAAACCTCTGGTAAATATTTTTGAATGAAAGGAAGTACATGTTTTCTCCATTGGGCTTGTTGGCAAAGGATGGGCGTCCTTCTGCACAGTGAATCTCTGCCCTGGATATCACAGGTCAGCAAAGTGTGGGCCATCTGATCTTGTATGTTCTGTGCCTCAGGTTACCCCAGTGACAGCATGTGAGCAAACTAAGATCCTTGTTCAGCTTCTAGTGTGCGGTCAGCCACATATATCTAGACAGGCATCCTGGTGTCTATTAGGTACAACTGGGCATGGAGGCCACAGGTATGATGTTGGTGGACCCAGGTATAATGATGTGAAAGACAGAAAAGCCACATTTTCCACTGATTTGAAGGTTTACACCCATGATATTATTATATAAGTCAAAGTCATGGGTGGTTCCCACTAGACCTTCCCAAATGACTTCTCCATAGGACAGCAATACACTTAGATCATTAACATTGGTCTATTATAGTGTCACAAATAAGAGTAACCATCAGAAGTTTACAGTGTAAGAACGATAATATCACAGCATTAATGTAATTTTTCATTTATTCATTTACTTAGCAAATGCTCCTTGTGTCTGCTCTGTCTTCGTTCATTAAGTAAGGAAGTCATCGCTCAATGTCTCTATAAGCTCATGGTTGCTGGTCTGCTTTGTTGAGAATAGTGTACTGGGTGTCAGCCTGTGTCACTCTTTGTGTTTCAGACCTGATTTAAGTTAGCATGGTATGCTGGAACCTGGAACTGCAGATGAAAGCCTATAGCATAAGCGTCCCTCTCTCCTTTTCCTTTTCCTCGGGCAGCTTGGGAATGAACCATGATGATGACCACTCATCCTGCGCTGGCAGATCCCACATCATGTCAGGAGAGTGGGTAAAAGGCCGGAACCCCAGTGACCTCTCTTGGTCATCCTGCAGCCGAGATGACCTGGAAAACTTCCTCAAGTAAGTCCTTGAATCATTCCGTACAAGCACTATAATAGAAAATATTTCTGGGATGTGTGGGTGGCTCAGTCGGTTAAGCGTCCGACTCTTGATTTCACGGTTGTGAAAATGGTCTCACGGTTGAGAGCCCCGCATCAGGCTCCGCCCCCACTCTCAAAAAAAAAAAAAAAGTAATAAAAAATATAAAAAAATGTTTCTAAACAAGTGCTTCCAGAAGACATAATAATAATTGAGGTCTTAGTAAGTGTGGGAAAGAGAAATGAATCGCTTAGAACTCTGATCTGGCCTAAAGAGGTGGTCAGCGCAGAGTCTCCTATATCTGGCCAAAACTTCCTCTCACATGTGCATATGCCAGGATGCTGGGCACCCAGCTGCTACTCGTAAATGCATTATTGATTGACAGAATATCAGCACAGTGACCAGGACTTGAAAAGAACCCCATTTCGTTTCTCTGCAGTACTTTGACTCTGAGTGGATACCACCATAGCAGTGTCCTTGGGTGCTACAGAAAAAGTCACTTCCTTAACGCTCAGCCTGCTTCCCTTGATAGGGGGCACACTTGCTGGGGAGCAGGGCTTGCTCACCTCCCCCCTCCCATGTAAGGATGGGCTGTGTTTATCTCGCTGCCACCTTCTTTCCAGAATATATCTGCATCATTCCACTTGCAGATTGCTACAGAAGAGCTGGCCATCTGATTTCAGACCTTTGTCAAACAAAGTCTTTGCTCAGGTACCATAAGGATCCCTTAGTGTCAAGACCTCAGGGTTAAACTTACAGATTGACGGGTAGACCCCGATCACTTCCGTGCTTAGTTGTATTCGTCCGTCCACCACATGGAGATGGAAGGAACTGAGTCTTACCTGCGTACGGAGCTTTGCGGTTCAGTAACACATTAAAGTACCCTCCGTGAATTCGGGATGCAGAAGCCGGGCATCACTCTGCCTTCTGTCCCTATCCTGGGTCTTCTTTCATGATATTTCCTGTGGGTGGAGAAATTATGTGCTACACAAGGCTTAAAAACGGATTCATTAGTTTTAATAGCGTCTATTTCTTCCTGAGTACTTGTTATCACAGAATCTCCATGAAATGTTGTTGTAAGCCTCTTGACATTGTTTCATTTTCCCCAGAAGGGTCAGTGAAACAAGGCAGGATATTTTCATTTGCTTATATACACATTGCTGGTCCCATTGCCTTTCTTAAAGTGTTGTGTGTGTGTGAGCCCCGGGGAGGTGGCCAGCGTCGGCCTGTGTATACTTGCGTGCAACTCTCTTCTTCGAGAATCTTGGGGTGAGGCTGGGTTTCCTTTCTACTACCATCTGCCTTGCTTTTGGGAATTGAAAAGCAAAAGCATTCAAATATTCAACCTCCTAAGGGAGCCACAGGCTCTTAGCCCCCAATTCAGTTTTTCAGAGTTGTTCTCAACATCTGTGAATGTTTCCATCGCGGTAGAAATCCTGACCTCCTTTGCAAATCGTGCCTCCAGCCAGTTTTTACTGAGGGCAGAATGTGTGCTCAGGTAGGACACCTAGACCAGTCAGCTTCCATGGCCTGACACAGGCTCTCCAAGAGAGTCTGCAGAGTTGGAAATAAGCACTTTGTTTTTTATTCAAAATAAAGCAAAAATGACCCTAGCTTCTATTTTTTTCTTTATTCATGATAATTTTGCTCAAAAACGTATTCTTTTGTTTTAATGTTTATTTATTTAAGGGAAAGATAGGAAGCAGGAGAGGGGTAGAGAGAGAGGGGGAGAGAGAGAATCCCAAGCAGACACCACAGCTGTCATCACAGAGCCGTACGCGGAGCTCAAACCCACGAACTGTGAGATCATGACCTGAGCCAAAACCAAGAGGCCAAAACCATGAGTTGGATACTTAACCAACTGAGCCACCCAGGCACCCCTCAAAGATGTATTCTAAGAAAATACTGTGGGAATCGATTTCAGAAATAGATTTTCACCCAAGAAAGCTCAAACTTGAGAAAAGTACGTTAGCCTCACGGGGTATTATTCCCAGGCCCTTTCCTAGTTGCTAAGCCCTCATTGTCTTCTTAGTAAAGATCTGCATTTGGCCAGGTAGAAAAAGAGTCCAGTGCCTGGGTCATCTTCCCATACATAATTCGGAGATGCGTCCTTCTCCCCTTCTCTTGAGTGACAAATCAAAACAAAAACCTGGGAAGTAACCTTATAAGTCAACTTGCCCCTTGGCTGTTTCAGGTCGAAAGTCAGCACCTGTTTGCTGGTCACAGACCCCAGGAGCCAGCATGCAGTGCGTCTCCCTCACAAGCTGCCAGGCATGCACTACAGTGCCAACGAGCAATGCCAGATCCTGTTTGGCACCAATGCCACCTTCTGCAGAAACATGGAGGTAAGCAGCCGCGGGAGGACCGGCTTGGGATGGAGCGTCTGGCTTCTGTTGGAGGACACAGGTATCCATACTCCACACACACACGTGCACACGTATATGCACGCACCTGTTCGCTTACCCTGACGCGTGTTTAC
This sequence comes from Panthera uncia, assembly GCF_023721935.1. Classification (NCBI taxonomy): domain Eukaryota; kingdom Metazoa; phylum Chordata; class Mammalia; order Carnivora; family Felidae; genus Panthera; species Panthera uncia. The sequence continues at coordinate 125,223,866 of NW_026057582.1, forward strand.
GTACGCCCTTGCGGGCATTTGCATAGGTGTACCTGTAGAGAGCTACACGTGTGCACATGCACACATGCAGTTACATGCGTGCATAGACACACTTCCACACACAGGAAGCTTTTTTTTTTTTTTTTTAATTTTTTTTAAGTTGATTGATTCTGAGAGAGGGAAAGAGCGAGCAGGGGAGTGGCAAAGAGAGAGGGAGAGAGAGAATCCCAAGCGGGCTCTGCATTGTCAGTGCAGAGCTCACACAGGGCTCGAACTCACAAACCGTGAGATCATGACCTGAGCCAAAGTCGGAAGCTCGACCGACGGAGCCACCCAGGCACCCCTGTCCTAAGGCTTCTAAACGCGTGTGAGCCTGATGAGCCGTCACCACAGGTTCCCTGGGTTGCTGTCCCCAGTGTACAGATGGTAACGCCAAGCCTCAGAGATTCAGCGGTCATTCGAAATGGCTTGGTTAGCAGGTAGTAGAGCAGGGATTTGACTCGGGTCTGTTCACCCCCAGAGCACACACTTTCCCCACCATGCTGTTGACAGCAGGCCGTGGCTTGGCCACTTTTGTGGGTGCGGATGCTGGGGTAGAGGTGCCAGGACCTGGGGCAGCACGGTGTCCATGCCATGGACCAGGTGGAGGCCACAGCAACCTGCGTTGGCAGTTGGCTCAGGTCGAGGAGCAGAGCCTGTGCCATTCTGGAGCAGAAGGACAGAAGCAGAACTAGCTGGGGATGTGTGGGACTCAGGAGCCACCCAGTGGCAGTTGGCCTGAGGGAGGGCTCTCCAAGTGCTGGAGCTCAAGATGGTATCTGGTCCCAGGGAGGGAGGCTGGAGGGCTGGCCACGTTCCCCGAGCGAGACCCCAGCCCAGGGCAGGACCATCTCCAAGAGGGACACACCAGAGACTGTGCCTCTAGAACGTGACCCTGGGGTCGCAACCAGCAGAACAAGTCAGCCTGGACCGCGGGAGGCAGGAGGCAGCCTCTTGAGAGCTTCCTGGCTATGTGGGAGTTGGTCTGGGAAATCAGGGTGGAGTCCCCAGTCCATCGTTTGGGGTGCAGAAACCCCCAAACCAGGCTAGCACCTCCTCCTAGCTGTTTCCCCAAAGGACATTTGTGCCCAGCGTTGTCCTCCCCCATTGCCCTGCGGAGGTGCCAGCAAGGGTCCCGTCCAGGCTGAGTAATGGAGAGCTGAGTCCCACTTTACACCCCTGTGCCTTGTATCTTCTGCCCAGCAGCAGCAGGGTTGAAGGACGCCTCTCTGAGGAGATGCAGTGGGCCCCAGGACTCGATCATCCCCGGCTCTCTGCCCCTTGTGCCTGATGTGCTCACCATCAGCCTTGGCCATTAAGACTCTCCTTCACATACCATATGCCAGCCAAGAGGCACCCTGTTTACCCTTCCCAGCCTTCAGTCCTTTAAAGTACCTGCTGATGCAGAACCATCAGAAAGGGCGGTTTCAAAGGGTCCTCGGATGGTGTGGTGACAGCATGAAATCCATATGATTAAAACCCCAGGGGAAGACCCTGAGCATTCAGGAAGAGTAGAAACGTCCTGGGCTCCTGGGGTGGAGAAGAGGGAAGTGCCCAGCTGAGTCATGGGACACAGAGCAGCCGCTCTGCCCACCATGGAGTCTTCTCGGGGCTGGTGGGTTGTTGCGGGCCAGGCTGTACTGGCCCTACCAGGGGCAGGATGGATGGGGAGTTACGGAGAGTGGGGCAGAGACTGCCTCCTCCCTGAGAGCTGCAGCCACGTTTGCCTTTTAGGAGCCAATTGCACACCAATTGAGCCAGGAGGGACAGGAGGAGGGAGGTGCCTATGCTAGGGGCTCATGATTTCCCAGGCAGAGAGAATACATGGAGAGAGTGAATAGGAAGGGTCAGCTTCCCATGCACTGTCACATGAAACCCTGGCTGCGACCCTTGAGGCAGAGGCTTTGAACGCCATTTAACAGATGAGAAGACAGAGGCTAGGAGAGGTTAGGTAATGGGCTGAGATCACCCAGCCAGGAAGGAATGGGCTGCAGAGTGAGCCCAGGTGTGTCTATTACTGAAGGAGAAAAGGAAAGCTACATATAGTCATTCAAACACAGACCCCAAAGGGGAGGAAGGTGACCTGGTATTTTATTTTCCTCTGCTAGCATCATTTTGCTAGAAGACAGTGAAAATGTCAACAAGTAATGGTCAGCTCAGCTGTGTCACTTTTTATTCTCCCTAGAAGCTCAAGATACAATTACATAAAGTGAAATCTTCTTATTTTGTAAGTTACAGGGAAGCTGAACATTTTATTCCTACACCTCACCAGGAACCACAAAATATGTTCTCGTCCTTGCCTTTTCCTGAGAGTTTCACCAGTACTAAAATATAAAATGGGCATTTTCCTCCCCCTGGTACCTAGCGGGAGTGATTCCTTAGGGGAGTGAAAGAGCACCTCTTAGCACGGCTGACTTAGATGGCCAGTAGCCTCGGGGAAGCTGGTGGAAATTGTCCTGCTTGCGAGGCTAGGGTGCTTCCTTCATTGTGAATCTCACAGATGGCGGTAACTTCACACGGGAGAAAATGCCATACAAATGCACAGGAGGCAGTGTCGGAGAATGGAGAGACAGAAGGCCAGCTGGGAACCAAGAACTTTGGAAGTGCTGGCCCTAGGCCTGGGACACACCATATGACTCAAAGACAAACCAAGGCAGCACCCTGCTGTGGGATTCTAAGGCTTGTCTTATCATCAATTTCCTCATGTTGTACCTTTACGGGTCCATGTTTCAGTTGGTGTTCAGTCTAACAGGAGAGCGTGTATACGTCGTATTATTCCTTTCTTGTTCCCGTGTAACACTGACTCTTTGATGCTGGTATGAGTCCTTCTTCTTCCTGGTCCTCATTTCCTTCTGCACTCCCCTTCCCCTACTCCATTCCGGTTGAATTGCCTTTCCACTCTTTCTTGAACCAGGAAGGCATGCTCCTAGCAAGGCCACTTTGCTTCATGCCGGCTGTTTCCTCTGCCTGGACACTCTTCTCCCACTTGTCCCCGTGACTAAGTCCCTCATCTTTTTTCTTTCTTTCTTTTTTTTTTTTTTTTTTTTTTTTGATTTTTTGATTTTGTTTTTTTCCGAGGTAACCTTCTCAAGGAGGCCTGCCCTGACCTGCTATTTAAAATTTCAACTGGGTAACCCTCCTCCATCCACTCTTAGAGCACCCAGGACTCCTGATTCCCTAAGGGAAAGCCCTATATTCATAAACTTAACCCTCTTTAGGTTTATTTATTTTTGAGAGAGAGAGAGAGATCAGGGGACATGCAGAGAGCAGGGTGGGGAGGTGTGCTGACAGCAGAGAGTCCCATATGAGGCTTGAACTCACCAACTGCAAGATCCTGACCTGAGCCAAAGTCGGACACTTAACTGACTGAACCACCCAGGCACCCCCATAAACATAGCATTTTTCAATATGCTGTATAATTCATTTGTTTGTCATGACTACTGATAATCTCCCTCTTCTGGATTATAAACCTTTCAAGGGCAGGAATTTTACTTTTGCTCCCCAGTGTTTTCCACCTACCTTGGTCAGTGCCTGGCACATAGTAGGTGCTCAGTAACTATGTTTTGATCTGGGATCCATCCATAACCCTAAACAGAAAATTTAAGTTCTTATGTGACTTTATCCAACCACTGATGACCCTGTGGGCAAGCTGAGTTGAGGAAAAACTGTTAGAGACCTCCCCGTATAATTATAATATATCGATTCTCTAAGCCTCAGTTCACCATCTGGTTCACCAGCGTACATGTAAGACTCTGTCAAATATCTTGCAGGGGTCAATACAGATCTGTCCTGTGGCTTCCTCCCAGGGCAAGAAACTGTCCAAAGCAGCACGGCAGATCTGATAGTGACTGACTACAGGCTGGTTCCTAGTGACCACCTCTGTGTGTCTCTTTCTTTGTGTACTAGTGCCCTCATTGGTAAAAATCCAAGGCTCCTGGTGAGTTAATTGATACACATAAGGCGCTGAGAACTGGGTCTGTCACAATGCCAGCACCCAAAGTTTTGAGCTGATATGTATGTTATTATTACCTTTATGGATAACACTGATTCCCATCCGTTGGAGCACAGAACTAATCTGTCTGTGTACATCTCTTAGATCAGCATTTCTCTGTATTGAACTTCTGAGGGCCATGGAAAATTAAGCATTATGTAAAACCTGTACTCCTTTGGTAGCCAGAGACATCCAGAACCAATCAGAAAGGTCTTTTAATCCAGTGCCACACAGGTCTTTATAACCATTATTATTCTTTAATGCCCTTGAGGATTAAAGTGGATCTCACATTATAAAATGATCATGGTTGCAATGTTGCCTTTAAATTTCTTATCTTGACTTCTGCCTTTGGCCAAGACAAAGTAAAAGGGACCAGATTTACCCTCCCACCTGAAGCAACTGAGAAATCCAATGAACTGTATGTAACAGTGATTTTTCATGACATTGCACATCAAGCAAGGAAGAATTATGAACCTTGAGAGATGTGAAGCACATAGGCTGAGCCCCCTAGTTGTCCTGGCTTACTGCCTGGATGGTCTCCAGGCTGTGACACAGGGAGGGAGAACTGAGAAGAAGCAAGTCTTCTTGAGTTGAAGAAACAGAGCTGGGAGTACAAGTTGTTCACAGAGCAGAGTACCATAGAAGAGAGAGTTTTATAAAAAGAGAACCTCAGAAATCTGCACAAGATCTCCATCAATCTTCAGCTTAGTACTCAGCAATGTATGTGTGAGAAAACTACCCAAGGCCAGGAAAAGAACCATCTGAAAATTTTAGAGGTACAACCTCTGGAGCTCACTTAAATGCACATAAGGGCGTTGCATCAGTAGCATGGCAAAATTAGCCCTATACTGAATGCTGATCAGTGCCACCTATGTAAGTTTATAAGCAAAATCTGAAAAAAATTAAACGGTTTCCAGGTGACCTAACCAAGTCCTAGAACAAAGCTCAAAAATATTTGTAGAAATACAAAACCATCCAGCACTCAAAATAAAATTCACAATATCTAGCATCAAATAAAAAATTACTAAGCCTTCAAAGGAGCAAAAAAATATATCCATAATGAGGAGAAAAATTAGAACTGACCAAGAAAGACACAGATGATAGCATTAACAGACCACAGGGCATTAAAATAGTAATTATCATCAGGTCCCAGGTTCAAGAAGGTAGCAAAAAGATTTAACACATTAAGTAGAGATATGGAAGATATAAAACAGATCCCAAGGAAACTTCTAGAAATGAAAACTACACTGTTGGAGATGAAAGAGATTCTGCATGAGGTTGCTGGGAAATGAGAGATTGTAGAAGAAATGATTGGTGAACTTGAGGACAAAGTGATTGAAACTATCCAAAATGAAACACAAGGAGAAAAAATTATGGACAAGAAAAAGAAGATGGCATCAGTGAGCTGTGGGTCTTTAAGTGGCCTAATACATATGCAGTTGACACCCCAAAAGGAGATGAGAGAGAACAAGGACAAAAATAATATTTGAAGAAACTATAGCTAAAAAAAATTCCAAACTTGATGAAAATGATAATCCCACATATCCAAGAAGCTCAGTGAACCCCAAGCACAAGAAACACAAAGAAATCCAGACCAGCACTTATCAAAATCCAACTGCTTAAAAGTAATGATAAAGAGAACGTCTTAAAAGTGCCAGAGGAAAAAACGTTATGAACACATAAACAGAGGTAAAAAAGATAGTGTATTTCTCATTCAAAACAATGTAAGCAGAAAAGACGTGGAGCCTCATCTTTAAAGTGCTGAGAGAAGGGACACCTTGGTGGCTCTGTCGGTTAAGCAACCAACTCTTGGTTTTGGCCCAGGTCGTGATCTCACTGTTTCGTGGGTTGAAGCCTCATATCGGGCTCTGTGCTGGCAGTGTGGAGACTGCTTGGGATTCTCTCCCTCTGCCTCTCTTCCCCTCCCCCACTCACGCTCTCTCTGTCTCAAAATAAATAAACTTAAAAAATAAAATAATAAATAAAGTACTGAGGGCAAAGAAAAACCTGTCACATTAGAAATTTATACCCAGCAAAAATCTCTTTCAAAAATTAAGGTGAAATGGAGTCTTTTTATGATGCAAAAGCGGAAAAGCTGAAATGTCGCTGGCCAACCCATGTTAGAAGAAATGTTAAAGGAGGGACAGCTGAGTGGCTCAGTCAGTTAAGCATCCAACTTTGGCTCAGGTCATGACCTCCCAGTTTGTGGGTTTGAACCCTGCATTGGGCTCTGTGCTGACAGCTCAGAGCCTGGAGCCTGCTTCAGATTCTGTGTCTCCCTCCCTCTCTCTCTGCCCCTCCCCTGCTTGTGCTCTGTGTCTGTCTCTCTCAAAAATAAATGTAAAGAAAGAAATTTAAAAAAAAAATAAAGGAAGTCTTTCAGGCAGAACAAAGGAATGAAGAACCCTGGAAGTAGTGACTGTATGGGTGGATATATGATATATTTAAATATGTTCAAATGTCTTTAAAAAGGATCACTGATCATTTAAACAACTTTCTTACAAAAAAAAAAAATAATAAGAATATAGTCATGGTACATATCCAGCATCCTAATCCCCAGAACCTGTGAGCTTTATCGTATATGACAAAAAGGTTAAAGATCTTGAGATGGGGACATTTCCTGGATTATCTGGGTGGCCTGATGTAATGAGAAGGGTCCTTACTAAGGGGGAAGCAGGAATCAGAATAGGCAGGAGGAGACATGATAGCCAAAATGAGAGGTGGGGGTCATGCAAGGAGAGGCCATAAACCAAGGAGAGCAAGGGAGCCTCTAGAAGCTGGAAGTTCAGAGAAACAAATTCTCCCCTTGGAGCCTCCAGATGGAACCAGCCCTGTTAAAACCTTTACTTAAGCCCAGTGAGACTGATTTTGGACTTCTAACCTCCAGAACCATACAATGAGACATTGGTGTTATTTTAAGCCACTGTGTTTATGGCAATGTTTTTTAGAGAAGAAGTTGGAAACACTAATAGCTTTGCCATAGGAAACCAATACAGTAATGCAGAGTTTATAACATATGTAAATGTAAAATGTGTGATATACACACAAAAGACCAGAATGGGAGCAAATGGTCATATACTGTTGTAAGGTCTTTATGCTATGTATGAGGTGGAATAATTGCACATAAAGACAGACTGTGATAAGTTAAAGATATATAATACCAACTGTAAATCAACCAATAAATAACACAGCAAAAGTATAGCTAATAAGCCAACAAAGAAAACAAAATGTGAGCATATATCACTTATCCCTGTGACCCCTTAAGTATATTAGAACTGATTATGTAAAGGTGAATTATAAGTCCATAGACATTTATATTCCATTATGCTAAGAAGCTGTTGCAATTGACATTAGGGCCCATGACCTGTTCTATTTAGATGTGGGTCTCCTCGTAGTCCCGTGCTCATCCCATGTCTCCAGCTGTCGACTTCTTCACAATAATCACACCCATGACGTCATGACACGTCAAGGTATCTCTGGTTATTTCAGAGGCAATTCTCAACAAAATTCTGTGTATCGTAAGGCCCCCTTTAATAGGAAAAAAAAAAATTACTACTTACTAGATACCATGAAAAAGAAAGAAAAACACTCCAAGCCAGGAAGTTTAGAAGAATGAATATCATAAAGCCATTAAAACTCCAGAACTCTGGGGGTGCCTGGCTGGCTCAATCGGTTAAGCATCTGACTTTAGCTCAGGTCATGATCTCACGGTTTGTGAGTACAAGCCGCACGTCGGGCTCTGTGCTGATAGCTAGAGCCTGGAACCTGCTTCGGATTCTGTGTCTCCCTCTCTCTGCTGCTCCCCCGCTCGTATTCTGTCTCTCAAAAATAAATAAACATTCAAAAAAAAAAAAACCCTCCAGAAATCTAAAGGAATCTCTCCCTTTACAAACTGCATTCATACATGGCAGTGGGAACGTTGTCCATGTTCTCAGGTCCTGGCTCCCTCAAAGACTTTAGATGGCAAGAAGTTCATTGGCAAGCCCCTCGGCTGGCATTCCTGTGCAGAGCAGTAGGGGGTTAGGTTGGAAAAGGACCTACACATCAACCAGACAAATAGGGTGTGTGTATCTTTTATCTTAGAAATTCCTAGAACTTTAAGCCTATCACACAAAAGAAAATAATAATGAAATGTAACAGAGGTTGGAAACTGCCAAGGGAATGAAACCATGAAACACATCAGTGCTGAGGAGTTGAACATTTTCTTTTTTGCTTTCTGGAATATGGACCCATAAAAATAAGAAGAGAAGGAACTGGAGAGATTATATTTTGAGGAAAATACTAACCCATGACTCCTGGTGGGAAGAGTTTTCATTTTGCTTCTGCCTTTTATGAGGAACAAAAGCTTATCCCTGGCAGAAGGTAGAGGCCTGTCGTCCCAAGAGCGCTGTGTTTCTCATGAACACATCTTTATTATCGTGTGGAAGCAGGGGTTCTGAACCAGGGTCTGCGAATAGATTTCAGAGGGTTTGTGAACAAGGATCATGAAACTTTACATATTTTGTTATCTTCAATCTGTAACTGAAACGACTACGGTTAAACCATGAACAACACAGATGTGAACTCTGTGAATCCACTTATGTATGGATTTTTTTTTTTTATAAATCCAGTACAGCACTACGAATGTACTTTCTCCTATGATTTTCTTAACGTGTTCTTTTACTTCCAGTAAATTTCCTGTAAGACTACAGTATGTAATACATGTAACATACAAAATATGTGGTAATCAACTATTTGTGTGGTTGGTAAGGACTCCAACAGTAAGCTGTTAGTAGTTCGAAAGCTATATGTGGATTTTTGTTGGTGTTGGGATCGGCATCCTTATGCCTGTGCTGTTCGGTGATCGGCTGTATTTCCTTCAACTGTGGATGTTGGCAGGAAGCCACAGCAGGGTTAGCAGTACCTGTGACTGTCTCGTGATTAGGACTCACAGATCTTTTCATATCGTGTGACAGTTGTAGCTGCTATCTCAAATTATCATTTACACTCACCACTACTTTATTTTTTGTTACACCAATTTATACTTTTATTCCTTTATTAATTTATTTTTTAAATTTAAATCCAAGTGAGTTAACATACTGTGTAATAATGATTTCGGGAATAGGATTCAGTGATTCATCAGTTACACATAACACCCAGTGCTCATCCCAACAAGTGCCCTCCTTAATGCCAGTCAGCCGTTTAGCCCATCCCCCCCGCAAACACCCCACCAGCAACCCTCAGTTTGTTCTCTGTTATTTAAGAGTCTCTCGTGGTTTGTCTCCCTGTCTGTTTTTATCTTATCGTCGCTTCCCTTCCCCTATGTTCATCAGTTTTGTTTCTTAAATTCTACATATGAGTGAAATCATATATTTGTCTTTCTCTGATGGACTTAATTCGCTTAGCATAATACCCTCTAGTTCCATCCACGTTGTTGCAAATGGTAAGATTTCATTCCATTCCATGGAAGTAATATTCCATTGTATATATACACCACATCTTCTTTATCCATTCATTAGTCGGTGGACATTGGGCTCTTTCCATACTTTGGCTATTGTTGATTGTGCGGCTATAAACATTGGGGTGCATGTGCCTCTCTGAATCAGCATTTTTGTATCCTTTACCTACTAGTGCAGTTGCTGGGTCATAGGGTAGTTCTATTTTTAACTTCCTGAGGAACCTCCATACTGTTTTCCAGAGCGGCTGCACTAGTTTGCGTTCCCACCAGAAGTGCAAAAGCGTTCCCCTTTCTCCACATCCTTGCCAACATCTGTTGTTTCCTGAGTTGTCAATGTTAGCCATTCTGACAGGTGTGAGGTGGTATCTCGTTGTGGTTTTGTCACCGCTACTTTAAAATTACAGGGGCGCCTGGGTGGCTCACTCGGGTAAGCATCCAACTTCGGCTCAGGTCATGAATCCGCAGTTCCATGGGTTCGAGCCCCATGTCAGGCTCTGTGCTGCCAGCTCAGATCCTGGAGCCTGCTTCGGATTCTGTGTCTCCCTCTCTCTCTGCCACTCCCCCACTCACTCTGTCCTCTCTCTCTCTCTCTCTCTCTCTCTCTCTCTCTCTCTCTCAAAAATAAATACTAAAAAAATTAAAATTACAGGGGCACTAGGTGGCTCAGTCGGTTGAGTGTCCAATTCTTGATTTTGATTTTGGCTCAAGTCTTGATCCCAGGGTCGTGAGATAGAGCCCCATGTTGTGCTATGCGCTGAGCATGGAGCCTGTTTAAGATTCTCTCTCTCTCTCTCTCTCTCTCTCTCTCTCTCTCTCTCCCTCCCTCCCTCCCTCCCTCCCTCCCTCCCTTTCCCCTCCCCCTCCCTCTGCCCCCTCCCCTGCTCACTTATGTGCTTTCTCTCCCCCTCCCTACTCCCTCTCAAATGAAAAAAAAAGAAAGAAAAATATTTGAAATTATGGTGGTTATTAGACCCACAGCTAGATCTTCTTAGGTAACGTGCTGACAAAGAAATACATACATGTTACAATATTACGAACTGGTATTTATTCTTGTATTTCGAATTATAGTTAAATTTGTTTCCTTGGCAATCTTGTGAATTTTATAATAATGCATTGACAAATATTGTTCTGAAAAGGTGTTTATAGGCTCCCCAGGTGCCTCGTAGCACAAGGCCAGGTGCCCAGCACTAGGCATGTCAGGCCCCCGTCTCTCCCCAACAGGAAATGCTAGCTTGCCCTGAGCTATTTTACTCTTTAGCTGGAATTTCAAATACACAACCTCCTGACTGGGTCTTTGTGTATGTTCTTCAACACAATTCATGGCCATTTTAAGGTCAAACTTAAAAGCCATTTCCTCTCTCAAGGGCATAGGGTAAATAACTTCAGAAAAATGATTGCTTTGGGAACAGCCTCACTTCAAATATTAACCAGGTTTCTTGCCTTCTTAAATATTTGCATACCAGAGAACCAAGAAAAAATTAAAATATAGTCCATTTTCATGTCTAGGGCCCTGGAGATCCCCACACCATCACCATTACATCTGCAAAATGCTGGTATTGTAAGCCTCAAAGCTGTCTATGGAAATATGAACTACCAAAAAAAAAAAATTGGCATCAATAGCTGGCATTTGTTGCAGTAATTATTGGCAAATATAGCTGTCTCCTCTTTTAGCCAATGGTAATGTGATGTTTTTAATTCAATAAAGCATTTCAAGAAAGTCCAAACACAAAAGTTATAAACATTGGATGGTAAATATTTATGACAAAGGGGAAATGAACTTTATGCAATTAGCCTAATCCATCTTTTTTATGATTACAAGTTCCTCCTGTCTTGGTCAGGAAAGTCACTGGAAATCAAAGTCACTATGTAACAAGCCTTTAAAGCTGTTGAGTCTCAGATATCCTGGAAGGTGCGGCAGAGGGTAGGAAAGGCAAACGTAGGCATCACCAACTGAAAGAAAGACTATGACATTGCTCCCGGAGACAGAGCAAGAAATAGGGAGCTCGGGCAACGTTCCGACAATGATCACAGCCTCATAAAGCCCTCACTTCTTTCCAGCATGAAAGATATTTGTCTATGCCCCCTCATCACCCCAGTTCCTGGAGATTCAGAGTTGAAAGATGCTGTGTAATGACCACTCATCCCTTTACCAGACGAGCTTCTTGGCAGCACGTTCTGCCATCATTGCCCTGAAGCCCATGCCTGACTGCCCTACCTGGAAAGGAAGGTAGTTCTGGGAAATGATGAACACCAGCCTTATAACTGACTTGAGCAAAGGTGTGCCTACATGTCTTGGCATTTGCACTGGCCTAAGATGTGCATGTCATGCTATTTTTTTAAGTATTGAGCACAGAAGCCATAGGCCAATTGTTTCAGGAAGACGAGAGTGTCTAGAATGGTGATAGACATTCGAGGGTATTATGTGTTCTTTTCTACCTATTGTTTGCTCCTTCGTTCTTCCCATTTAGTTCTCTTGGCCTGTAAGTACAGGGTGGAGGTTCTGTTCATAACACACAATGGTTAAGAAGGGAGCCTCCCAAGTCAGGCACCCAGGGTCATGTCTAGCCTCTGCCTCTTCAGCAAGTTACACGGTCTCTTCTGCCTCAGTTTTCTAGTCTGCAAAATGGGGAAAATAGCTCTGCTTAAACATCATAGGGTTATTACGAGGGCTAAGTAACAAATGAGTTAGAGTGCTTAGGACGTAGTATACACTCAGGAAAGGTTAGCTAGTACCATTTTTTCCATCCTGGAGCCAGTGGTAGTGGAGCAGATTATGTAGCTGGCAGTCTTGTTGGCCGGCTTTTCTTTTCTGCATCTTTCCTTGTGTTGTCCTTTCCGTTCCTCCTGCTACCCTGGAAGCCCCAGGAATTGCTCTCCAGCATCAGTATCTCTCTCTTGGCACACCCCCAGGCCCCAGGACGGAAGAGCTCTTTGCAGACTTTCCCAGATCCCATAGAGATTCTCACAGGCATCTTGATGGCTAGAGACCCCTGTGGGGTCCAGGAAGCTCAGGGTGTCACATTCCATCTGGAACTACAGTGCTCTTTTCTCTGATGTTGGTCACTTCTAATCCTGGCAGGTCATTAGAAGCTCCTCCCAAGAATGTCAAAAGTTGTAACGTCCGACTCCAGATCTTGGGCCTTTGAATCTCTGGAAGACCACTTCCCCGGTGGATCTCACACTCAGCTGGGCTTGGGGACTGCTGATTTAAATGAAACCTGCCCCTTTAATGCTGCATACCTGGCCGGAGTGGGCAGCTGGCCGGAACCAGAGCCTCGCCCTGCTGCTCTCAGACAGACAGAGCCACGCGGTAGGACGTTGGGTTGGGTGCCAGGTTGAAAGCTGTCCTGCCTGCCTCAGTCTCAGCCTACTGCCCAGCATCTGCAGCCTCTCTCAAAACTGTTGGGCTTTGGCAGCAGATGGCCCCAATTTTCCAGAAGTGTTTGGAAGTTTACAGTAGACTGCCTCCTCAGAGAGCTCTCCAGACTTTGCAAGTTGAGTGTTATCTGCCATTTCTTGCCCGCCCCCCCATCTGCACCCCTTGCCAGGAGCGTGACCGGGTGCCCTGACCCTGCCTTCGCCCGGCAGCGTCCCCCCTCCCTACCCTCCCTACACACAAAGTGACCCCAGCCAGGTGACCATCTCTGCAGCCCACAGGACATGGAAGGAGTGACCAACCTCAGGACTCAGGGAGCCTTCCAGAAGTGGGGCTGGCATGCCAGCCTGGGGGAGGACTTCAAACTGCAGTAGTACTTGTGGAAAATTTGGATTTAGTAACTTTTTTTTCATCCAGCTCTTATTGTATCTCCCTTTTGGCTTGTGTTATCAGCAACACATTTCTGAGGCTTTTTACATAACCATTGCCTTCAGTATTGCTTTGAGACAGAGCTGTTCTCCAAACACTCAGTGGGTGCCCAGTGGAGGGAGAGGATCAAAACAGCCTTCCCAGCACTTAATACGGACCACCGCCAGTTGAAGAAAAATGGCAAAGCCTTGAGTGCAGGAGCAGTGCTGTCTTCCGAGGGACTCAGACCTTGCCTGTGTTTTCCTTCCAGGGGAAGGAAGCTGGGCATTGGCTCGTTTGTCCTGCAGACGCTTGAGTAATTCTGCTGCAAAATGTAGTTGATGCTTAAGTGTAGCCAGGGAGGTAACAGATGCTAGAACCAGACAGCTGTTTCATTTTCCTTGTTCTTTGCCCCGGACAGTGGCTTTCCACTGCTGTTTAATCTGCTTTGGTTTGGTTTTGAGGGTTTTTTTGTTCATTCTGTTTTGCTTTCCCATCTGACTTTATTTCCCTCTTTTTTTTCCCCCCTATAAAACTTTACTCTTTCCCAATTTACCAAAAAGTTTAAAATCCAGGACAGGATAAAATCCTGTGTATTACAAACACAATTCTCCCTTATCCCTCTTATCCAGGAGTTGGTCTTGAGCAGAGTGTCCTGGTTTCGGGTGCAGGAGCAGGGAAAACCTGTGTGCCCCCGCCCCTGATGTGGCTTCAGTGGCTGTACGTTTCCTTTGAGCCAAGACTATGTTGCCTGGCAATGCTTGCAAATGCAACATTGTGGGCGGAGGGCCCAGAGCATTCCATTCCCCTGCAAATACGAGATGATGATGGGCATTCCTGCCTGGTTAGTGCAGAGGATTCGAGGTTGCAGGGGGAGGAAGCAGAAGAGGAAATTGGGAGCCATCAAGAGACAGTATCATAACCAGTGAATAACGAGTATGTGTTGTAGGGCCAGGAGATGTCCCAGCTCTGCAGTCCCAGTCTGCAAAGTGTGACTTATGACAGTTTCTGTCTCTCAAGGTTGGTGTGAGTAGTAATGAAGTACTTAGCTTAATGCCTGATCTCCGTAAGTGCTTAGAATACGACAGCTCTTCCCTCACACTATCAAAGCTGTGCATTGCCTCACTAGTGAATGTATTTGTTCGTTCATTCATTCGTGCGTTCATTTGCTCATTCAGCAAAGCTTTTTTGGGGTATGTTCAATGTGCTTCCAGACATGTGCCAACTAATGCAATGAGGAGGCACTAAAACACAGCCGATGCCCCCCGGGAGATCGTGATGGAGGGGAACCAAGTGGGTGGGAGGTGAGACACGTAGGGTGGTCACTCAGCAGTTGAGTGTGGAATGCGTATTGAACCCAGATGGGTTCTTGCTGGTTGGAATAGAGGAGAGGAGGGAAGACTTCACAAAGATGGGGCTCCTGGATTTGGCCTTGAAGAATACAAAGGATGATTTCATGGCTGTCTCTTATTTACTTCACTTCTGGTTCCTTCCCTGGACTGAGCTGTGTGAGGGCAGACAGCAGGTGATGCTTACTGTTCACTTCTCCAGCGTGGCATGGTGCAGTCTGCAGGGAGGTGGGCCTGGACGAGGGGCTGGGAGGGCTCTCCCAGCAGAAGCAGCAGCCTGGGCAGGGGCACAGAGGAGCTGTGGATGTGGGTAGTCAGGTGCAGTTAGCGCAGGGGTGCGCGGAGGCAGCAGGCAGAGGAGAGGGGCAGAAACGAAGTGAAGAGTGGGGCTATGTCGTACGGGTTTTCAGTGAGTCCCAAAGGGAGTGGTGGGATGCGTTCAGTTGAGATCTGTGTCTTCAAAAAGATTTTGCAGCCATATTGAGCCCAAGGAAGACTGCATTCACAAGACCTGCAGGAAATGACTGCATTTGTCCAGATGAGAGAGGACGAGGACTTGAATGAGGCAGTGGAATTGAAGATGAAAAGAAAGAACTCACTCTGGAAAAGCCACATTGCCAATCTTTGAATTTGTCTCATCAGTGCTTTGTAAATAGGCATGTGGGTACTAGATAATTATAGCAAAGACCATCTCTACCACAGATGCTTGGTTATCAGTGTGACTTGGGAATGAATTTGTTTTCTGAATAAGAAATCTATGCACAAGGTGTGAAATTCAAAATTTGTATGTTTGCATATTTGCTTTCTCCTTTTTCATACAAATATTAGCATCCTACCATACTGTTGCGTATCTTTTTTTCCTCTTAACTACGCTTTAGAGTTGTTCAGAGTTGTTCAGTACCAGTGTAAATAGAGTTGCCTCATCCTTCCCCCCCCCCTTTACTACAGATTGTGTTATTTTTTTAACTTTTTGTTGGGAGGTAGGTTTAGACTTAAGAAGAGTTACAAAACTAGTCCAGAAAGCATATGCCTTTCCCCCAGCTTCCTTCTGTGTCAGCATCTTACAGAATCATAGAATCATTATCAAAACCAGGTTGTTAATCCCAGTACAATGTTATTTACTAAAGTGCATGCAGATTTCACCGCTTTTCCCACCAATGTCCTTCTTTCTGTACCGGCATCCTGTTTTGCATTTAGTTGTCCTGTCTCTTGGTCTCCTCCGGTCTGTGGTAGTTCCTTGGTCTCTGTCTCTCATGACCTCATCACTTGAACAGTATTAGTCAATTACGTTTGCAATTTGGATTTATCTGATGTTTCCTCATGATGATATTGAGGCGATGCATTATTGGGAAGGGGCCCACCATACATCTTATGGCAGTGGTGCCCCCTTATCTGCAGTTTTGCTTTCCATGGTTTCAGTTACCCACAGTCAACCGCGGTCTGAAGCGGATGACCCTTCTGACGTGGTCAGAAGGGCACCCGTAGCCTCTCATTATGTCACAATGCCCACATCATGAAGTGATGATGTTCCTTTATCTCATCACGTGGGCATTTTATCATCTCACATCCATCACATGAAGAAGAAGGGTGAGTACAATAAGATATTTTGAGAGAGAGAGGCTACATTCACATAACTTTTATTACAGTATATTGTTATAATTGTTCTGTTTTGCTAATGTTCTCTCTCTCTTACTGTGCCTAATTTATAAATTAAGCTTTGTCATAGGGATGTACATACGGGAAATAACAGTATATATAAGGGTCCATAGGGTTAGTATTCTCCATAGTTTCAGGCATCCACTAGGGGTCATGGAACACATCCCCTATGGATAAAGGGGGACTGCCATACTGGTGATGTTAACCTTGGTCACCTGGCTAAGGTGTTTTGGAGGATTCTCCACTGTAACTTACTTTTTATTTATTTATTTTTTTTTGTCATTACCAGTGAGTTTATCTGTAGTTTCCTGACCTCAGCACTCTTGACATCTGGGCCAGACTGTTCTTTGCAGTGGGGCTTATGTACTATAGGATATTTAGCAACGTCATTAGCCTCTTGCACTATAAGTCAGGGGCCTCCCCTAGTTGTGACAACCAAAAAATGTCTTCACACATTGTCAAATATCTTGCAGGGGGGCAAAATCACCCCTAATTGACAACCATTAATCTACAATATAAATGCCTACAAGTGGATAAAAGGCTATTTTTGCATGTATGTAATTTTTGGAGTTTTATTCACCTATGTATAACACAACATGAAACACAGAAAAGTTCAAATCCTAAGTGTACAGTTACATTCTTGTGTATGTGTGTGTGTGTGTGTGTGTGTGTGTGTGTGTTTTATAAACTGAACACACCGGTATAACCTACACATCAAGAAATACAGCATTTCTGGGGCACCTGGGTGACTCAGTTGGTTAAGCATCTGTTGATTTTGGCTCAGGTCATGATCTCATAGTTTGTGGGATTGAGCCCCCATTGGGCTCTGCGCTGACGTTGTGGAGCCTGCTTGGGATTCTCTCTTTGCCTCTCTCTTTGCGCCTCCCTAACTCATGCTCACATATATGCTCTCTCTCTCTCAAAAGAAATAAACATTAAAAAAATAAATAAATACAGCATTTCTTCAATTCCAGAAGCTTCCTTGAAGTTCCCTTCTACTCTGTAACCCTCAGCAATAATCACTCTTTCCTTTTTTTTTTTTAATTTTTTAACGTTTTTATTCATTTGTGAGAGACAGAGAGAGAGTGCTAGCAGGGGAGGGGCAGAGAGAGAGGGAGACACAGAATCTGAAGGAGACTCCAGGCTCTGAGCTGTCAACACAGAGCCGGATGCGGGGCTCAAACCCACACACTGTGAGATCATGACCTGGGCTGAAGTCACTTAACTGACTGAGCCACCCAGGTACCCTCACTGTCTTTCTTTGTGACCCCACAGATTAATTTTGCCTGTCTTTGAACTCTAGATGAAATTATGTACATGCCTCAGTCCTTGATAGATATTGTCAGATTGCTCTCCAAAGAGGCTTCTCTATTTACACTCTCATAAACAACATATGGAAGTGCCTGTTTTCCCATATCTGCTTAGCCTCTCTGGTCTTTGCCAATCTGAGCATTTAGGAAATGAGTCTTGCAGGTTAAATGACACTTTCTTTATTGATGCGTTTGAGTATTTTTTTCATATACTAAAAAACCAGTTGGGTTGTCTTTTCTGTGGACTGTATTTTTAAATCTTTTGGATTATTGATTTTTTTAGTGATTTGTTGGAAATTTTATAGATTAAGGAAATTGGCCCTTTAGATGAAATATGAGTTACAGATTTTTTTGATGTTTGTTTTTTACTTCTTTAAAATCATTTTATGTCAAGCAGAAGTGTGTGTGTGTGTGTGTGTGTGTGTGTGTGTGTGTGTGTAAAGTCAAATATATCAATATCTTTAGTCTTCTGGGTTTTATGTCATGGTTTGAAAGGTCTTTCCCATTACTAAATTGTAAATAAACTTAATTTGTATCATATCTTCTAGTACTTTTATGATTTCATTTTTGTGTTTAAATCCTTAATACAGCAATCATTTATTTTAGTGTAAGATGTGAAGTAGGGATCCAACCTCAGTTGGTTTCCAGATGGCCCCTCAGGTGGCTCCATACCATTTACTGATTAATTCATACCTCCCCATAAATTCGAAATGCCATCTTTATAATACATTATACTTCTTTATTTCTCATTTAAAAAATATATTTCTGGATTTCCCAGCCTGTTCCACTAATATAATCATGTACCTCTTAATATTTACACGGCCATTATTTTATATTTTAATGCACTAACCATATGCTTTTCCACAGTTTTCCAGGCTATTATTTGTTTGTTTCTTCATATGGTCTTTAGAATCTGCTTGTTTAGTTCCAAATTATGTTGGTATTTTAAATTCAATTATATTATTTTAGACACTAACTCAGGGAAAAATAATACCTTTATACTCTTGAGTTTTCCTACATAGTATTTCTTTACATCCATTCAAGACATCCTCCCTCCCTCAAGGAAATTTAAAATTTTTCTTTATGTATATTTTATAAGTTTCTTAATATATTTATTTCTATAGTATATTTTTTTTCTATTTTAATGGTGTCTTTTATTCCATTATATCTTTTATTTTTTATTTTTTAAAATTTATATCCAAATTAGTTATCATATAGTGCAACAATGATTTCAGGAGTAGATTCCTTAGTGCCCCTTACCCATTTAGCCCATCCCCCCTCCCACAACCCCTCCCGTAACCCTCAGTTTGTTCTCCATATTTATGAGCCTCTTCTGTTTTGTCCCCTTCCCTGTTTTTATATTATTTTTGTTTCCCTTCCCTTATGTTCATCTGTTTTGTCTCTTAAAGTCCTCATATGAGTGAAGTCATATGATTTTTGTCTTCCTCTGACTAATTTCGCTTAGCATAATACCCTCCAGTTCCATCCATGTAGTTGCAAATGGCAAGATTGCATTCTTTTTGATTGCTGAGTAATACTCTGTTGTGTGTGTGTGTGTGTTTATTTATCCATTCATCCATTGATGGAAATTTGGGTTCTTTCTATACTTTGGCTATTGTCGATAGTGCTGCTATAAACATGGAGGTGCATGTATCCCTTAGAAACAGCACACCTGTATCCTGTGGATAAATGCCTAGTAGTGCAATTGCTGGGTCGTAGGGTTGTTCTATTTTTAGTTTTTTGAGGAACCTCCATACTGTTTTCCAGAGTGGCTGCACCAGCTTGCAATCCCATATTCCATTATATCTTTAAAACTGGTTGTATTTGATATTTATAAAGAACTTTGATTACTGTATTTTCATTTTATGTCCAGCCATCTGACTGAATTCTTCTAGAGATTATAATAGTTCTTTAATTGAGTCATTTGGGTTTTTAGTTATATAATTCTATATTAGCCCCTAATTCTCTCTCTCATCTAAAATAAAAAGTGTGATAATATCCATTCTTTTCTCATCTAAAATAAAAACTGTAATAATATACATTCTATACATCAGAAGCATTAATGAGAAATTCTTCTGATGTTTCTCCATGAGATAGGTATTTATCAAGTGAAGAAAGTATCCATTTATTTATATTGTTAAGAACTTTAATAAGAGGTTATGATTAAATTTTAGTAAATGTCTTCTCTGCATCCATAATGAGGAATGGATGAGTTCTGTCTTTGAATTATTAATGTGGCAAATTATATTAGCAGATTTTCTAATATTAAACCATCTTCAGGTTCTCAGAGTAAAGCTTTCTTGGTCATGGTGCATGCTTCACTTTTATTTAGGATTTTTACAGTAGTGTTCATAAATGAGTTTGGTATGAAGCTTTTCTCCTTTCCTGCCCTGTTCAGTTTGGTTTCAAAGTCATATTGATTAATACAAAGAATAAGGAAAGCTTTCCCTCCTTTTGTATGCCATTAAACAGTTTGAATGCATTGGTATTATCTGTTTCTTAAAGACTAAATAGAATCCCCCTATGGAAAATGCTGCTAAGAAACCAGAGGTTTTCAGAAAGGGTAGCTCATTGGCAAGCTTCCCTAGGTCTTCTGTATTAACTAGTCTGTATACATTTTTAGTCTATTCTCAAAAATAGATCTATTAATTTATATGCTGTTAGGAAATCATCTCATCTTAAGCTTATGTAATAGAATTGAGCTCAGTGATCACTGATTATTTTTTTAATTTCCTTTACATTTTGATTATTTTCTTTCCTTCTTTCCTTCCTCCTTTCCTTTCTTTTCTCTCTCTTTCTTTTCTTTCTTTCTTTCTTTCTTTCTTTTCTTTTCTTTTCTTTTCTTTTTCTGTTATTCCTGCTTTCTCCCCTTTTTCTTAAATAGATTAACTAGCGGTTTATCCCATTTATTTGTCCCCCAAAGAGCCAACTCCTATTTGCCTATTGTTTTTCTTCTTCCTAAATAATAAATTTCTCCTTTCCTCATCATTAATTTATTCTGCTTTCTTATAGATTTATGTTTTTCCCCTTTCAAACTTTTTCAAATGGATACTTAATTTATTTTCCTTATTGTCTATGAGTATTTGAGACTCTTTCTTCATTTGTCATGATATCTAGCACTTCACCTTCATTATTTTCTTTATCATTTGCAACTTTCATTATGACTTTCCCATTAGCCCAAGAATTGTTTCAAATGACATCCTGTGATTTTTGCTGCATTATATGGATCCAAAGCAAGCTGGTAGTTTCATCAAATGTACAAGAGGAGGGCGTTACACTTACAGTATGAGTAGCAGGAGGAGGGGTTGTTGGGCTGTAATAGAAGACTGCCCCCCACTAAGTATGGGAACTCATTATTCTATATGATACATGTTCTATGTCAGCTATTTTCTTCTCAAATACTTCCTGTCTCCCA
The DNA here is from genome assembly GCF_023721935.1 of Panthera uncia. Lineage (NCBI taxonomy): Eukaryota > Metazoa > Chordata > Mammalia > Carnivora > Felidae > Panthera > Panthera uncia. The sequence goes on from NW_026057582.1 coordinate 125,244,826, forward strand.
TTCTTTCTATTCTCTCCTTCTGGGACTATGATTAGACACATACATCAGTATTTTTCTTTCTTATCTCTTAACCCATTTTTTTTTCTTTTTAGTATTTCCCAATTCCTTTTCTCTCCATACTGTACTGTGTATAATTTATTCACATCTATTTTCCAGTCACTCATTCTGTCTTTCAATGATGTCAGAATCTATTGCTTTTCTTCAACAATTATACATTCAGTTTTTAAAAGGTTCTTTTTAGTTTCTTTTTCAGATTAGCCTGGTCATACTCAATAGTATCTTCCTGCCAGCTTGTGTATGTGATCTCATCTTCTAGTTCTTTAAACATTTTATAGATATTCTATATTCTGTATCTGATCATTCTGTTATCTAAACACTTTGAAAGTTTAAGTCTTGTGTTTGTGTCTTCTGCCAGCTGTCATTCATGTTTCCATGTTTCATTGTAAGTTTACTTTTATTGACTACCACCGTGGAATTGTGAGAGGCTGAATGGTGATTTGCTTTCCTTCAGAGAGAATTTATATTTGTCTCAACCAAAGCCAGGGATGTCACCAATCCTTCCAGATTCCAGACTTACTCTCCCAACTGTAGTATCAAGATCATTGCTGGCCCTCAAGGGAATGCACCTCTTCTATGTGCTTACCCCCAGATTGGACTATGTTGTATGTATGTAGAGATATAGCTATGTGTGTATTTTGTGTTTGCTTTCTTGAATAGTTCCTTTACTTCTGGTGAGCGCAGCAATAAGGATGATATTTTATTACAATACCTCACTGCTTTTGTAATGGATGAGCAGCCCTGCCTCCCACAGACTATTTGGTCTGACATTTGCTGGAAGCAAAAGGTGCCTTAGGTCAACTTCTATCTATTTTACTGTATCCTAATTCCTTGAGCTTGATAAAATAGATGAATTTCTACCTTCAAACCCCTTCTTTCCATTCCCTCTACCCCCCAATTTAATTATTTTCTTAGTGGTTAACATTTTACCTTTAAAAGCTCTTATATCTCAGTTACTATATTTATCTGTTATGTTTTGTTACTCCCCCAGCCAAAAACAATAAAGAAATTGATGTATATGGACAATCTCATAAAACCTTCTTTTCTAGCCTGTTCTTATACCTATATTATTTCTGCCTCATATTAGCTTATAGCCTCTGCGTTCTGTTGTCTAACTTCAGTCCCCACGTTTCAGTCAGTGTCTTTGATCCATGTTCACTTCTAATCCTTGGGTTTTCCCCTCATTTCTCTGCTCACTGCATTTCATCCTCTAGTATTGTCTCCCAAAAAAGATCCAGCTCTTTATAGGTTTGAAAATAATTTTCCGTAACCTAAATATTTGGGCAACACTTCAGTTGCTAGAAGTTGCTTGGGTTACATTTTCTTTCCTTGTGTCTTTCTGAGCATTGTTCCATTGCCTTCCAGCATTGAGGGCTGCTATGGAGAAATCTGCATGTAGCCTGATACCTTTTCCCATTATCAGTGACTTGGTCTTTTTGCCTGGCTGCCTAAAGTATTTTTTGCTTTATCTCTGAAATCCAGTAACTTTTATCAGGACATGCCTCTGTGTTCATGATTCTTCGCCATTTTCCCTGGAACAAGGCTTTGCTTTTCAATCTGAGACTGAGGTATTCTTTCATTTCAGGATAGGGTCTTGAATTTATATACATTTTTTAGTGTTTATTTTTTGAGAGAGAGAGAGAGAGGGAGAGAGAGAGAGAGAGAGAGAGAGAGAGAGAGAGAGAGAGACAGCATGAGCAAGGGAGGGGCAGAGAGAGAGGGAGACAAAGAAGCCCAAGCAGGCTCCACACTGTTAGTACAGAGCCCTACACGGGGCTTGAACTCACAAACCGCGAGATCATGACCTAAGCCGAAGTCAGATTCTTAACCAACTGAGCCACCCAGGCACCCCTTGAATTTGTATTCAAATACCTTTTCTGTTACATTACTTTGGTTCTCTCCTTTAGGAGAGACCAGCCAGTCTGATGGTTAATATTTTATCTCATTTGACCTGACCATCATTTCCCTGAGTTCTTATGTATTTTCCTTTTGCAAGTGCAAAAAGTGAAAAAACAGGGGTGCCTGCATGGCTCGGTCAGTTGAGCGTCAAACTCTGCATTTCGGCTCAGGTCATGATTTCACAGTTCATGGGTTTGAACCCTGTGTCAGGCTCCGTGCTGACAGTGTGGAGCCTACTTGGAATTCCCTCTCCCTCTCCCTCTGCCCCTCCCCTACTTGCTCTCTCTCTTTCAAAATAAATAAATAAACTTAAAAAACAAGAAACAAAACCAAAAAAAATGCAATTACTTTGTTCTTAAAAAATAATAATGCACATGTGCTTGCACATTATTTTTAGCCATTTTATGATCATTTTATCCAGTGAGTGAATATTCTTCACATGCTTTCTCCTTCCCGTAACTTCTCCCTTTTTGTACTAATGAGTACAGATCCTGTGCTGATTATTTCTATGAATTGTTCACCTCTGAGTTATTCCTGGACCAGCTATAGATAGGATGTTCATTTTGGAGAGTGTCAGGGCTATTTCCAGGCTAGCAGGCATTCTCCTTATGAGACCAGTGTGTGTGTCCTGACCTAAAGAGACCAGCAGTTGCAAGACTATCCACCATGCAGTCTTTCTCCTGCTCTGAGGAATGGCTCCCCCCACACGTGGTCTATCCTTGTACTTTCCTTGTGAAGCCCTGATTTTCCCGCTTCTACCTTGTGATAGGTTGGTCCAGAGAATCTTCCATTATCAGAGCATGCATTTCTCTCTTGTCTTCTCTCTTTCAGTAAGTGGTTTTACCATAAATAGTATACTGAGCATGCATAAAAAATGCACAGGTCATACATTTAGAGCTTGATTCTTTTTTAGAAAGTGAACACACGTGTGGAGCCACTACATAGGTCAAGGACCAGAATATGAACCTTGATAAATGAACTCCCCAGTCTGGTGCTTCTGACCAGCTCAGGCCCTTGACCTCCACAAAGATGTGCCTGTTCTTTGGGAAGAAGGAAAAAAATAGAGAAAGCCCTGCCCTACCTGCCTTCCACAGCTGTCCTCAGGATGACAGATGTTAGAGGACTTTGTCCTACAGATGGCAGAGCACTGGGTCATTTGGAAAGCATGACATGAATGCCAGCTATCTCACAGGCACTGCAGTGACAAGCATTAATGCAGTCCTTACCATTTGTCCTGTACTCACAAGGAATCACAGAAGGGTGATTGCTTAGCTTGGGCACACACGGCAGTGCTGGTGGCTGAGCTGGGATCAGAGGCTGCAGCTCTAAAGTTGCCTTTTCCGCTCAACTCCCTTGTCTTTGTTTTTAAACTAAACACAGAAAGGTATCCACTATCCTGACTCACAGAAAACGATAATTTTATCTTATTTGTTTTTAAACCTCATAAAAATGGGATACACACATTTCTGTCCGATGCATACGTCAGAGTGGAATTGTTGAGTGTTAGAATGTGCATGTCTTCAGTGTTAGTAAGTACTGCCAAAGAGTTTTCCAGAGTTGTTGAACCAAGTTAGAAGCTCAGCATCAGTTTTAGAGCATTCATATCATACCACATCCTTGCCAACACTTTGTATTCTCTGTCTCTGTCATTCTAGCCATTCTGGTGCATGTGTAGAGGTACCAAGTGGTAGTGGCTGATGAAATTAAGCACCTGCTCATATGTTTATTGGCCATCGTTATGTTTTGTTTTTTTTTAAGTGATCTCTACACCCAACGTAGGGCTCAAATTCACAACCCCAACATCAAGAGTCACACGCTCCACCAATTGAGCCAGCTAGGCACCCCATCCTTAAGTTTAAATGTCCTTGTTTGTAAAGTGTTCAAGTTTTTTGCCCATTTTTCTACTGGGCTATTTTCTTAATTGTCTGTGGGAGCTTTCGTGTTTTTACAGATATTCTTGATACAAATCCTTTGTTGGCTCCATGCGTTATAAGTATCTCTCCCTTTTATTGCAAATATCCTCTCTCACTTTCTTATGGTTGTCTCTTGATACACAGAAGTTCTTCATTTTAACATAATATAATTCACTTCTTTTGGCCTTTATGGTTACTACTTTTTGTGTTCTTGAAAGTCTTTGCCAGACTCATCTCCTTTTCTTTGATGGCTAGAAAAGTTTTATGGGAATTCATGGTCTATAAAGTGCATAACAAACCGTTCACACCGCCTTCCTCCTCTCCCTCTTGATGGGGCAGGTGTGTCTCCTAATCCCAAGCACTCCTACCCATAAATTACCTGCCGGGTCAGCCTTGTTCTCATGAACACATGTCCACGCGCTGACACCACACTCTCGAAGAGCTCCGAGGTCAAGGTGCATGGAATCAAACATTTAATGAGGTGCAGTCTGTCTTTATGGGACCAGCTGGGGTTGTGCTCAGAGTTCTCATCTTTTTACCGGTCCGCTGAGAACTGAACAATAATGGGAACACAGGGGTTTTCCTGAACCCACGGGCACACTATTCCCCTTGAATCATCAATTTCTTTAAGGGCATGGAGTGGCTTCGACACACTTGAAAAAATGAGCAAGAGCTTGCGCTCTGTGAGCTCTTTGTCAAAGCCCCTCCAGCCCTGTTTTCCTTCCCTGTTTCTCCTATTGTCTCTTCAGCTTCTAAATATTTTTTGACTTGAGACAGCACAGTGCACACTATTCTATGCAGATGTTTGAGATTACTTGGAACAGCAGAACTCTACACAAAGCACAGCACACCCTTTGTGAGCCCCACTGTGACTATCCTGAGCAAGGACCCTTGACCCTCACCCTGCCCAAAATGTACCCGCAGGTGCCCCGGCCACGCCCGGGAGGGTGATATCTCCCTACTGCGGCTCAGACCTTTTCCCCGTGTGCTTGGGCTTGGCATCCCAGAAGTGCTGTGTCTTTAAAAGAGCCTTCTGTACATCTGTTCTCAATTTTCAGACCACGAGGCGAGGATTTGGGTGCAAGTAGTTTATCTGGGAAGTGATCCCAGGAAGCACCGTGAGGGGGCAGGGAAGGGAGAGGAGGGTGGCAAGTCCAAAGTACACTGATGGGCAGGCGACTGCATGGACAATGGGACCATCCCACCGGGACCCTCAGAGAGAAGTGTGGCGCTGGCCTCAGAGCCATTGCACCCAAGGAGATGGGGTGTCCAGCTCCCATCCCCATGACTGACGGTTGCTCCGTGGTCAGGGGATGGCCTCCAGCAGAGAGACTGGGGAAGCAGCAGCCGGTGAGTGTGCTGTCTTCTCCGAGTCCTGCAAGGGAGACTGAAGCAGCCAGGGAGGACACTGGCCATGTATCCAGCTATTTTCATAAATAGTCCCATCTTGAGCACTCTGTCTACATGCAGGTTTCCTATTAATACAAATGGGAGTCTGTTTTTAAATGCCTATTCTTAAATAGAATTATTTCAATTATTTGTGCAGTTAAGAAATTCTTTAGGTGAAACACTATAAGAAATTAGGCATAATGCAGCTGAGCTAGAAAGCAGGTGACCACAGGGAGAATGGAAAGCCTTCTTTAACCCCTTGGGGGTCTCAATTCTGGGCCTGCACAGTGGCCCCTCCAGCCTCAGCTCTGAAGCTGCCTTTTCCGGCAAGCCCTCCTTGGTGAGGTTAGGATGGAGAGATTCCTTTCCTATGCACTCGGTCTGACCCATGGGTGTCTGCCTCATACCTTCCTACATTAAATGGAAAGTATGTGTTTGTTACTGGCTCCCAGCCTGCGCCCTGCATCGGACAACTCCTAGGCCCTCAATAGCTAATGCAGGAATTGCCGAACTGAATCCCCATGAGACAAGCATGGGAAATAAAGGCACAGAATTTTGTTGAGTTAAAATGAACCAGTTGAATGATGCACATATATTTTTTTTCTTCACATCCAGACTCATGACCCTCCTTCCCTTCATGTTTCAAATTCTCAATCCAAACCAGTCATCAAGCCCCACCTTCTGCCCCCAGTAGTGACCTGTGTGTGGTGCTCTAGGCAGTTACCTTCCTTCCCTTGTCAGCAGCATCTGATGTGCGCTGGACTGTGGTGCCTGGTGGAAGGAGATACGTCCTGCAAGACCAAGCTGGACCCTCCCCTGGACGGCACTGAGTGTGGGGCAGACAAGGTAACCCCCGCCTCCCACTGCCCTCCCCCAGCCCCCATCTCCTGAGCATTGGGCGTCTCTCCTGAAGGGCAGTGGTCTGTGCTTTACTCAGGAGTACCTGAAGCACCCTCTGGGCTGCCCCAGAAATGCCCATGGAGCCCACTCTGGGAAAAGAGGGGCACCCACATCACCTCTCCTTTTTCTGCTGATAAGATACAAGAACCACTTGCTATTTTTGTTCAATCGACTCTTTTTGTCATACAAGTGAATTTACTTAAAACTTGCACGTCAATAAACCATACATAGAAAAACAGGATCGCTCGCCATACACAAAGGGCTATCATAAAATAAATTCTATGAGAACTGTGTTGCTCACTTCTAGCTCAAGTTTAAGAGAGCAAGCCTGTAGGCCTGATCTTCATTAACCGGAGAGATTGGTGTTGGAGAGGAGAGGTGTTCAGGGCCAGCAGCCGCAGAGTTCTCTTAGTCTTCCTGCAAGGAATGAATGAGATGCCGTGGTTGGGAACCACTAAATCACCTGTCCTGCCCTGGATGTGCCACACATGTTGGGAAACTTCCATTTTAGAGGATTGGCTTTCCCTTATCCTTGGAGCCAAGGTTCACCCATGTGGAACTTACGGTGTCATCTCCGAAGCACCAAACCCAACTTTGAAGTTCAAAACCACAAAGCCAGGAGACTCAGCCTTCCAGAGAGATGCACTCCCAGTCAGGAAAGTTGGCAGAAATTCAGGTCTCTCCATAAGCCATGTGAACTAATCCTTTTTCTGAGAACTTAGAAAACTCCAACGGAGCACATGTCACGTGGGATTTTAGGGCACGCTGCAAATGCCACAGGTGTACAGGTGTCAGGTTGAGTGAGGAAGAAAGGTCGCTAGAGCTAAGAAGCATGCATGCCCCAAAACGGTCTGCTCGTACGTGAATTACAGAAGGCAATTTGGGACGGCAAGGTGCTTTTTCACGTGGTGGGAATCGCAAGTTACCGGGTGAGTGAGCAGGTTTGATCCTTGGGCACTGAGGGCCCCTGGGGCCCCCCTGCTGTGTTTCAGTGGTGCCGCGCAGGGGAGTGCGTGAGCAAGACACCCATCCCGGAGCACGTGGACGGAGACTGGAGCCCCTGGGGCGCGTGGAGCATGTGCAGCCGGACGTGTGGGACGGGAGCCCGCTTCCGGCAGAGGAAATGTGACAACCCCCCGTAAGTTCCCCTTGAGCAGGCATTCTCCAGGGTGCCTTGATCGGGGTTTCCCAGCAGCAGCTCTTCCTGCCTTAGGCAAAGGAGGGTCTGTCTCCTGCGAGAATTTGAGCGGAAGGAAGACCAAGTCCCTCCAAGGGCCACGGACGCAGGGTGTTGAGTGTGTCATAGGCCACCTCAACTTCGACAGAGCTCTTTCTGTGAGCACAGATACCCTGAGTCCCATGGCTCCTTACTCCTCACGTGGGCCTTGCTAGAAAGCTGTCCTGAGACAGCTGGGTGACACACTCCCCTGGCCTGCAGCTTCCTTAGGGGACCTTCCGGGGAGGCCTGTGGACCTTCGAAAGAGAGGCTCACCTTTCGATTGGCTCTTAGCTGATCTGGGAGCTGCCTGGCTGTTGATGAGTCACAAAGCACCTGGGGTTTCAGCTGTCCTGTACATCCAGATACTTTTCATGGGTCCTTTTAGAACGATTTGAGAGAAAATTGTTTTTTGGGTTTTTTTGTTTTGTTTTGTTTTGTTCTTGTGTTTTATCTTATAAGCTTCCTTTTATTGACCTAGAAGACACCATGACCCCTCTTGTTCTTGGCACATTTGCTCCAGAAAGCTCAGGGGTAGATGTTGTGCTTAATTATAAAAATTCCTTGCCCACAGGTGTTTCTCGTCTCCTCTGAAATTTCCCATTTTTAGTATTTCTTAAAAGAGTCTGTTTCATGTCCTGTGTGCCATCAGCTTCATCACATTCACTTCAAAAAGAGAAAGTTATAAATTATCAGTGAAAAAGAAATGCTTTATATCCATAATTAAGTCATGGTGATGAATAATTAGCAAATCCCTCCTGTGTTTAAAAATCCTGAAGCCCAGGCTGTATCCCAGACCAATTAATTCACAAATTCTGGGGATGGGACCCAGGAACTGGATGTTTTAAATCTCTCCAGGTGAACCCAATGGACAGCCAAGGTCAAGAACTTCCCGATTAAAGGAAAACATGCACACAGTTTAGTCAACGTCAAGAACACTGTTTTTCCCCCAGTAGTGCTATAAGAATTGGCATCACATACTGTGTCTTGTTAAAACTTTTCCTTCCGGTATTTAGCAGAGTGGCTGAAAAATAATAGGTGTGTCTTTAATCTTTTAGGAATGACTTCTTAATTAAAAGCATAGAGGCTATACTGGGATCCTCCAGAGAAACAGAATCAACGAATATATGTATGAATCTTGATGAGAACTTGGCTCATATAATTATGGAGGCCGAGGGGGTCCCACGATCTGCCATCTGCAAGCTGGAGACCCAGGAAAGCTGGTGATGTCATCCAGTCAGGTCTGAAGGCCTGAGACCCAAAGGAGCTGATGGTGAAATCCCAGGGGAGGGCAAGAGAAGATGAGAAGAGAGGTCCTAGTGGGGGTAGGGGCACAGGGTGCGTGTGTGAATTCCTTCTTCTTCTGCCTTTTGTTCTATTCAGACCTTTAGGGATTGGACAATGCCCATTAGGGAGGGCCATCTACGTTACTGCGTCCACAGGCCCGCATGCCAGCCTCATCCAGAAACCCTCACAGACACACCCAGAAATAACCTTTCATCTGCACACCCTGTGGCCAGTCACATCAACACATAAAAGTAACCATCACAGATGTATAGAAGGTTAGAAAGCCTGTTTTGCTAAATGGTGAGAAATTAATAGAGGTTTCTATTTATTCATGGCTCTGTGAGGAAGTTAAAATAGTTTCATCTGTGGCCCTGAGAAGAGAGCTCTGGATTTGGAATCAGGATGCAGAGATTTAGGCCTGGCTTAATTGTGGGTCGTGTGTCCTCAAGGAAGCCCCTTCTTCCCTCTGGGTATCAGTTTTGCCATTAGAGGGAGCTGGCACAGTATGGTGGGAAGAGCTGGACTTCAAAGTGAAACAGAGAAGGCTTCAAGTCCCAGGGCCACTCCCTATAGCAGGTGATGGCTATTACCTGTGTCTCTGTCTGAAGTTGGAATAATTCATGGGCATACATATAACATACATGGTCTGTCTTTAGTATATGGTCCTTCTTTATATTAGCACTAATGGAAGATTAGGGATGGGATGAGACTGTGTGCCCTGCCCCCTAACTCACAGCACTGTTTGAGGCTCAGAGGAGGGTGATTTACACGGAAAGGCTTTGTTGTAATACATAGCTGTCATGGATGCGTCATGTTTGCATCTGGAGCTCCTGTACTCTAGCCGAGGATTGGTCTCCTTTGGCACAGCATTCCACACCAGATGTCACCCAGGAAATGTCATAGTAGGGGCCTATCAGAACCTTTAAATGCCCAGAAGGACCCTGTGCCCAGAGACAGTTGACAATTGGATTGTATTCAGGTAAGGACACCCCTTACAAGAATAAGATGTCATCGATGCTGAGCAGATGCATTGGGCACAACTTTTAAGGGCCCTGACTTTGTTTTCTTGGCATGATGTTGGCTAAGGCATCCCCCATGCCTTGGCTCTACCCACTGTTCTCATCCCAGCTGCTTTCTGCCCACCCACTCCTAAAGAACCCCTAGTTCAGAAAGCCAAGTTAACGTGCTTCCCTGGCCTGACCTGCTGTGGGATTTCATGGGCTGGGTCCTCACCCTATCCCTCCACACCCAGTGGCCTCAAGAGAGAGGCTGTTCCAGAAATCCCAAAGTTGTAAAAATCTTCCATTCCTCTTCTTTATCAGGTGCCCTTCCTCCCCACCCAGTGGTGGTCATGGACTTTCTCTCTCCTTGCCCCTCTTCCTGTGTATTATCATTGAGGAATGGGGGGGGGGGGTTGTCAAGCTACCACAAACAGGCCACTGAGGGGTATGCAGGTCTTAGCACATCAGATGGTTATGGGCACTGACACATCCCTGAGAGGGAAGTCTTTATGTCTGATCTCTGTCATCCAACAACATCCCGTGGGGCAGGCAATGGTAGAAGGACCAGAAAAAGAATACTGGTGCTCTCATGTCTCCTGGCTCCTGTTCCCCTTCGCAATGACACCTTTCCAACATGGTGCCTTCACACACCTTGACAAGGCTCTGACTCTGGACTAAGGACTCAGCTAGTTATAGGCTTATAGTGACAAGCAAAAACAGATTAAAAAGTCCTCGCCGACTTCCCTTGGTCTTCTCCTGGACCTGACCCTTCCCAAACTGATCTCTCCTCCCAGCCCACTTCCCCACTCAGTTCATAGCACCACCCTCTGTGACATTGCCACAGTCCAAAGCCCCTGAGTCTGTGAGTGGTCCTCTTGTCCCCTCTCTTCCTCCTCCGTGTCCTCTCAGGGGAAGAATGGCAAATACAGTGAGCCCACACCGTGTGCCACGCTCCCTCCTATGCATTTACAGAAAGTGAATCATGTAAAAATGCTGCCCTATGAGGATAGGTATTCTTTTTGGCTCCACTGATTAGAAATTGAGTGGTAGAAAGGTTAGGGAACTTGCCCATGGTCACACAGCTGGTTTAGAACCTAGCAACGAGGCTCCATTGTTCTTTCAGACGTTTTGCACTGGCCTCCCTGCTTCCCACATGCTCCTTGTCCCCCAGATTCATTTCCCACACAGAGCCAGAGAGATCCACTTAAGCATAAATCCAGTTATATTTCTTCCTGCTTCAGCCCTGTCAATCATTTCCCTCTGCACTTAGAATAAAATCCATACTCTTGACCATAGCCTCTGTATTCATTTCCTGGGGCTGCTGTAATAACTGACCACAACTTGGTGTCTTAAACAGAAATTTATCCTCCTCTCCCCATTGTAGAAACCAGAAGTCTGAAATCAAGGTATTGGCAGGATTGATTCCTTCTTGAAATTGAAGAATTCATCCCACCCATGCCTCTCCCTGACCTTCTGGTGGCTTCCGGTGCCCTTTGGCATTCTTTGCCCCTGTAGACTTGCCTCTGGTCTCTGCCTCTGTCTTCACATGGTCTTCTTGGTGTGTCTTCTCCTCTCCTAAAGACCCCTGTAGTTGGATTTAGGGCCTACCCTAATTCAGGATGACCTCATCTCATGATTAAGAGATCCTTTTGTTTTGTTTTGTTTTTAATGTTTATTTATTTTGAGAGGGAGACACAGAATCCTAAGCAGGCTCCAGGCTCCAAGCTGTCAGCACAGAGCCCGATGTGGGGCTTGAACTCATGAACCAGATCATGACCTGAGCCAAAGTCGGATGCCCAACTGACTGAGCCACCCAGGCACCCCAAGAGATCCTTAATTACATCAACCAAGACCCTCTTTCCAATTAAGGTCACATTCGAAGGTTCTGAGTAGGATTATCTTGGAGGGGAAGGGACCACCATTCAACTCACTGCAGCTTCCTTTTTGTCCTCAGATACAGCACTTCAGGCTCCAAACACTTGTCAGTATTCCTTTCCCTCTCCCCAGCTTGCCTGTGTCTCTCCTTGGGTCTCTAACTAAATGTCCTCTCAGGCCTCCTTCCTGAGCACCTTGCACCAGACTGGGTGCCTGCTTTACCCTCTCTCTCAGCACCCTCTTTCTACTTTACAGGTATGATAACAATTTGTAATTACTCTTTTGTACTTGCTCGCTTGTTTTCACTCTGTCCTCCCCCCACTGGCCTCTGGGCTCCACGAAGGCCACACCTGTCTGGGCACCATTTTCCTTTCCGTGCTTATAGCAGAACGGTCCTCAATGATATCCGCTTCCTACCTCATCACATGGATGCATGCTGGCTGAGAAAAAGCAGTCTCTGCTTTTCTACTGCCCCAGAAGACACACTTCATACTGTTCTCCCCCCCAAACACAAAGGTTATTGTAAATTATTATGCCAAGAAGGTAGATCACGCGCTAGCCTCCCCTTTCTTGTACTGTCTCACCTCACTGAGGCCTAGATGCCGTGAACAGCCATGAGTGGGGTTCAGGTTCCCCTACACATGAGGGTCACCTTCTCACACACCTGCCCAACCCTGGCGAGGTTGTAGGCCACAGCTAGGGAGGCTCAGGGCCCTCTCAAGAACAAAGTCCAAAATGTAGCCCAGCCTTGTTTACTCCATGTGACAGAAACACTATGTCTTTGCATCTGTAATATTTATGCCTTGGTAGCCTGTCCAACCTTTCGTAATAACAGCATAGATCTGTTTTCCGTTCTGGAAAGCAACAACAGGCTCTTTCCCCCAGGTAGTTTCTATAGGGTTCCTTCCCTTTCAGGGAACCACCCCAGGTGAATGGGAAGAGAAGGGCCCAGTCCTTGGGTGGGTGGTTTAGCAGCAGCCCCAGGTGTTTCCGGGGGAGATGCAGACAGCGTTTTACGAAGTCCAGGCAACAGTTGTTAACCTGTTTCGGCAGAGAAGCCTGACGTGGTGATTGTTACAAAGCACAGCTGATCGAGGACCTGGAGCCAATCTCTGACCAAAACAATGTCCTCTGCCTGGCTCACTCCTTAAATCACCAGGCTCGCTGCCTTGAGATTTCCCAAGGATGTCCGAATCACACTGCTATGAACATCTCGGACTTGGAACGCTCCCACCAACCTCTCCCTACCCAACCCCCCCCCCCCCACCTCACTTTGTATTCCTGGCTCCTTCCCCGTCTTCTGCAGCTGGTTTATTCACTGTCCAAAAATACTGGCAAGAGAGTCCGCTCCCCCACCCCACCTTTTTCTCTCCCTAGCCTTGGTCTTTACAGCTCTTGGAATTCATATTTCTTGCCAGCTGACATCAAGGCCTTGGGGACCATCCGTGTTTTTAATCCAGCTTCCTGGGCTCGCCCCTTCCTGCCATAATTTTGTGTCACTGTGGGTGGTAGTTTCTGCCAAAAGACTGCAAGGCAGAAAGTTCATCTCCAATTTGAATTCTGGTACCCCATCAGGAGGCTTGTGTTTCAGGGAGAGGGCTGGAGACGTAGGGTCAGGAGAAAGGGTTCAGATGGTCTTGTGTGAGAAGCCCGCTCTGTCAGAGAAGGACCAGAAGGTGAGTGTAGCATAGATACGGAATGCGCTAGGGTTAGCACACAGCATCACCCCATGAGCATCCAGAAGGAGAGCAGTCAGCCTAAGACCAAGCAGGAAGCCTTGGGGTGGGACATGAAGCTATATGCCTATACTTGCTTTTGCTTCCAAAGCAAAGCCCCCACGTGTCTACTTTCAAAATGCCAGTGACCTGGTGTTCCCACGGATGGATTTTTAAAAATCTCAGTCTTCTACACTTGAGCCTAAGTTACATGTGTTACTTGGATACCTCAAAGGGGAGGCCTTAAACCTGGGATGTCTGCTGCCCTGAAAGGGCGTTAGCAGCCCCACCCTACCCCTGACACCTGGAGCTGCTGTCCGTTAAGCAGTCTGTGCCTCCAGATGGTGAGCAGGTCTGAACCACTTTTGTGACTTTATCTTATAATCTATCTTCATTGAGTAGAACAGAGCAAAAAACATGTGTCACTCAGTTGGAGTGTCTTCCTCTTATCCTGATTCTATGTGTTTATCCACCCCTGAGGGAAAGTGCCTTGGGTTCCTGTTCATCTCAGTGACCCCTTGCCTTGTCCCTGCTCTGCCCTGGGGTCTGCCCAAGGCACTTCAGACCCCGTCCTAACAAGCCACAGTCCTGCCCTGCAGGAGCTCACCTGTCTCTCCACACTTTCAGTCTCTCACCAAAGCCTCTCTACCTTATTGTTTGTCCTTATTTTTAAACATCCTTATCAAGGGGGTTACCTGGGTGGCTCAGTCGGTTAAGCGTCTGACTTCGGCTCAGTCCGTGATCTCAGTTGTGAGTTCGAGCCCCATGTCAGGCTCTGTGCTGACAGCTCAGAGCCTAGAGCCTGCTTCAGATTCTGTGTCTCCATCTCTGCCCCTCCCCTGCTCATGCCTCTGTCTCTCTCTCTCTTTCTCTCAAAAGTAAATAAACATTAAAAAAAAATCTTTATCAAGGTATAACATAGAGAAACGGGCACCTGTTCTAGAGCATGCTTCCTGCTGCAGTACTGCCCATCTAGTCAAGTGTGTGTGTTGGGCAGGTGTATGTTCACACAGCGGGAAGGAGTCATTGCCTCCTAACGTGCGTGTATGTGACCGAAGGAGGGTGTGGTTTTGCAGAGCAACCCTACCATATCCACTGCCATGAGCCACAGTGGGCTTCCACTTGCTCTCAGCGTCACCAGTGCCCCATATTGTCAGTCTTTTCCACGTTGGCCTTTCTGGTGGGTGTAGAGTGGTATCTCCCTGGGGTTTTCGTTGGCATTTCCTTTCCAAGTAATGAGGCTGAGCATTGTTTGTGTCTGTGTTTGCCATTTGGATATCTTTTCTTATGATGTGCCCATTCAAGTCATTTCATTTTATATCTGATCTTCTACTTTATTCATGTTTATAAAGTCCCAACAGAGGGGCGCCTGGGTGGCTCAGTTGGTTAAATGTCCAACTCTTGGTTTCAGCTCAGGTCACAATCTCACAGTTTCATGAGTTTGATCCTCGCATCGTGCCCTGCACTGACAGGGTGGAGCTTAGTTGGGATTCTCTCTCTCTCTCTCTCTCTCTCTCTCTCTCTCTGCCCCTCCCCCCACTCACACCATCTCTGTCTCTCCCAAAATAAATAAATAAACTTAAAAAAACCAACAGAGTACAAGTAGAAATTGAGGATTAATGTGGGAGAAGCATCTTGAAAAGTCCATCACATCCCAGCTGACTATACTCGTAGGTCAGGCTGGCTTCTCAGTCTCACAACAGCTGATGGGCAGCCCCCTTGCCAGCCTGCTCCGGCTGCATCCAGAACCTCTTGGGAATCACACTTCTTATCTCCACCTCTTACCCACTGAGCTTTGTTCTATCATATTAGATCTTTGATTTCCTCATCTGAAGGATGCAGGCAGAAACCCCTTCAGATGTCTTGCATAGATTTATCAAGGTAATGGTTCTAAAGAACAGGTAACAGGTAAGCCCTCTGGCCATATTAGTCTATAATTGCAGTGTATGTGAAAGTGCCTCTTTATATATAAGCTCTTCACCTGTGTCCTCAGCTGACCACACCTCACCTCAAGATGAGATTTCAAATTACTGTGTCATATCCCCATCTATTTCCGTGAGTCCTTGTGAGGCTATGGAGCCTGGCAGGCTTGTCTGTGCCTTGCAGCCCTCTTAGGAAAGGCTGAGGGAAGGACATAGGTCTACTTTTAGCCCTCAAAAAGGAACAGTTCTTTTCTACCAGAATTCTGTTATTTCACCTGTCCCTCATTTTAGCCATGTCAAGCTTGGTTTCTGTTGTTTTGGTTTTCCTAGGTGTCTTTTTATTTTATCCATGCTGCGTAGCCAAGAGAATCTTACCAGAGTGAATGAGAACCTCAGCCCTCTGCTCCTCAGACATGGGGAGGGTGATCTCTCCTGCCTGTGTCTGCCAACCCCAATACAGCATGCCCTAAAGCCCTTGTGTCCATACAAGTGAAGCTTGGCACACTCACATGACGTGGGTTCCTTGGTGAAGTTGGCCCCCTCCTTCCAACTCCTCCCACCACAGAACTTCAGTTTGTGGACCACCCTGTCACACACACCCTTCCCACACATTGATGCTCCTCTCTCTTCCTATATGGAGGGTGTCTTTCTGTTGTCTCACACCAGTGTATACCTGGGAAGCCATCACTGGTGTCATGGTAGCTCTCAGATAACCCAGATTATAGACACAGTCATGAAGAAGGAAGGGGCTGGCCATGGATTGACATACTGGGATGATTTGGGTAAGAAATCATGCTACTCATGGATTGCTTCTCTCTTTTTCCTATGTTGTTCAAATAATGACCCAAAGGAAAACAAGAAAAATCAATGCTTTGGGCCATTTTCTTTTTGAGCAGGAAATTTTAATGTAAAAACAAAAAAACATTAGCTATAACAGGTGATTGGACAAATGGGAATTAACTGCTAAGAGATAAAGAGAACACCGGAAGAGCACTGAAAGAGCAAATATAAAAGTGGCCACTGTCATTGGATCTGAGGCAAAGTACCCAAAGAAGGAACAAATACAGATGAAGGTGCCCATCTCTCTCTCCCTCCCTCCCCTCCCTCTCCCTCCCTCTCTCCCTCTGCCTCTCCCTTTCCTTCTCCCTCCCTCCCTCCCTCCCTCCCTCTCTCTCTTTCTCTCTCTCTCTCTCTCTCTCTCTCTCTCTGTCTCTGTCTCTCTCATACACACACACACACACACACACACACACACACGGGTGAGATTCCTTGGACTTTGTTGGAGTGGATGAAACTAAGGCTCATTGGATGAGGGAGAAGTTTGCAGAGATGGCGCACTGGTAGAACCCTCTGGAAAGTCACACTAAGGGGTGTTAGGGAAAGCTATCCAAAGGGAGAGACTACACCTGAAACCAGGCTGGGAATTTCCTCAAAGCATTGGTGTTCTTGGAAGCTGCCCTATGGGATGAATGCTGCCCTTGGGAAGTAGCCTGCATCACAGGCCACTGCAGGAGTCTGCTGAAAGGAATTAATTACCAGAACCAGAGAGAAAAGTCTGTTCTTTCTCTAGCATCACTCTAGTGCTTACAAAGCTTAGCATCATGCCTGCTTGACTGGAGATCTTTTTTTTTTTTTTTTTTTTTTTAATTTTTTTTTTTCCAACGTTTTTTATTTTATTTTTGGGACAGAGAGAGACAGAGCATGAACGGGGGAGGGGCAGAGAGAGAGGGAGACACAGAATCGGAAACAGGCTCCAGGCTCCGAGCCATCAGCCCAGAGCCTGACGCGGGGCTCGAACTCACGGACCGCGAGATCGTGACCTGGCTGAAGTCGGACGCTTAACCGACTGCGCCACCCAGGCGCCCCTTGACTGGAGATCTTTAATTCCTTATACGGCCTTAAGTCACCATCTAGCATTTTCTCATTTGAACTGTGAAGGACTCTCTAGTATTTTGTGTAGAGCAGGTCTGGTAGTAAAAACAAACAAACGGGGGCACCTGGGTGGCTCAGTTGGTTGAGCGTCCGACTTTGGCTCAGGTCATGATCTCACAGTCTGTGAGTTCGAGCCCCAGGTCGGGCTCTGTGCTGACAGCTTGGAGCCTGGAGCCTGCTTCGGATTCTGTGTCTCCCTCTCTCTCTGCTCCTCCCCTGCTCATGCTCTGTCTCTCTCTGTCAAAAATAAGATAAACATTAAAAAAATAAAAACAAACAAAAACGTCCTCAATTTTTACTTATCTGGAAATGTCTGAATTTCTCCATCATTTTTTTGAATGACAGTTTTGCTGGATATAGAATTCTTAGTTGATAGATTTTTTTTCTTTGAGAACTTTGAATGTATAAAGCCACTGCCTTCTCGTCTCCAAAGTTTCTAATGAGAAATAGGCTCATAATTTATTGAGATTGTCTTGTATGTGGTGTTTGTTGACTCTCTCTTGCTACTTTTAAGATTCTCTCTCTCTCTTTTTTTTTTTTTTTTTGACAGTTTGGTTGAAAAATGTATCAGTGAATTTATCCTACTGAGATTTTGTTGAGCTTCTTGGATTTGTAGATTCATGCCTTTCTTCTACATTTAAATTTGATGATTCTGTCTTTTGCCTGCTTAAATCTGCTTTTGAACCACCTGGTGAATTTTTCATTTCTGTTATTATATTTTTCAACTCTGGAATTTAACTTTTCATCATTTCTATCTCTACTGATACTCTCATTTTCTCATACATCATTTTTATTTATATCTTCCTTCAGTATTTTGAGCATTTTTAAGACAGTTGTTTTAAGTCTTTGTCTAATAAGCCCAACATCTGAGTTTCCCCAGACCCAGTTTCTGCTTATGTATTTTGTTCCTTTGATTGGACCATACTTTCCTTTCCCTTTGTATCCCTTGTGATTTTGTTGTTGTTGTGGTTGAAAACTGGACATTCGAATCTTATAATGTAGCCTTGATAATCAGCTTCCCCCTGTCCCATGATTTGCTGTTTCTTTGTTGTTAAAAAGTTTCTCTATGCTGTGGATCAACCTGAAGTGAAAGTATAAGGTCTTCTCAAGCCTTTAATGAGACTTCATCTTTCCCTGAGCATACTTGGTGGCTTTCTAAATTTTCCCATATGTGCAGTTGCTTCTTAATGACTTAATCCTTAAATATCTGACTCCCAAAAGGGAGAAAAGAAGGGAAAAATGTATTTCTCATTGAAATTCCCGGGAAGTCACTTCAGCTCAGAGGAGTTGCAACAATGGTGGCCACCCTCTGTCCCCACATCTCAGAAATCAAAAGTAGCACTGAATAATCAGAACAGAACCCCAGTATTTGGAGAATAAGGTTCTCATTGTCCACCCTGGCTCCAGCCAGCCACATCAGGAATACAGGCACAGCTGCCTGCCGTGGGGCTGGAGTGTGGAGGACAGATAGCCACTACCACAATAAAGGCTGAAATTTATCTAAATTCACCACAGCTTACCAGCCAAACTTTTTCCAGGAGGTTGCACGCTTTCAAACAGACTCCAGAATTTCAAAATGGTCACTTCAAACAGTTTTTGCCAATACAATTATCATCTAAGTGGAGAAATGGATCCCTGGTGCTTCCTACTCCACCATCTTCCTGACCTTGCTCTGTCTTTTGGTCATTTTTTAAAAATTTTCTTTTTTTTAATGTTTATTTTTAAGAGAGAGAGAGAGACAAAGCATGAGCAGGACAGGGGCAGAGAGAGGGAGACACAGAATCAGAAGCAGGCTCCAGGCTCTGAGCTGTCAGCACAGAGCCCGACATGGGGCTCAAACTCACTAACCACAAGATCATGACCTGGGCCCAAGTTGGACGCTCAACCAACTGAGCCACCCAGGCGCCCCTATCTTTTGGTCATTTTAAGATAAATTTTGATAATATAGTTCAACTCAGTCTAACTACCGTTTGTTAACGGTTTGTTAATGGTTTGTTAACTTGCCTGTGCAAGTTTCTCTGCTAAAAGCTACAGAAAAGTAGGAGGAAGACAGTAATCTAGCTCACCATTTCACAAGGTTGATAATAAGCAGTATAGCAGAGAACCAAGCCGGGTCAGGACAGGCTCCAGGTAGAAAATAAAAAGAGGCTGCAGGGTGGAGGTGGCCTCAAGGATGGACAGAGAGTCGGGGTGGGGGGTGGAGAAGATGGGACAGTGAGCTAGATGGGTGGCTGAAAGGGGACTTGCCCGTGGGAGAAGGGACAGGGAGAAGAAACAAGATAAACAGAGTTCAGGAAGAAAGCACCCTGAGGCACATGAGGAATCCCTCCAGGCCCACTTTCTCCTGGATCCAGGAGTTTTCTCATCCTGTCTAACCTCTCCACCAACCTGCTATTAACCATAAAGTTAGTTGGTTTATGAGGGTCAGTCAGATGCAAACCTGGAAAAAACAATTGACACAGGTGGGTACAATGGAAGCTAAAATAAAGCTCAGTGACATCTCAGGAGCGTAATTACATGATGTGCACAGATCTCAGTTCACACCCTAAACTGTGTAGGAAAACATAGCTTTCTTTATTTTTCTAGAAACCAATTTTTCATTTGCATTTGTGTTTTTGATTTTTTTAATTTGTGTTTTTGAACTCCATTCTAGTCCATGTTGGATTCTTAATCACTTCCGGAGTTTTTGCCCCATTTTCCCTGAGTCTGCAGCTAAGTTCAGTGATCCTTGTGTCGTCTGGTATGTTTGTCCTCTAGGGCTACCATGACCAACTGCTACTAACTGGGTGGCATAAACAACACAAGTTTTTTCGCTTCTAGTTCTGGAAGCCAGAATTGCCAGATCAAGGTCTTGGAAGGATTGGTTCCTTCAGAAGGCTGTGAAGGAGAATCTGTTCCTTGCACCTCTCCTAACTGCTTAGTGGCTTGCTGGTGATCTTTGTCGTTCCTTAGAGTATAGAAACATCACCCTGATTTCTGTCTTCATCTCTGCATGGTGCTCTCCCTCTGTGTTTCCATCTCCATATTTCCCCTTTTTATAACAAGACTAGTCATATTGGATTAGGAACTCACCCTGCTCTGGTATGATCTCATCTTAATTAACTACATCTGCAGTGGTCCTATTTTTAAATAAGGCCACATTCTGAGGCATTGGGGTTAGGACTTCATATGATTTTAGGATGGACACAATTCAACCCAGAACTTCTCACCATACAGCATCTGTAGCCTTACCCATCCCTTCTCTGATCCCAGCCATGGGAACTTGCCTATTACAAAGAAAATGTCCTCCTGCTGGTCCGCATGGCTTTTCCCCTCTCTCTTTCTTCCACAGTGTGCTTTGTGGCACAGGAACCCATTCATCTGTTCACACTTGGTATGCAGGCCCTAGGTTCTTGGGAGGCTGTCTGAGATTCTCTCTATGCCATGCAATCATTTCTCTGAGATCCAGCTGCCTGCCTTGTGCTCTGGGAAGGAAAAAGAACAGAACAAAAGCTCCCTCTGTTCTCAGATCCTGTAAACCTCAGAGAGGTTCTGCTATTTCCTAACTTGGAGATCAGAACTCAGGGTCCCTCTCTGGATCCACCAGTATGTACCCTCTCACAAGGCTGTCACCATGCCCAGGTGAGAGAGATGTCTGGTGTATATGAAATGGTCATAGGGGTATGAAAGAAGCCTTTCTTCCCATTCCAGATGTTTTCTCCAACACATTTATGCAGACAAAGAGCTGGAAAACAATGGCCCATGGACCAAATCTGGTTCATCACCTGGTTTTCTAAATAAGGTGTTATTGGCGCACAGTTATGCCCTTTTGTTTATGCATCATCTCTGGCTCCTTTTTTGCTACAGTGGCAGAGTTGAGTAGTTCCTACAGAAATATTCACCATCTGGCCCTTTGCCAAAAATGTTTGTAGAGCCCCTGGTGTAGACTTTTGTGACACAAAAGCCTGAGGACTTCTGCTGTGATGTATCTCCCCTCATGTGATCAGAGGGTGGCCTCCAGTTGTCTAAACACAAGGAATGGCAAAGGGAGGAAAAGAAATACTTAGTATGAAATGGTTAATGTGTCAAAAATATCTTGCCAACAGGTAAATGCAATTTGTGAGAATCCATTGAGCAAAACAATTGTGATTTGTGTTCTTTTCTCTTGAATGCTCAATTTCAGTAAAAAGTACAGGGAGAAAACAGCGGTACTCCATCATGGTGATTTGGGTCTCATGGAAATGAAAGGAGCCACTGAGGTTGCTTGGTTCAGAGCCTGATGGGGATACCCCAGGGCCTCATGGAAGCGGTGGGCAGAGCCACGTTTCAGCCACAGCTGGACCAGCGTCCTGTTATTCCTCCTCAGTGCCCCTCACACACATGGGCTAGGCCAGAGAACACAGCTGAGTCTCTGGAACTGCTTAGAACCCCAGTCTAAGCACAGAGCTGGGACACATTTGGTCTCACGCTTGCCCCAGCAAAGGTTGCAGAGCCCGGATCTGACCAGTCTCCACCCAAAGCCCATGAACAAATTAATTAATCATTCTGATTCTTTTTATTATAAAGTAAACAAGAGCTATTTACTCATACTTAGCGACCTCCAGAATGTATGCAGGAGCCATTTAAAGGCCTTTGTTTTATAGAAAAATAAAACAAACAAACAGACAAAAAAAACCCACACACTAAAAATTCCCCTTTGGGTTTTCAGTGTTACAGATGGCCAAGTTTTAGGTTCAGATGAAAGACACAATTTGTGGATCTTGCCGAACTTATACTCACTGTATTCTATTTCCAGATGACCCTGATTTACAGTTCTTGGATGCATTTTTCTGATGGCTCACTTAAACATGCCGTCAGCACGGGGCTGGGATTGCCGAGATATGGTGTGTAAGAGCAGAGGGAGGGTGCTTTGGAAACTTTGCCTGGCCCCTCCCCCTTTTGGCAAGAGAGGCAAAATCCAAACGCCCCTGCTGTTTCCACAGCACTGTCTGGTTAACACAGACCTTTCTCTTCCTTCTAGCCCTGGGCCTGGAGGCACGCACTGCCTGGGCGCCAGTGTGGAGCACGCCGTCTGCGAGAACCTTCCCTGCCCCAAGGGCCTGCCCAGCTTCCGGGACCAGCAGTGCCAGACGCATGACCGGCTCAGCAGCAAGAAGAAGGGCCTGCTGACAGCAGTAGTGGTTGATGGTAAAGGCATATGGCACGTCCTTTCACAGTGCCCCCCCCTTCTCCAAGAATGTAAACACCTCCTGGGAAAACCCACAGGGCCCCCCCTTCCCAGCAATCCATCCAACAGGACGCTCCAGTCCTGCTACCCCAGGCAGCAGTGGGCCCACTTCTCAAGCAGTGGGGTTGAACTTGGATGACCCAGCCCTGGGAGATTTCTTAAAAGCAGCTGTGAGGCGGGCAGCAGACCAGAATTGTCCTGCACCCCCATTTGCAGCGAGGCGGGTGTGCTAGCGGCCTGCCGCACAGTGCCATGTGCTGAGGGGCCCAGGGCCAGCTTTGAGGAGAGCAAGGCTCTGCAGGGACAGGATGGTGGGTCTCTGTGTCTGCTGTCTCTATTTCCAAGGTTGATGCTTTCTTGCATTTCTTTCTCGGTTCGTTTTGGGGTTGGCTTTTACTCTTTGCCTAGAGTGTTTGAAAAAAAAAAAAGTTTGGAGGCCAGTTCACAACTCGCCGAAGACGATGATAGGCACAGGTCACGTTTTCCTTCCAAGAGATTTCTCCCAACTCAAGGGAGGCTTCCCCATGGGCCGCTGCAGGCATTTCCAGTGGCTGATAAACTTCTAGGTGGTATATCTTGTCTGTAGGATTTGTGATGTCTATTTATCATTGATAAAGACTGCCTTCCCCCCCAGCCCCCCCCCCCCCCCCCCCCCCCCCCCCCCCACACACACAGCCTCCTGTGGCCATGGCCTAGTTCAGGGTTTTTTTGACTTTTGTCTCCTGGAGATAAGACTGTATTGTAATGATGACAATATGGTCCTATTTGTTGAGCACATCATATGCCAGGCACAGGTTAGCTCTGCATACATCATCTCAATTAATATGCATAATGAGCCATGCAGAGAGGAGAGGTTACGGGTCATGGGACCTATCTGAGTCCCTGCAGCTGATAAGAAGCAGGGAGGGACCCCAGTTCTGGAGGAGGTGACTCAGAAAATAACCAACTATCATCTGGCTTCCCATACTCGAGTAAGAGAGCATGACTTCAGAAGTGTCAAGTGAAGAGGCTTTAATAAGAACTGCAGTAACAGAGTCTCTAAGGCTTCTGTAGGAGAATGAAGTTCCTGTGCCAGGTCTTAGGTTTCTTCTTTGTGGTTTAAAGAACTTCTAAAATCTACATGCTGCAGTCTGTTCTTACAGGGTCAAGTGTACCTAGCTGTAGGGGTAGACCCAGGCATCACAGGGAGTAATGGCCTCAGACCTGTCGCTTTTAACCCAGCAACCTGACCCACGTGCTTTGAACTGAGTTGTAAAATAACATGAGATGCTCTAAATCATCGCAGATAATACCGACCCGCTCGGCTATGGGCTCATTTAAAAGCATCTGAGAGCTCCCCAGACCTTTTCCTTTTTAAAAAAGAACACCACCGTTTGGAGCTGTGTGATTGTAGGTATACCATCACATAACCAAGACTTCAAGAGAAGAGCGGCCTCCATACCCTCAGCTGTTTCTGCAGACCAAGGAGAGAGGAGGCCGAGCAGACTTGCCCTCCCCAAAGGAACACATGCAGCTGGACGCAGGGGCTCGCCCAGGATCCTCACTTCTCTCTGCCTGGCCATTCCTCAGATGCAGGAAGACACAGGAGGCTTCCACATGTCACGAGCACATTCAAGCCCCTAATCTGGAGGGAGCAAGCCCCAAGCAGAAGCTGTTTCCAGCACTGCAGTCAGTTCTGATGCGGAGCAGACTTGTTTCCATACCATCAGCCATCCCAGCCTGCTGGGTAAAGACCCCCTAGGCCCTCTGTCGTGTCCTCTGCTGCTTGTCAGGAGCAAAAAGAGGTCAGATCTAAGAAAGACTCACCCATTTCCACCCAGCTATGCACACAGAGTTGTTATTCTTTCCTTGGTCTGCTTCAGCTTTCAGTCCTCTTTTATTCGATGCAGAAATCCCACTTAAATGGCTGGTTTTCCACAGATTTCTCCAAGTCCAGATTAAGCTTCTATTTTACTTGTAACCACTTTTGGATCACTGAGCTCCTTAGTTCTCTTATCATCACAGTGGCTGAAACTGATGTCTGCCCTGGATCCCCCTCCAAAGAAGCTTCTCAGGGCAGCAATTTGGGGAAGCTTGCCGGATTCAGAATATGTTCTTGCCCACTCACTTTTCATGTCTCTCTACCAAAACCATCGATAATTATAGCCAGAGTGCTACTGCCTTTGATCTGGAAAGCACTACCCTATTTGATAAGGACAGCTAGCGGGCAGTATGCATTTTGTCTTTGAAGGAGGGACCCCAAGTTCAGGGCTTTGCAAGGGTAGCTTGACACCTCCTCCTCCAGGGTGGAATTGTCATGACTTCTTGCATATTTGGTTTCATTTCCCTGTCAAATATAAACAGAAGCCAGCATTTGTGAAAGGAGCATTTAACAAGGATGAAAACAAAATAATAAATGGCCAATTCAGAGGGCAAGGGGGAGAATACAGATTATAAGTGCGTTCTTCTGAAAAATCAGCTTATAAAAGGCCCAATTCTAGCTCAGCCATGATGGGAACGATTCCTGTGGTCGGGCTCTGGGCTCTCTCGAAGCCCATTATGACTGCCCTATTCATAGCATTGCTATCACTGCGGAATTCTTTGGCGAGTGACGCACAGTTCAAGAAAGGGGAAGCTATATTTTTTCTTTTTTTTCCTGCTGAAAAAAAAAAAAGAATTCTTGCAGAGGTAGATTTTCCAAGAGAGGTCTCAGGACCACAAATCCATACCACCTCTAAAAGAAGACAAAGGCTCTCCTTAGAAAATAGTTCTGGGTGGGAAAGCCTTTAGACAGAAACCCATTGAGATGCCCTGTTGCCAGACCCACCCCATTTCTGCTTTCCCCATGGAATCTCATTTAAGTAGAAACCTTCAGGAGTTCAGTCCTTCCCGCCCAAGCCAGCAGGCCACATGCCCACTGAAGTGTCGGAGGGCTTGGCGAAGGCCATGTCTGGACGTGGAGGTGCATTCCCAGCGCCTCCCCGGCATGGCAGAAGCCACTCTGGGTCTCAGCCTTCCAGGGGCTGGAGGGTATGATGGTTAAGGACTCTCTGACTGCAGTTTGGCCAAGCTGACTCCACTTGCTTAATGAAAAAGAGAAAGTTGTTGCAAAGATGAAGGGTGTCTCAGATCCCGAGGGCCCAGATGAGGGTCTGAGGCCAGGGCCTCTGAAAATATCCGAACCCCCTCTCCATGCCCACCACAACTAATGTGTTTGTGAGTCGTATCTTCCTGCCCCCCACCTGCAGACTGGCTTTCTCATGATTTGTCCACATGCAGGCTGATGGGTCACCCACAGCACCTTTCCTGATAAAGGACCTTTATCCTTTATCTGAGCGCTTTGGGGCCAGATATGGCCAAACATTTTTGGTGTTAGGTAACAACAGTATATCAACCGTATATTACTTAATACCCCCAGTGGAGCCCTGGGAAGCACCCCACAGTCCAGGGACACATGTGATATCTCTACCAAGTAATCCATGAACAATCTCTAATGAGGATACTGCACACTACCAACAGCCTCATGTCAGTCAAGCCCGGTTTTGCTGCCAAATGCGTTTGCCACAAATATAAGAACATGCTTGCAGTTTCCAGAGCTTTTTGGAATTCTGGATTATGGATAAGGGGGTATAGACTTATTTCAGATCCATCAATCATGAACAGACACAGCTGTTCCATATCTGAATTTAGTGCTGATTTTTTCAAGAGAGAGACCCTGGTTGGTCTACCTGTGGCTACACTTAGTCTAATCAGTTGGGGCGTGGCTATGAGGTTGTGGTGGAGAAAAAGAACTGAGTGGCACAACTACAGTCAAGTGGCTGCTTCTGGTCCAATCAACTAAGGCTTGGCTTTGGACTCATGGTGGGCAGCTTTGGGGATAGGGGACAAAGCAGCCTCCTCAGCATGTACCCCCCCCGCCCAAGATAGCCAGCCAGAGCTGGAGTGAGCACTTGTGATGGCCTCAAAATTCAGTGGTGTCTCCACCTTAGTAAGACCTTGTAACCACTTGGCAGAGAGAACAGCAAGAGTGCCAGTAGCCACAAGTGTCCTTTTCATCATGAAGCACCAGGGGGAGTCCTCCAGGCATCCAATGAGCAGATATGATCAGGTGGCTCTCAAGCCCCTGAGCTCATCTCCCCTGCCCTGTGTGGTTTCTTCATCAAAATATGAGTCCTGGAGACAAGTGGGCCAGTGAGAGACCAGGATTTACAGCAGACAGTCCAGCCTCAATCAGAATTTCATCTTGGCACATATCAGCCAAGAGGGACACTCTAAGCTTTCTTTGGAGTGTGTGGTTGTATAGCTTTTAAGATTTGACCTCCTTCTGTACTACTAAGAATGTAAGATACTGTGCTCAGAGAAAATCACAGCACCTTATTTATCTGGAGGTTAATTGCCCATCCAATGGGAATATTCAGGGAATTTTGAGGGGCTTCTCCTCAAGTTTTATAAAGGTTATCCTGAGTCCCTTTGGGAGAGAGTACTACACCTTCCTAGAGGTGTGGGGTACCCTAAATTCTGAGCACAGACCTCAGAAAAGGAGATGGACAAATGGAGTTTCAGTCTGAGCAAAGGAAGGAAGTGTTATGTCTGAACTCTGTTCTGGAGTCTGGGTGCCCCCAGACTTCCCAAGCCAAGGAGGACAGTGTCTGCAGCTGCAAGAGTCCAGTGTGGACAGAGTTGAGTATACTTTCTTGCCTGGGGTCATTGCTAAAAATCCTCCATTTGAGGTCAACCCCCCTGCTTTGGAGAATCTCTACTTTCCTGTTTACACCAAAGAGCCCCCCAAAATCTTCACCCCTCGAAGTCTGGTCTTTCTAACTTGTCTCAAAAGACCCTCTACTTTTTCACCCAAATCCCATTTCCATTTCTGCTCAAGTCAGAGTATATTCAGAAGCCAGAAACATTCATGAAACTAGTGGTTTGTTTTCAGTAACACCATTTTGTCTCTTGGTTTTTTTGGCCCCCAGTGTCCGAAAGAAAACTAGGCTGGCACAAAGAGGCTAGGGTCTGGCCTTGCCAATCAAGAGACTCTGGGTAGCCTGTACCTTTTCTGAGCTTCACATGCTCATCTATAAGATGGAGCAATGACAGCACCCACCTGAAGTGCACAGGTACTACTTAGCATGCTGCCTTGTACACGAAATATAATTAATGTTATTTGTGATTTTATCAACATCATCACCATAATTACTGCTATTGTAGAAATCACTTCAAAGCTCAGTTATGCCAAGTATTGAGGCAGTTTAAAGGTAAAATACGTAGTTTTCAGATTTCTTGGACCCAGGGGACCCTTCCTTCCTTACAATGTAACATTAGAGGAAGCCTACCTAGGATGTGAAGAAGATACACCCATCAACTCAGACTGGGGGCTGTGGTGCTGCATTCTCCCATTCATTCCCCAAGGTGCTCACAGGAAACCTCAAGGTCCCAAAGAGCACCTCAAAAATTTTGTCAGATGAGCCTCCCAGAACCTGATCTCAGTTTACATTTTAGTCTCCCATACCCCTTCCACTGGCTGCCTTCCTGGGTCATTCCACTTAAATGGAGGGACAACTGCCTCTAGCCTGCTAGCTGGGAAATGGGTCATTCTTTCCACTTAGTGCCCTGTCCTCTGACAGCTCAGGTCCATTTCATGTGGCTTTTCACAGTCTGCCTCTTCTGGGATTTGCTGTGTACTTGTCCCTTAGACCACCAGGGCCTTGAAAAGCATACACTACTCATCTTTCTTTCCCCAAAGTGCCACAAGAGTGCCTTGTGTGGTGGAGGGGCTCAATTCCTGTTTTTTGAATGAATAAACATTGAAACATCATTACTTTACTTACCTGGGAAACTACTCTTCACAGCAGTTTCCGCCCACAACTAACTGGAACAAACAAGCTGAACATTTCTACTGAACCTCTGTAGCTTCTCTCTAGTGTTATAAGACAAGACATCCCACTCGGCATGTTGGTCAGCAGAGCTCCATGAGAGAGGAGCTTTGGAAAGCTGCTGAAAATGTTGGTGGTTTAGTGAATGTCATTCAGTCATGAAAGCCGCAGAGCCTGAGTGAGACAGCACATCTGCTCTGACAAGAACTATCCAGCTGGAATGTCAAGGTCTTCTGAGGCCAAGTCAACTCCAGAAGCCTTTTTCTACCCCTGCCCTTGCTCACCTGAAACCAGTGGAAGGACCCAGTGGAGAAAGATCATGGTGGAAACAAAGGGCCTGACAGAGGCAGCACAGACGTGCTGCTGTTTCTCTCTCTGGAGGTTTCCTTGCAAAATAATCACATAAACATCATTGGAATGAGGTGACACAGAGAGAGAAGGGTGCATTCCTCTTTCTCAGTTACATACGGAAGAACAAAATCCATTCATTTATTAAAAAAAGAAGCTTGATTTTTCTGTTAAGATCAAGAACAAGGCAAGGATTTTTTTTTTTCACCACTCCTTTTCAACATCATACTGGTAGTCCTAGCTAATGCAATAAGACAAGAAAAGGAAATGAAAAATACACAAATTGGGAAGAGAAAAATAAAACTACCTTTGTTTGCAGATGACATGATGATTTATGTAGAAAATCCAAAAGAATCAACAACAACAAAAACAAAAAAAAAATAGAAGAAAAGAAAAAAACTCCTGGAATTAGTAAATGATTATAGCAAGGTTACAAGATACAAAGTAAATGTACAAAAATCACTTTTGTGTATACCAGCAATGAGCAAATGGAGTTTGAAATTAAAAGCACAATACCATTTACACGAGCACCCAAGAAATGAAATATTTAGGTATAAATCTAACAAAATATGTGTAAGATCTATATGAGAAAAACTGTAAGGAATGAATTTAAAAAATTAAATGGGGAGAAATTCCATGTTTCAATGATTCATGACAAGAATCAATATTGTCATGTCAGTTGATCTTGTCAACTTGACCTATAGATTCAGTGCAATCCCAATCAAAATCCCAGGAAGTTATTTTGTAGATATTGAAAAACTAATTCTAAAGTTTATATGGAAAGATTAAAATATTTACCAAGTCCTTCTGCAAGCCAGATCCTGGACCTGGCCTGAGGACAAGAGAGAAAAATCTCAGTCCCTTGTCCTCCAGGGGCTCCCAGTACTGTCAGTTCTTCAAATCCAAAGATAATAATTAAAATCCATCCCTTTCAAACTCTTTTAGCAATGGAACTCACCTTATAAGAAACCCTCTTGTATATGGAAGTTACTCAAACAATTATAAAACAATAGGATAATAGTTAAGGGCTTTAATGGAGGCATAAGCAAAGTGCAGAGGGAGATTCCATGTCAGAGATGGCATGAGAGGAGAGCTCTGGAGTAGAAGCTTCTAGGGTGATAGGAATCTCCCAGAAAGCTATGTGCAGAGAGAGGTTTCCAAGCATAAGGAAGAGTTTTGGCAAAGGCATGAGAGCTTGTCATGTTCTAGGAGCTCTCTTGGTTCTGACATGACCCTTCCAAGTTGTCCTAGAGGCTGCTATGTTCCTGTATTTTACTCCTGCTCAGTTTCTTCCAGGACCTTCTTGCTACATATCTCAGCCCTGCAGTTTTTATCTAACAGCCAGTGGAGCACTAAAGCTTTTAGTAAAAAGCCACTGCTGTAGAGACATCCATGGGGCTCACACCCCCTCCTACCCAAAGGCATTCTGATTCACCTTCTCCCCCTTTCCAGCCCCCACAACAAGAGACGCTCCTAGCCTCACCCTTCATATATATTCAACTCACTTAGATGTTAGCACACAACAAAATGCTTTTTCAACCTGGTATTTTTAATGTCTTAAAGAAAAGGAAGAATAAGATGAATAAAAGCCCACAGAGCCCTCACCCATGTGTTGTTCACCTGTGCCTGAGGGTCTTTCTCCATTTGTTGTGTTGAGTGTTCCAAGGGGCAGGTCCATGTCTCTGAGAATGTGCCAGGTTCCTGTGACCTTTATTCCATGCTGACCTCTCATCATTTGGGCCACCATCCGTATGCACCTGCACCTTGCATGGCCCACAAACCACTTCCCACATCAATGTCCACCTTCCCTTTTCCCTCCTCAGATAAACCATGTGAACTCTACTGCTCACCCCTTGGGAAGGAGTCCCCGCTGCTGGTGGCCGACAGAGTCCTGGATGGCACACCCTGTGGGCCCTATGAGACCGACCTCTGTGTGCACGGCAAGTGCCAGGTGACATGTTTTCCTTGTGTCTTTGGTGGGGCTTTCTTTGGAGGGGAGCCTCCCTCACCCCAGAAGGTTTCAGGGAGGGGCAGAGCCCTGGGGAGGGAACGGAGTTTCTCCATAAGGCACCCATGGTGCTGTCTCCTGCAGCTTGGCACCCCTCCCTCCCTCAGCAGTGACTGAGCATGAAGCTTATCTATAGGCCAGCTGGTAGTTGAGGTGGCTGGAAGAGTAGTAGCGACATCATAATCTCAAAAATCTTAAAATAACTTTAGCCATTCCGGTGAAGGGAACAACAGGTAGAATGCTAAGGTAAGACTGGAAGATGTACGTGCATGTGTTTTTGGACAAGCTATGTTCTGTTCAGCTACAAAAGATCTCGTCGAGCTAAGCAGATTCCTTCACAGGTGGTTCAGTATGCTGAATTGAATGTGCTGGGAATTCAATTCAATATGCTGCCTTTGGGGACAACTGCAATTTAGTCCCCAAAGCCATCCTGGTGTTGGATGTCTGCAACTCATTAGAATGATGATAAGTAACATTCAAGAAGACAAAAGGAAAAAGAGAGGGAGGGAGAGGGGATGGGTAGAAGTGCACCTTCCACCTGCGTTAAATCTGCCTGAGCTGGGGGCTCACCTGAAGCTGGGCCCTCCTGACTCAAGGCTCCCTGGCCCAGCGTAACAGTCCTATTTGTCCATCAGAATGGCCATCCTCCTGATGTGTACAGCCTCTGGAATTGGGGTAGGAGTCAAGAGGGTGTGTGCCCAGAGGGCCATGACTCAGATGATGCCACCCTCCATTGTGCTGTATGTGCCATATCTCCTGCTGATTCAGTTGGGTCTGCACCTGTCATGAGAGAGTCCTCGCCCTCAGCCACAGACATGTGCCCTCCTCATGGTTGAGGCCAGGCTGCCTCAGCCGTGTCCTCAGCAGGTGAGCCCACTGAGAGCCGGAGGAGGCGGTGGCTCCCAGAGCCCTCAGCAGGCAGATGGATAGCAGGGTTGCTGTGCATTTGGCACAGAAAGGAAAACCAGGGCTTGCCTCTGATTTTCACTCTTCCTTGTTTGGCCTCCATTGACCAGCATCTGCAGCATGAGACTAATAAGCAAGGAGTCCACTGACCAAGGGCTTCTGAGGGGTCTTCTCATTTTGCTTGGAAAAGAGAAACCGCATCCCAGGAGCCATGTGGCTACTGATGCTTCGGGGCGCCCACACCTCCCAAAGTCAACACCCATCTCTGATGTCCAGATTCATGGAACTATTAAAAGCATGTGAAAAATTTTAAAGTCTAGGGGTCACGGGAGAGAGAAACTATTATTCCCCCTAACTATACTTACACCAGAAACCTGCCTCCAGGCCTGGGACCGACTGACCCCATAAGGTAGCGCGTCTTGTTCTCTCTGCTTCCCAAGTATGGCTGAGGGCAGCGTTTTGGTGAATCAGTGAAGACAGACAGAGTAAAAGGGGAGGCAGGCAGCAAGACACACAAATGCAACCTCTAAGGTGATTCCTGGGGCCATTTCAACCCTAGTGGATTTTTTTTCCCTGCGAAGTCCAAACTAGTCCCCAAATGGGATTTTTCAGAAAAAAAGCTTGGCAATATCCAGACCCCTCTGGCCCTGCCTAGCTTTGTTATCAAATCCAGATATGCATGGGTGACAGGCACTAGGTGCCCAAGAGTCTTGGCAAGGCATCCTTCTGGGGAAGGAGGCCGTGATGGTGGTGGAGTTGGACCCTCAGGGCTGCAGCATTGTCGTGGAGAACGTGCAGGGCCTTGGGGGGTGTGAACACAGGTCTTATCATTGTCACCAAAATGAGGAATTGCCGGCATTTCCCTATAAATCTGCTAGCAAATCAAGTGGAGGATTTTTTTCTTTCCTAACTTACACACTTCCAGGGCCCATCCTACAGTGTGGCGATGAACATTTCTTTAGGACAATTTTCCAAGTAAAAAGCACTTGTACCCTTTAGAAGGCACCATCTGAGCTACCTCTGGGCTGTTGCCAGCATCTTTTGCAATGTTCTTGCCAATGTGCAGACATTTCTAAGAGTCCTGAAATTTTCTGGCCAGTGGGGTCAATGTTAAGTGGCCAGACATGATTTCAGCTCTAAGTGATCAGTGCCAATGGGTCCCTTCTGTGACCTTGGTTCTTTTTTTTTTTTTTAATGTTTATTTATTTTTGAGAGAGAGACAGAGCACAAGTCGGGGGGGGGGGGGGGGGGGGGGAGGGACAGAAAGAGAGGGAGACACAGAATCTGAAACAGGCTCCAGGCTCCAAGTTGTCAGCACAGAGCCCCACGCACGGCTCAAACTTGCGAATTGGGAGATCATGACCTGAGCCAAAGTCGGACATTCAACCTATTGAGCCACCCAGGTGCCCCATGTGACCTTGGTTCTCACTGCACACTCTTCAGTTAGGGAACTTCCCTGCGCCATGACAGCAAAATATCCAGTTTTTCAGTCAGAACAATATGGGTGAGATGCCACCCAAGTCTCTACCAGGTCTCTGCCAGCCTTCAAGCCAGAACCTGCCCTACACTTGGGCGTGATGGCAGTAACATGGGTACACCTGCCTTGCCATTCCCGGATGCCACCCCTTCCCTAACCCCCACCCCAGTCTCTCTCAAATGCCTCAAACGATCATTGCATTTACTGACAGCTGAAGTGAGACTAGCACTAACCAGGCACCACTGCTCAGCACAGGAGCACTAGGGCACACAGGTACAGACAGTGGCCCCTCTGGCCATGCTCTGTGGCAGGTGGGCAGGCTCATGCTCATCAGAGCCTTGCCCCACCTGTCAGTTCTCAGAACTGCCATCTCCTCTGCATGGATATTCCCAAGTACCAGCTGCCTCCAGGCAGCCCACCGGTCCTAGCAAGAAGACCACCATCCTGGTAGGTGGTGGGAGCATGCACCCATAAGCACCTCATGAAGTCAAATCCCTGCAAAACTCACTTTTTGACGGAAGTTAAAAATACCACCTGTGATTTTTCTAACAGCACTTATTCCTCTGAGAGAAACTACAAAGGTTAAATTTAGCCCCTTGGGGAGTCCGTTCTCATAAGAATCCAAATGAGTAAAGTCAGAGTTAATAAAGTTTTATAAGAATGTTGAGCATACTTAAATAAGAGTATAAGAAATTAAATACAAGTACAGTATCGATACCTAGTTACAGTAATTGCCAAAGTAGAATGTTTTGGATTCCTGTGGTACTTGTGAATGAGTAAGGCAAAGAAAATTGGTTAAAGAGAAGAATAGTAATAAAACAAAATCTTGAGTTTAGTGAGCAAAGGATCTGTACCTATTCACCAATACTATTATCTAATTATATTGGATAAAAGGTAGAAATCATCCACATTTTATGTAAGACAGCACTTACAGAAATACTGCCATGGTTCACTTACTAGCTTTTTCCTCTGTTCCCTTCAGCTATAAATTTTGCTATTTTAGGGTGGCAGAAGGAGTTCTGGGAAATTTTGAGAAGCACGGTGATGAGCTGGTAGGGAATGGAGGGGACAAGAGGCTCCCACATGGCATTTTGAGCAGATTCCACTAAGCTCCACAGAGCAGGCTGATTCAAACCAGAACACGAAACATGGAAATACCATTTTATTCTGCTTTTATGAGGACTGAGTGGAGTTTCATTTCAGTGAGTCACAAATTATTTCACATGCTGAAATGAAACTTAACAGCACTCATAAAAGTAGGAGCGAGCTGGGGAAAGAAACACAAACATTGTCTATTTTTCGGCAAGTCTGTATAAATCAGGACTCCCATCATCCACAGTGCCTATGTTGACCTGCAGAGACAAAGAAATCAAGTTCATACGTTTCAAATGTACAACTTCCCTCAGAGCTACTGACCTTCAGTCGATGAGTCAAAGTGAAGGGTAGATCTGAAGATAACCTGAGACCAGTTACACTTGGCTATTCTTTAAGGCCTCATCAGCTCACGTATGCTCATAGGCATCCAATTAGGGTCCCACTTCTTTGAGATCCTTACTCGTATGCATATCCTGGGCTTGATAAACACCCAAAAGACTTTCAGGTCCCATAAACTTCCTCGGTGGAAGGACTGTGTCCAATTATCTGTGTTCCACCAGCTGCTGGCTTGGAGGAGAGCCTTTGATTACATACTGAAAAGAGAACAGCAGTGAGTGGATGCATGGGTGGATGGCTCCCCTGCTCTTAGGACTCTAGTGATTCTGGAATCTGGAGCCCATTTCAATGAACTATTTTCACTGTCCAGTGTTTCTTGGCCTCCCATTTTGTGTATAGTGGTCCATTAGGCAAATAGAATTACTTGTGGAATTTAGGAGAATTCTAAGACTCTGGCCTCAGAGTCCCCCTGTGTGAAGAAGGAGGTAACAAGCAGGTAGGAAAACCTAACAGGTGTTTGTGCTTACGCCTATATTTCAACAACACCTTCCTTGTTGCTGCTTCTCCCCATGTCACAACACTGCAGTTGACATCTCTGAAGTGTGTGACTTTTGGTGCCGAACCTTTACTGACAGCAGGGCCTAAAAAGGCTGGAGTCATTCCCTGCACCCCCCTTTGTCTAATTAACTTCCCATTGCAACTTCTGGATTAAGCTGGCAGATGGAGCCTCACGTGGGACTCCACTAAACCGATGGTAAATGCAGAATAGCACAAACCATGATGGCGAAGAGAAGCAGAGGCCCTTTGACAAAAGAAAGATACCACCTCTTTGTGGAGGGTGGAAGTAGATGGAAGTTTCGTTGAAGGAACAAAGCAGCCGAGGCCAGAAATGAAACAAGAGGAGAGTCGCAATGGAAAAGAAAGCAGAACGCTCAAGGGAGTCTAGGACTTGAGAACAGAGTGTGGGAGTGAGGTGTGGACTGAAAATTGAAAGAAGGCAAAGGGCCATACAACATGGCTGATCACGACTGGCCCTGCACTTGGAGCTTGATGGGCTGTTAGGTGATAAGCTCAATGCAAAGTATCAGGGGGCTCCTTTCCAAAGTCGTGTGATAAACTGTATAAGGACAACTGAGGCAGATGTGTGACCTCGGCACTTGAGCACACACTCACCCTCCTGAGTTAAGGGGTGAACTCCAGCTTTCCTGCCACCAGTCCCAAATAGAAGCCTGCCACATGACCCCTCCCACCCCCAAATATAGAGCCCTTTCAGTCTACCTTTCTGTACCTCATTCTCAAATACGAGTGGTCAACTGGAGATCAACAGCTATTTGAAGAAAACCAGCAGCAGGAACAAGAAAGACCAAGAAAAACAAACAGAGAAACTGACCCTGGCAGAAAATTGGGATAATCATAGAATTCTCCACAGCTAAATTATCAATCAAGCATGTGGACAAAATAATTACGAGACACAGAAGAACTTAGAAATTTTATTTTCCATGCATCCATTCTGAGGAAATTATGTGTAGTTTAATAAGACAAAGGTAAAGTGAAAAAAAAAAAAAAAAGGTAAGCACAGTAGGAGTTGGTGCAACTAACACAGAAGCCCAGGAAACACTGGGCTGGGGGCTGTGCCGCTGGCCTAAAAGCATTCAGTTAAAATTAAAACAAGAAGTTAGTGGCATCCCTCCAACAGAAGAGACTGAATGAAGCATAGTTGGAAGATAGCTATGAAGTTAAAGAGTGCAAGTGCTTCTATTCCTGGTCAAAAGAAAACAAAAAAACAAAGGCCATCCAAACCTATATGAGAAAGTCCCAGTTCAAATAAGAGACAATAAACTTCACCACTGGGGAAGGGTTGCTGGCTGGCTCAGGGTGCATAAGAGAGAGACAGAGGTCCCATTCTGAAAATCAAAGTCTCCTGATCCCAGTTTGCCCAGGGCCCAGCTCGGTAAGAAGGCATCATTCTTGTGCATTTATTGAACACCTGTGATGTGCTTAACACCATGCTGGCTGCTGGGATCAGGTGTGGGGGACAAGAATACAAGAAATCACAAGAAGTCTTAGAATTCTCCTAAATTCCACAAGTAATTCTATTTGCCTAATGGACCACCATACACAAAGAATTGTAAGACACCACCCTCCATGCGCTTACAGTCCGTCCCGAAGATGAGACTTAAGCAAAACCCTAACAACCAAAGGTGAAGTCATAATTGAGAGCCAGTGAGATTTGGTTTAGACATAGCAGAAAGTATATAGGGTAGAACTGGGTTCATTCATTCATCAAATATTTATTGAGCACATTTCACATGCTAAGCACTAACGTGTGCTAGACGTTCAACGGTGAGCAGGACTGAGAGGGTCCCTGTCCCCATGCAATGTGCAGACGAGAAACACATAAACTCACAAACATGGTCTCTCCAAGGACTGGTCCATGTGAAGAAGAAAATGGTTTCATAGATTGAGAGGGGGATTGTAGCTGAGGAAGACTGAATGGCATGGTGGGTCTCTCCAGGGAGATGGCATTTATGGAAGATCCAGCCTCATGAAGACAGAACAGAATGATCCAGGCAGAAGGTGGCTCCAAGGCTGGTAGGTTCCAGAAGCAGAGGAGATCCTCCAGCAGGTGCTGGAGGAGTGGATGTGAGGGCAGAGGTGTCAGGGCCCACACCCTACAGGGCCTCAGGCCATGACAGGAATCGAGATTTCATTCTGTCGGGAGTGGAGGGATTGAAGCAGAGGTGTGAACCCACCTTGGTTATGGAGAATCAGCTGTGTGGGGCCGGAATGGAACCCAGGAAACCAGGTAGGAGGTTGTTAGGGTGAATCATGTAGCTGAGAGGCAATGGGACTGGGAGGAGATTGGGTTCAGTGTGCATTTAGAGGACGAGGGAGGAAAGCTGAGGTGATGAGCAGGTGTCATGTCATCGTGGAGCATCTTGAATCCCTAAGTGTGGACGTACTCCACCATGGGTCTTCTCATCTCTTAGGTGAAGATCAATCTGGCAGCAAAGGGGAGGAAACAGGTACAATAGGTCATGTCCCGAATAGTGAGGGTCTAAACTGGGCTGTGACCATGAGCGTGGAGAAAAAGTAGACACTACAGTCTATTAGGGGACAAAGCCACCAAGTCAAAGAAGATGGAGAAATGGCCACTATATGTGGTGACCAGGAGGTTGTCTGTTGCTGGTGATCTTCTACCGAGCAGGGGCAGGATCCTGCGGGCAGAATCCAGGTTTCAGATCACCAAAGATGGATATTTCTCACGTCTGGGAGAAATGGCTGCACTGTCCATGGCTCATCCTGTCCCCTCCTCCAGCACAGCGTGCTGAGCCCTAAAGCCTTTCTAGGCTTTTTGTGTGTTTCACAGGGACTGCCTCTACCAAAAAAGAGCTTGTGCTTTCCCCACCAGTTCCCTATCATCTTGAGCCTTTGATTAATTATGCCCCCGGCAGTGTCCTCCCCTGGTGTCCTACATACCCCAGTTTGTTAGCAGAACAGGGCTCAGACCTGCAGATGCTGACCAGGAACTTTAAGACCTGCTCTGAAATCTCAGAAATCGGTAGCAGGAATGCCTAGTGTATGTGGAAAAGTAACTGCTAGGGATCGCTAGGAAAGCATAGGAAGATCCTAGAATTCATTGTTTGGAGTTTGCTTTGGTTTGGTCATCTTGCCCTCTTAGAACACCAGTCCTCATAAATACAATTGTTAAAACTCCTCTAACATTCAGAATTAATGAGTTTTATGCTTTGGTAACTTCCATTTTGAAAAAAAAAAAAATCCCAGTCCCTTGCAAAAATATTCTAT
Source organism: Panthera uncia (assembly GCF_023721935.1). Classification (NCBI taxonomy): domain Eukaryota; kingdom Metazoa; phylum Chordata; class Mammalia; order Carnivora; family Felidae; genus Panthera; species Panthera uncia. Next base: position 125,282,964 of record NW_026057582.1, read on the forward strand.
GTCACTTGCACTAACTGTGGGGCAAAGGGAGAAAATGCCACTATTGGCAGGTTAGTTTGACGTCTCTTCTTTGCCTCTGTGATTGCTGCTTCTTAGACATTGACATCCCTTGTGTGCCCTGCCTTCAAACACACTAGGTGCCTAAAATAATACCAGACAGTGGGCAGAACATACAAACCTGTGCTGACCCCTTGGGTGTCTCGAAGAATTAATACAAAGGGTGACCATGTGTCCTTGTTTGCACATGATCTGAGAAGCCCACTGGGGCAGACAGTGACCCACTGCATGGGGGCGCTGCTTGATATTATGGGAGAACCCACCTGTGGATGACCCTCTGGACACTGGCTCTCTCTGCATGTTTCACGAAGAGGGACCAGGGGAAGGATGTGGTCCTGCCTACTTTCTCCTTCCCTGTCTTCCTTTTTTGGAGAGGGCAGGGGTTCTGTGGAAGGACAATTACCTTTTGAGCCCTACTGTGCTCAGATAAGGTACTAGCTGTCCCCCATCCCCTTAGGGGGAGGATGGTCTGTGTGCTGTCTCCATCTGTCCTGACAGCACCCACCTGTCACGAGGGTCCCAAGAAGTGAGCCAGAGGAGAGGTCATTTTTTTTATTAACCTCCCAGTTGAGGTTAATATTCCAGTTTATAGAATGGGTAAACTGAGGCTCCTATCCAAATCTGTAATTATTCTCAGGATATGCATAGTGACCACAGCCTTGAGCATGACATTTGTGGAAGAGAAGCTTATGGCCTACCTGCCTGGGTAATTTAGCCCTAATCCAGAAGGCAGTTAGCCTACAATTTGAAGTCATGTCTGAGTTACGTTTGCTCTTAGAGGTGAAGTTTTAGCAAAGGAGGCTGGTTTTTAAAATTGAAACAAGATGCTGGGTGGGGAAAGGGGAGAAAAGAGCAGAGCACTTTCCGCCTGTATCCAGCCATTGACAGTTTTACACATAAGATGATGTGAATCCTACAAGCAAGGCTTATCAAAGGCTCCAGATCTGAGTTTCTGTTTCCCTGGTGGAGAGGGGTAGAAGTGTAACCGCCCTGTGAGCGGAAGGACCGAACAGCATCCAGGTGATCCGTGAGGCCCTCAGTTGAGGGCATTTGGGGTTTTGTAACTAGAGAGTGTGTCATGGTGGAGCCTCCCATGGATCATTTACCTGCCCTGGGCACCATTGTAGGGGGGGATCTGCTTCCTGAGAGTATAGGGGAACCAGCCTCTGTTGTCCTTGTTGCTCTGCTGGCCTCCCCCACATGCCTCCAGGATACCTCAGCCCAGAACTGCTTCAGCTCAGGGGTGACAGAGGATGGAGGCAGCAGTAGTTACTTTCCCAGTGGGAACTCATGCCTCGGGTCTTTCAGTGGCACAGGGGGTATCAGTTAAGTAGACACTGCCTCCTCGGGACACAGAAAGCTCAGCGTCCGTGGCAGTGGCCGTCTCCATGAGGGGCTCTATCTCTGAGCTCCAAACCTAGCCCAGTGGTCTCCCAATCTGACCTGGGCCCACAGCATTGCCTGAGAACTCCCTGGGGAAGGCAGATTCGTGGGCCCCGCCCTAACAATGGGTGATCCGCCCAGCCCTCCAGGAGATTCTGGCATGCTGGAGTTGGAGAACAGCTACCCCACGTGATCTTGTGGCTCTGGGCCTGGGAGATCTTTGGTCTACCCTAGAAACTGACCACTGCTGGTCAGACTGAGAGGAGTTGTTCCCTTTAGGTTCTCCAGAACATGCAGAGCAAGACTTTGTCTGAAAGGGCATACCATCTGCATAGACTAATTTTAGCTCTCAAGAACAATTGTCCCAATCAAAAAAATAAGCAGGTGATCATGTTTCAGAAAGGATCCTCCATTGTCTCAGATCCAGATCTAAGCCCATGCACTTTAGATGCTTTATTTGGCCCCCTGAGAGGAACAGACACTGATGAGGATGGGCCGCACTGGCTTGCCTGGAAATATCCTAGACTCTCAGAAAAGAGGCAGGTGCTAGTTCCGTGCAGGCCAAGCATGCCCTAGCAGCCCCACAGACATCAGGCCTTGCTGGGCTCCCAACTAACTTGGACTTCTTCCCGGAAAAAAGGGAAATCAATGCCAAACATTATATCTACTTAAACTCTGGATCCCCTGAGGTCTAAATCAGTACTGGTCAGAGCTTTGCTGCTGCATTGTGTACATGTTCTTTTTGCCACGTTTCGGGAGCCGTGGCAAGAATATCAGGAGGAGTAGAAAATTGCTCCCTAACTTGCCTCTGCTTGTTTGGGGCCAACAGCATCTCCTGCCAGGATTGGCCATGAGGGCACCTAGTGCTGGTCTGGCTGTGCAGGCGCTTTGCAAGTGCTCACTTAATCCACAGCCTTTTCTCCTTCTCATTTGTCTCTTTCCACCGAGGTCCTTCTTTCAGGGGACTCTGGGAGAAGTGGTTTGTTCATCTAGGAAGGTGTGTGTTCTCCTAAGTGCCCTTCCTCCCAGTGGGGTCTTTGCCCTGTTCCTCCCTGAAGCACCTCCCACATCTGTCCTTCCAGCTTCCCAGTGAACTCCTGCTCTGGAAGATTGCCAACTGCACACTTTGCCTCCTTGTCCTGATCACCTAGCCAAAGGGCATGTGGCCTTTTGAAATTCTGGCGCAGATGCTCTCTTCACTTTCCTTTTTCTCGTGTTCTTTTAGCTTCTTTATTCTACATTCTTGCAAACCCAGCAGGCTTTGGGAAGGGGCCCTACCCTCTCCAGAATGCCTCCCAGTGACCCTGGTCCTTGACTGAAGACAATCAGGGGAGATTCCCAGGCAGCCAGGGCTGGGAGGCAAGAGGTGAGGTACTGCTCCCGGCCCCACCAAACAACTTGCTGTGTGGCCTTCGATTCGTCAGGTGCCATCATTGTGGCTGGGGGAAAGGTGGTCTGGACAAAGTGGGATGCTAACTTAGAACATCTAGAAGCTATTTAATCAGGAAACCCTAACAGAGGTACCAGATAGGGATGGCAAGCCAGCAGGAGTGTGGTTAAAAGATAACAGGAAATCCACATCGTTAGAGTCTAGAGCTCAGAACACCTGAGAGAGAGGGAAGCCACGTGTGGCGACATGTCAGGATGACATGAAAGAAGCCAGTGTTTGGGGGCCGGAAGCAAGCTGGAGCTTTAGAACCCAAAGGAGCAGCACAGATTGACAGCACACGTGCAGCCAGGGCCCTCGCTGACCATGCTGGTTGAGCAAAATTTTGGATCGTGGCTGCCTTGGATTCTTAGCCCATATAATTTTGTATCGAGCAACTTTGCAATAATCAGCCGGCAGTCCCGATCATGAATCTAGGCAGCTCCTGCAATGTTCTCCAGGCTCCGGGTCCACTGTGGCAGCCTGTCTTCCTCCAGGCTGTTCTTGGGTGCAGCCAGGTGTTGCAGATGGCGTCTGGGTCTCCATGATCCCCAGGCCCACCCAGACCTGCCGGGCACAGGATCCCGGAGTCTGTGCCTTGACAGCCCTCCTAGAGAGGCGGATGCACATTCCCGTTGAAGACCCACTCCTATCATGAAGCAGGGGGTCCTGATTAAGTTGGGGAGCCGGGAGGTCATGAACTGTTCAGCCAGCTCCACTCCACGCCCTGCTGGAGTGGGGTGCAAGGAGGGAAGCCCCTGGCCAGATTCACCCAAGCATCATGGGAAGGAGTGAAATCACCTTGGCCTGAGTTATCTGGCTGTTGACTTCCTTATGGCCTGAACCGTCAATCCCTAATGCAGGGCACGGGGCAGTGGAGAAACTCTGTTCTTGTTCTGGAAGTACTCACTTCCGGGGGGAAAGTGGAGTTTCAGCAATTTAGCCAACACATACTCCGTGTTCGCCAGAATATAAAGTTAGATGTGTTTTTTTGCGGAATATAAAATTCTCACGCATTTTTTTTTTTTTTTTTTAAGGAAAAACAAGAGTTCACAATCTTTTCCCAGTTTTCCCACACTGACTTGGGCTGTGCCACCCAGAACCACTCTGGGTCAGGTTACTCTTCTCTGCCCTCACACATGCCTTTTTGAAAGTTTTGGGAGACATGGGTCTTCTTGGGCTCAGTCTCTACAGGGAAATGGGGGGGTCTCATGTCTTCAGCCATGTCTCAAGGAGCTCTGGGCTTCCTGGCCTCAACAGAAAAGTCGGTGTGGTTTGTGCACACTGTTCTGTTGGCTGTTAGAACCCAGATACATGTGCCCCACACAGCCCCAGGGAAACATGAATTCTGTGAAGTTGTGGCCACACCAGTGGGTGTGTAGGAGTCAGAGGCATGGCCTCTGCCTCAGGAGGTGCTAGAAAGGCCAGGCCTCAGGCCTCAGTCTGACTTCGGAGGCATAAATATGTGCCTTCCTGGGTCCCCTCCTCTGTAAAAAATAATAAAAAAATATGTCTGTCTGGCAACTATGTGGGTATAAAAACAGATATAATACAAGCTGGATTCTATTCATTTTTTTCTTTTCTGATTTTGATTTTTGTTTTGCATTTATTTATTTTTGAGAGAGAGAGGGAGACACAGAATCCAGAGCAGGCTCTAGGCTCTAAGCTGTCACCACAGAGCCTGATGCGGGGCTCAAACCCACAAACCATGAGATCATGACCTGAGCTGAAGTCGGATGCTTAACCGACTGAGCCACCCAGGTGCCCCTTCTCTTCTGATCTTGAAATAAAATATTTTCGTGGGCTTTGAGAGTCCGGCAGGCCCCAGGCACCATGCCTGCCAGGTCTGTTGGAGAAGTCAGCCCTGTAGAGATTCTCCTGGAAGATCCCTCTGAGTCTTAGACACAGAATAACCCGGCCCTTTGGTTGTTCAGAAAATCGGCTGTGATGGCATCATCGGGTCCGCGGCCAAGGAAGACCGGTGTGGGGTCTGCAGTGGTGACGGCAAGACCTGCCGCGTAGTGAAGGGCGACTTCAGCCACTCTCGGGGCACAGGTGAGTGCGAAGCCCGAGGGACAGGGGACCCTGGCCATTCGTGGGGGGCGGGGAGGGTGTGGGTGAGGGGGAGCCCCAAGGGTTACTGCCGCTGCAGGACAGCCTGTAGGTGTTTATAGATTGTAATTCCTTTACCCAAACCCAATGATCACACACCTTCTAGTTGATAATAGGTGACCTGGCCCTTCAGTTTTATGATTTCTGAAAGGCAAAGAGAAAACAGTTTAGCCAGATTATCTTTAGGTTCCTAGAAGCGAGCGGTTTCCCTATGGTGGCCAGTGGTGCTGCCCTGACCTGCCCAATGGGCTCCCCTGCGCTTTGCATCAGCCTGTCTTCCGATGTGACACTTGGCCAGGTCATTTTTACCTATAGACAGAAGATTCTCTGAGTGTTCTGTCAGCTAAAGTAGGACCGCATTTACACACATCCCTAAAACACGCATGAAGCCGAATGTTCCAGGAAGTCTGAGCTGCCTCTCTGGCAACTGTGAATGCAGAAGAGAGGAGTCTCCTGTTTCCCAGATGTAGACCTCCCCCAACACTGTGCTTACAGAGGTCCATCCAAGTTCAGCTGATGGGTCTTCGGAGGCTTTCTGCTAGAACTATCTTCGCAGCTGTGGGCTGCTTAGCCCAGAGGTGGGAGATGGTTTCTGATCGCCTGTCCTGGGGGACACTAGCTTATGATGTTCAGGGATGTGTCTGGGTTGACACATAACGAGGGGAGCATAAAGCAGACAAGTCCAATGGGGAGAGAGCTCTTCTCAGAGCCTTAGTGAGTGTCTGCTCGCCCAAGTGCGACATCACCAAGGTAGCTTGGTGGGTGGAGCTGAGCTGAAAAGTCTCTATTCGAATTTGAACGATTACTTTCCATAGAAGCTTTTCCCTTCAATTTTACCCCACAGGGGAACACAATCACAGGTAATCCTCTCTGTCCCACAGAACAGGCCTCTGGGAATGAGGCAGAGAGGAGAAGTCTGTGTGTGCTCCCCCTCTCCTCTATCTGGATAGAAGACCTGGTCTAGCGGAAACATTCCTTCTTGATACCTTGCAGAAAGGGCAACCTATTGCACAAGGATTTTGCAGGATCTGGTGAAAGCAAAACCAGAGGCAAATGTAAGCACAAAATTTAATTTTAAACTTATGCTTAGGAAGTGCATTTCAGGCCTGGTTTCTGGATTTTAAAGACAGGTGCCCAGTCTACAAAATAGGACACTTGTGTGAGAATCTGTGCCTGCTGTGTGGCTCCTGAGGTCAACTGAGGAAAGTAGTGCTAGAGCAAGTCAGTTTGGGGGGAAAGTGCCCTCCGAAGCTACACCTTCCGGGACAGTAGTCACAGGCCACTTTAGGCTATTCAAATTTTAGTTATAGGGACGTCTGGGTGGCTTAGTCAGTTAAGTGTCTGACTCTGGATTTCATCTCAGGTCATGATCTCACGGTTCATGAGTTTGAGCCCCACATGGGACCTTGCACTGACAGTGAGGAGCCTGCTTGGGGTTCTCTGTGTCCCTCTCTGTCCCTGCCCCACTCGAGTACACACGCGTGTGCACTCTCTCTTAAATCAATGTTTAAATTTTTTTTTAATTATAATTAAACAAATTTAAAAGTTCAGCCCTCGGTCCTACTAGCTACATTTCAAGTGTTCCATTGCCACAGGTGGCTAGTGGCTCCTGTGCCAGACAGCACAGAGAGAGAACATTTCCATCATCGCAGAAAGTTCTCGAACAACACTGCTCTGGAATGTTGGTGATTTCTATTTGTTTTGACATGTCTAATGGCACTTTCTGTGTTTGGATCCCCAGCTCCAATCTGCCATGAGACTCTGACCTTGCCTACTTAGCAACAAAACCTCTGCAAGTTTTAGTACTGATTTTTTAAAAAGTGGGGGAGAGATTAGAACCTTTTATTTAAATTGGGGCACCTGGGTGGCTCAGTTGGTTAAATGTTCTACTTTGGCTCAGATCATAATCTCATGGTTTGTGAGTTTGAGCCCCATGTTGGGCTCTATGCTGACAGCTCAGAGTCTGGAACCTGCTTCGGATTCTGTGTCTCCCTCTCTCTCTGCCTCTCTCTCTGCACCCTCCGTGGGTCTTCGCTCTCTCTCTCTCTCAAAAATAAATAAACATTAAAAAAAAAAGAACCTTTTATTTAAATCAAATGTTGTTCAGTAAACTGAGCTAACTCCAGTTGCTCCCTTATGTGGAAGGCAAGTTGAACACATCTGTGCCCGCTCCTGCCCCCGGGGCAATTCAGTAGAACACTAAGGGTGGTTCTGTCACACACCTTTGAAAATCTCCATTGGAGGCAACATCGCAGCTCATTTCCAAGAGAACCCCAATGGGGGTAAAAAATGTTCTCTGTTTTTTCCTGGAGTCTCATGTGCTTGTTGACCTTTGATCTCATCGTGAGTAGATGCATTCTTCCAATCACAGTAACTTTTTTTTTTTTCTTGCCTCCCCTTTCTTCATCCTACCTGTTCACAGGAGGAATGTGGGCAGGAATGTGTAGGCTTCCTCCCAGGGAGGTCAGGATTCTGGGGCTCTGGCAGCCAGTCCCCTGTGGAGGGACAGAGAACCATTGGAAGCCTCCTGGGGGTAGCTGCCCCCACCCAGGCCTGTGGTTAATGTGCTTCCTTCCAGCTTCTGGCGCACAAAAGCCTTAGCAAACCTTCAGAGAAAGATAAGCACCCATAGCCTCACCCACCTGGAAAAGTTCTGTCCTGAGCAGTTGCCAGATGTCATATCTTTGTTTTAAAGTCTGAAGTTGTTTTTCCCAAGTGTTCACCGTCTGTGAGCAGAAGCTTATATCATTGTGGATTCTGCTTACAGAAGATGTGCATGAAATGCTCACTCACACATAAATGAATTGCTATTTAACATAGTTTCATCAACCCTGTAATCGTGGTCTGACATTCTGGAATGCACATATACAGAGATACTGACAAAGGGTCACCAATAGTCCACTTACCCAGCAAACATTTATTCAACACTACTACATTTTAATTTTTTTAATGTTTGTTCTTGAGAGAGAGAGAGAGAGCATGAGCAGGGGAGGGGCAGAGAGAATGGGAGACCCAGAATTCGAAGCAGGCTCCAGGCTCCGAGCTGTCAGCACAGACCCTGACACGGGGTTTGAAACCACGAACCATGAGATCATGACCTGAGCCGAAGTTTGGACGCTTAGCCGACTGAGCCACCCAGGTGCCCCAGTGCTACTACACTTTGAACGTGAGTTGTACAGAAATAAAAGCTAGAGGTTCCCCAAGTCGGTCACAGTCAAGGGAGGGAACCCCCAGGCAAGCAGCTTGAGTGTGAGGCCAAAGCATCTCAGTGGGGGGTGCTGCGGGGCCTCAAATTCTCCTGGGCCACCTGGCCCAGGCCTGCTGAAAGATGAGGGTGGTCCCCAAGCCCTAAAAGGCCAGTAGAAATTAACTGACAGTGGGGGTGGAGGAAGGGCATTTCAGGCTGAAGGAAAAACCCAGTTTAGGACTGGTATAAAGCCCCAGGTCATATAACATCTGGGTGACTCCAAGTGTGGCTGGATGGATTCAGTAATCCTGTCAGTTTAGATAGGAAGGTAACTTTCATCTTAGCCCAGCTCCTAAAGATTGGGAAAAGGAGGAATGTCTTATCACCCTTAAGGGTAAATATCAAAAAGAAATACCATACCAGAAAGATAACAAGTAATCAAATGCAGGATTTTTGCCCAATTATCTGAAGTCCTGACCCTTGCCTGAACCCTTCTGGGTTTTTTCACCTAAGTGCTTGAACTGAGAATCCAGAGCAGACCCACACAGGGACCGTGTCCACATCCCCCAGGGTATCCCCCTCTTGGGTCCTTGTGAGGTCAGTGTTGGCTGTTTATTACACCCCCTGGCCTATTGACTCCTGACTTTGAAGCACCGAGGCCCTCAGCAACTTGGCTATAGGAGGGATCTGCTCGAATTGGCTGTCGTATTACTTCCTGGATGGATGGAGGGCTTGCACATTCTCAAGCCTTTGGTTGAGTTCAAACAGTGGAGTTTTTTAATTTAGAAATTTGGAAGTTCTTGGTGTGCTGCCTTCACCTCCTTCACTAAATTGTCATTGTGACATTTGTATCTTTCTGCTGTGCTCCTCCTCAGTGCTACAAAGGAGACTAGTACCCACCGAAGTCCCCACCAAGAACCACTCTATGGGTTCCGAATAGCATTACCCTTGCTTTCAAAGAGAACCTCCTTAAACTATGAATTTTTAAAAGAGAAGGTGATGTCATCTATCCCTTTTGAGTGCGGATGGATCCTCAAGTCACATATTTATTTATTCAGTAATTACCTTTAGAACCTCTGTCACGTGCCAAGTCTCTCGGTGTGGGGTATGCAGGTTCTGTGGAGAAATTTACCCTCTATGATAACAAATAATGAGCCTTCTCTCCACCATAATTAAGAACACCAGTCTCAGTTCTGGAAATGTGCATGTAAACCAAGTACAATATACTTCTTTTCCTCAGTCAAGAATAATCCTTGTACGAAGGTGTCCACGTGTGTGATGGCAAAGGCTGTTCCCAAGTGTTTCTCATGTAAGATGTTTATATATTATGTGCAGTACCAGTGGTTACATGTGTGGTGTGGGATTCTTTCCTCGCTTACATGCCTGAATGTTTTCTGAGCACAGTCGACGGGAATGAGTCATGCATGAAGCCACGGATAAACACAAAGGCCATTAATCACTTACATATAATTGATGTGTAGGACTGATTGCGAAAAAGAAAAACTGTAGAGTAAAACCAATTTTAAAGCTAAAAGGTAAAGGGTTATGAGACTGGAGACCAGAAACATGCATTAGTGTGCCATGGATACGTCTTCATTCTCAGCCACACCTGACACTTCGGCAGAAAATGCGAAGACGTGCCAGAGAATTTGCCGAAGGTGGCATTTTCTTCCATAGTGAAGTCTCCATACCACAGGGTTGGATTTCCCAAAGGGCAGGGGATAACATCCTCCTGGTCTTCATACTAGAGATAAGGTCATGGCCTTGCTTTGGCCCACCTACACTGACCTCACGTTCTGGGAACTGAACAAGGGTATTAGTCTGGCCCCCCGGGCTTCCCAAACAATGAGGTCTTTCCAATTAGACCCAGAACAGCCCTTAGGGATAAACATAAAGATAGAGGTATTCTCATAAACAACTTTTGTAAAAAGGGAAAACTATAAACTTACACAAAAGCCTAAGTATTTTATAAGAAAACTACAAAAAAAAAATATTGAACTTTGGTTTCTTTTACATGTTTGATACAATCTTGTGAAAGAGCTCCAGGCCACATAGCCAGAGTTTTACCTGCATTCCATCATGGTACCTTGCCAGTTCAATGGTTTTCTTTCAAAGACAGTTAATGTTACTAAAAACACAAAAAGTGATCATCTAAAAGCAAGGCTACTTGGGGAATTCAGACAAAAATTATTTTTCAGGGGAACGTGTTCATAGCCTGGTGATATGAACTCCTCAGAAGATTTAAGATCGGTTTCAAGTCAACATCACACTGATGTTCCTTCTAACTACTCGTTCTTACAGCAAAAATTACCTGTCCTCCCAGGAGGATGGCAAAGGCATTGAATTTTATCCACGGCTTCCTCATGAACCCAAATCACATCCCTCTAACTGGATTTCTCCTACTTGATTGCAGAGACTAGAATGAAAAATTATTCCAAAGATAAAGTCCTGCTACGCTACCTCAAATGTGACTTTATCTTGTGAATTCTTAGAGTAAATCACCCCCCCCCCCTTTAATTATATTTCATGCCTAGTCAACATGTGGTATCTGGCTTCTGCATAGGGGGCCATCTGGTTTGAGGGATGACAGCAGGGTGCTCTGGGACTTGGTGATGGGACTCTTACCATTTCTGGTCACTTTTTACACCAACTTCAGCATGGGCTTTGAGCTGTGAGTCAAAGTAGGGGCCATCAGACAGAGGACAGTGAGGTAGAGGTGGTTTCCTTGCTCTGTGGACAAAACACTTGCCTTCCATTTCAGGGATTGTCTCTTTGATTGGTTCCCTGCAGGTCATGAGCAGAGGAGCTCATCTTAGAAAGGTTAGCAGAACCCATGAATGGCAATGATTCCTCTGCTGTGTTATTCAGGGGTCACCTGAGGATAAGCCTCATCTACCCTGAGCTTTTCACTGTTCATCTGCTCTACCCCCCAGCATTCTTGAGAGAAGAGAGAAAAAACAGGTGCCTTTTCGGTATTATTATTTGTGCCAAAGTTAAGTTTAAACACAGGCATGGTGACCAGACATTGGTTGCAAACATACTACCTTGCTGGGGAATGTGGAAAATGAACTAATCTGGATCTTGGTGGATGTATCCAGTGCCTCAGATTCTAGCAGCCTAGTAATGTTCACACTAAGGTTTGTTAGTCACAAAATAGAAAGATTCCATTAACAGCAGCTTCTCTCCGAGAATACTTCAGCTCTCCAAGCAGATCCTTATTCCCGGGTCAGTTCTGCGGTTTAAATGGAGATTCCTCTCCAGAAGGGTTTGAATCACATTGACCCCAAACAGTTTTTGTCTCTGCTTTTGACATTTTATTGTCTTATATCCCTAGAATCCAATAAGTCTTCAAACTCCCCCAGAAGGAATGGATTTCACTGAGAGAAATCTGTGGCACAAAAGCCAATGTTGTAATCCTAAAAGATGTGTTTTGTTGTTGTTTGGTTTGGTTCTGTGTGTTTTGTTGTGTTTTTGGTGGCCAGACTTTTCAAGTAGAGAAGCATTACTAGAGTAAAAACTGTTTTTAATCAAAAACCCCTGCCTCACGCTGTGAGGACTGGACAGTGCAGGGGCCGCGTGCAGCAGGCTGTTTGGACGAGCCAACACTGCCCTTCTCCGTGGCTGGGGGAAGTGTCTGGAAGGAATCACGTTGGAGGACCACACCCCGGCTGGTTCCAGTCATCCTGCCTGGGAATCAGGATGGATCAGGGCACTAGAAGTAAGACAACCGCTGCCCTCAGGCTGAACTGTGTTTACATCTGGGGAGTCAAGTAGAACATGTATTTCGGAAAGTTCTGGGGCTGGATCTGTAGTAACAATGCCCAGACATTTGCTGTCTGTGTGGCAGACGCTACCAAACTTTCCATCAAAGATGGCTGGTTGAACAACAAGTACTTCCTGTCTTCCTGAGCTCAACTTAAAACGAATGAAAAGGAGCCTATGATAAGGTCTGAGGAGAACAAGGACATCTCAGGTGGACATTCATACACATATGAATCTGAATTAATAGATTTGGATTTGCCACAATAAACAAGACTCAATGCGAAAGCCCCCCACATCTCAGTGGCTTAACACAAAAGTTTATTTCTTGCTCATGTTACATGTCCAGCATGGGGAGGTAGGAGGGTGTGTGTGTTTGGGCCACTCATGGACCTGGGCTGACAGATTTTATTGTTCAGATGCCGCCACAGCCACCTTGGCAGGAAAAAGGGAACACAACAAATCAGGTCCTGATGCTCTTAAAGCTCCTATGTGCACCTCAGTTTTACTCACATTTTTAAGGTCAAAGTATGTCACATGGTCCCACAATTTTAAGAATGTAGGGAGATGCATCCTTAACATTTCTGGAGAGAGACCTGGAAATATTTGGTGACCAGCACCACGGCACACAGCTCCTATAGCTGACGTTCTGCTATTCTGGTTGTCAGCCCTCAACAATGGCTCCCTGCCCCTCAGCTGAAAGCCAGCCCTCGTGGTCACCAAACCCCATCTGTATATACAAAGACAACCCATCTTTGGCCTCCTTCTTGAAGGAGTCTCAACACAAAGGGGAGAGCAAGGTAAGATGAAAAGATGGGAAAAGATCACTCAAATAATAGAAATACAAAATCTCTACCAACTGTTCTTAAAAAGATCCAAGATGTGACTGTATTCATAAAACTAGTATGGAATGTTCTAAGAAGAAACCATCAGAAAACAAAAAGATCTCAAAAATATGTCTCTCAAATTAAAAATATGTGATAAAGAGCTTCATAAAAAACCAACAAATGACGGAAAAAATGTTTACAATAAGTCTAGTAAGTAAAGAGTTTGGGTTCAAAACATTAAATATATATTGATAAGTACTAAGGTGTATATATATATATATATATATATATATATATATACTTTTTTTTTTAATTTTAGAGAGCTCCCACGAGTGGGGGAGAGGGGTGGAGAGAGAGAGAGAGAGAGAGAGAGAGAGAGAGAGAGAGAGAGAGAGAATCTTAAGCAGGGTCCATGCTCATTGTGAGGCCCCCAATGGAGGGCTCAATCCCCCAACCCTGTGATCATGACCTGAGCTAGAATCAAGAGTTGGACATCAACCAACTGAGCCATCCAGGTGCCCCTAAGATATACTTCTAAAATTCCTGCTCATCAAACTAAAAAAAAAAACAAAAAAACAAAAAACCAGCCAATAGAAAACATGGGTGATGCTTATCAACAAGGCAGTTAACTGAAAAGGATCTGCAAATAGCCAACCAATATATAATAAGATGCCAAGCCACATCAATAGTGAGGGAAATGCAAATGAAATCTCCAGCATAATTTTTTTGCACCTATTAGATTAGCAAATATTAAGATTTATGGACTTCAAGCTGTATTACAAAGCTGTAATCATCAAGACAGTATGGTACTGGCATAAAAGCAGACACTCAGATCAATGAACAGAATGGAGAACCCAGAAATGGACCCACAAACATATGGCCAACTAATCGTTGACAAAGCAGGAAAGAATATCCAGTGGAATAAAGACTCTTCTGCAGGTGGTGCTGGGAAAACTGGACAGCGACATGCAGAAAAATGAACCTCGACCACTTTCTTACACCATACCCAAAAATAAACTCAAAATGGATAAAAGACCTAAATGTAAGACAGGAAGCCATCAAAATCCTTGAGGCAATGGGGCACCTGGGTGGCTTAGTCGGTTAAGCGTACGACTTCGGCTCAGGTCATGATCTCTCGGTTCGTGGGTTCAAGCTCCACATTGGTCTCTGTGCTGACAGCTCAGAGCCTGGAGCCTGCTTCAGATTCTGTCTCCCTCACTCTCTGCCCCTCCCCCACTCATGCTCTGTCTCTGTCTCTCTCTCTCTCTCTCTGTCTCTCTGTCTCTCTCAAAAATAGACATTAAAAAAAATTTTTTTTTAAATCCTTGAGGAGAAAGCAGGCAAAAAGCTCTTTGACCTTTGCCACAGCAACTTTTTACTTGACATGTCTCTGGAGGCAAGGGAAACAAAAGCAAAAATAAGCTATTGGGGCCTCATCAAGATAAAAAGCTTCTGCACAGTGAAGGAAACAATCAGCAAAACCAAAAGGCAACCAACAGAATGGGAGAAGATGTTTGCAAATGGTGTATCAGATAAAGGGTTAGTATCCAAAATCTATAAAGAACTTACCAAACTCAACACCCAAAAAACAAATAACCCAGTGAAGAAATGGGCAAAAGACATGAACAGACACTTCTCCAAGGAAGACATCCAGATGGCCAACCAACACATGAAAAAATGCTCAACATCACTGATCATCAGGGAAATACAAATCAAAACCACAATGAGATACCACCTCACACCTGTCAGAATGGCTAACAACTCAGGCAACAACAGGTTTTGGCGAGGATGCAGAGAATGCACTGCTTGTGGGAATACAAACTAGTGCAGCCATTCTGGAAAACAGTATGGAGGTTCCTCAAAAAATTAAAAATAGAACTACCTTACAACCCAGAAATTGCAATACTAGGTATTTATCTAAGGGATACAGGTATGCTGTTTTGAAGGAACACATGCACCTCAATGTTTATAGCAGCACTATCAACAACAGCCAAAGTATGAAAAGAGCCCAAATGTCCACTGATGGATGAATGGATAAAGAAGATGTGGTGTATACATATACAATGGAGTATTACTCAGCAATCAAAGAGAATGAAATCTTGCCATTTGCAACGTGGATGGAACTAGAGGGTATTATGCTAAGCAAAATTAGCCACAGAAAAACAAATATCATATGACTTCACTCATATGAGGACTTTAAGATATAAAACAGATGAACATAAGGGAAAGGAAGCAAAAATAACATAAAAACAGGGAGGGGAACAAAACATAAGATATTCTTAAATATGGAGAACAAACAGGGTTACTGGAGGGGTTGTGGGAGGGGTTATGGGCTAAATGGGTAAGGGGCTTAAGGAATCTACTCCTGAAATCATTGTTGCACTATACGCTAACTAATTTGGATGTAAATTTAAAAAATAAATAATAAAAAAAGAAGATTGATAATTTCAAGTATTTAGAAGTCTATGAATAAACAGAAAACTTCATATAGTGTTGGTTGACTTATCTATTAGTTAAGCTGTTATGGAGGGTAATTTAGCTATACATAAACACATAAATTGATGTTTATTTGACCCAGCAATTCTCACAGCTGACTGGTAGGATGTCATATATATGCACAATAAGACATGTGCAAAGCTGTTCACTGCAGTATTGGGTTTTCTTTTTAAGCATCTTTGTTGGAATATAATCCATACACCATAAAATTCACCCATTTAACATGTGCAATTCAGTGGGTGTTTAATACATGCACAAAGTTGCACAGCCATCACCACAATCATCCTAAAAAGAAGTCCTACACTCATTAACACTCATTCCCCATCTCCCTCCTACCCCAGCCCTCAGCAACTACTTTCTGTGTATATTTGTCTCTTCTGAACATTTCATATAAATGGCACATACGATATGTGGGCCTTTGCGACTGGCTTCTTTAACTTAGCATAAGATTTTCAGGGTTCGCCCATATGAACCATCACAGCCATGTATCAGTGGCTTCCATCTTTTTATTGCTGAATAACATTCCATTGTATGGTTATACCACATTTTTTAAATCATTCATCAGTTGATGGGTATTTGAGTTGTTTCTACTTTTTTTAGCTATTATGAATAATACTGATGTGAACATCTGTATTTGCATGGACATGTGCTTTCATTTTTCTTGGCTATATACATAGGAACAGAATTGGTAGGCCATATGGTAATTCTGTTTAATTTTTTTGGAAACTGCCAAACTCTTCTCCAAAGTGTCTACCATTTTACATTCCTGCTGGTAATGAATGAGGCCTCCATTTGCTCCACATTCTCTACAGCTCTTCTTGTTCATTGTTTTGGTTATAGGCATCTTCGTGGGTATGAAGAAGTATCTCACGGTGGTTTTGATTTGCATTTCCCTAATGACTAATGATTTTGAGAATCTTTTCATGTGCCTGGTGGCCATTCATACCATATATCTTCTTTGGAGAAAAACGTCTATTAAAATCCTATGCCTATTTTTAAATGGAATTATTTGTCCCTTTATTATTGAGTTATAAGCTTTTATATATATTCTTGGTATAGTTTCTTTATCAAAATGATTTACAAATTGTTTCTTCCAGTGAATGAATTTGCTTTTCACTTTGTTGATGGTGTCTTTGGAAGCACAAAGTTTTAAATTCTGATATAATCTACTTTGGTTTTTTCCTTTAGTTGCTTGTGCATTTGCAGTCATATCTAAGAATCCATTGCCTAACCCAAGGTCAAAAAATTGTACTTCTGTGTTTCCTTCTAAGACTTTTATAGTCTTAGCTCTTAGATTTTGGTCTTTGATCCATTTTTTGGTTAGGGTTTTCATATCCTCTGACCTAGCTGCATTCCTTTGTATGTGGATATCCAGTTATCCCAACACTGTTGAAAAGACTATTATTTCCCCATTTAATATTCTTTGCACCTTTGCTTTTAAAAAGTCAATAAAGGATTTATTTCTAGATTCTCAATTATACCCCATTAATAAAAATGTCTGTCTTTATGCCAGTATCACATTATCCTCATTACTGTAACTGGCTAGAAAGCCTTAAAATCAGTTAGTGTCAGTTCTCCAACTTTGCTCTTTTTAGGTATTGATTTCTGTATCCTAGGTCCCTTGTATTTCCATATGAATTTTAGGAGTAACTTGTCATTCTTGGCAAAAAAGCAAAATCAAAGAGCTGGAATTTTTATACACACTGTTGATCGGTAAATCAATTTGTGAAGTATTCCATTTTAACGTTATTAAGTCTTCTGATCCATGAATATGGAATGTCTTTCCACTTACTTAGATCTTCTTCAGTATCTTTTCAACAGTGTTTTCTAGTTTTTGGTGTAGAGATCTTGCACATCTTTTGTGAAGTTTATTCCTAAGTATTTTATTTTTTTTGACACTATTTAATTCAGATTGTTAATTTAATTTTTAACTGTTCAGCCCTAATGCCTGGCAATCCAGTTGATTCTTGTATACTGATCTCATATCTTATAACCTTGCTAAACCTGTTTTAATATGTTTTAGTGTATTCTTTAGGATTTTCCTTATATATAAAATCTTGACATCTGCAAATAGAGATGTTTTTACTTCTTTTCTAATTTGGATGCCTTTTAAAAAGCTTTCTTGCCTAATTGACATGAAGAGAACTTCCTATGCAATGCTACATAGAAGTACCTAGAATGGACATCCTTGTCTTCTTCCTGATTTTAGGGGGAAGGCTTTAAGTATTTCACCATTAAGTCTGATGTTAGCTGTGGGTTTTTCTAAGAGCTGTTTATCAGGTTGAGGAAGTTCCCTTTTATTCCTAGTTTGTTAAGTGCTTTTATCATGAAAGGGTATTAAATTTTGTCAAATGCTTTCTCTGAATCTGTTAAAAGGATCTTGTGGTTTTTTGTGTTTTATATAGATTTCATTGATTCATTTCTATATATTAAACTAACCTTGAATTCCTGGAACAAATTTTATTTGATCATGGTATACAATCCTTTTTATATGTTGCTGGATTAGATTGCTAGTGTTTTGTTAGGGGTTTGTGTGCATATTTTTATATAATATAGCATTGTTTCTAACAATGACGAATTTGAAACAAATGTCCATCATTAAGTGAGTAGTCACATAACTACATAGCAATTTAAATGAAAAATGAAGTATAACTATACACACTCACATGGATCTCCAAGAAATAGCATGTTAAAAAAAGTATAATACAATATTTAGTTATAATGTTACTCTAACACTTATGTAAAATATAGACAAATATAAATATGAAAATGCCACACAGTATATTTTTAGTTTGCATGAATATATGTATAAATAGTAAAATATCTGAATGAATATACACCAAACTGTTGGTGGCAGTTCCCACAGGAAGGGGAGTGAGATTAAGAAGACTTGAGATTTACTTGTATTATAAAATTCTTATGAGAAAATATACATGTGTATTTGTATAAATTTAAAATATATAAAAAATATTAACTCACTGATACACATAAACTTACATCCTAGTAATTTTTACTGTATATCAAGAAAAAGTGCTGTTGCCTACGACACTGTCCCATCCTTGCCTACAGTATAAGCCTCCTGCAAGCAGCTTATACAGTTAGAACTTGTGTCACTTAAAAACTAGTAATCTAGGAAGAGAATCAGAACAGTATCCATAACTGCAATAAGAAAGGAATAAAGGGCAGGAGAACAAATGAATGTTTAAAAAAAAATAACCACCAGCAAAGTGTTACCAAGGAGAAAATGAAAATTGCAACCAAATGTTACTGTTATAAATGCCAAAAACTGATTAAACAATATCCTCAATAAAATAAGAACTCATGACTAGGACATAAGACCCCGATGAAGATATGGTGAAGTGGCAGAGGGAGACAAAACATGACTTGTCAGAGCTGAGGAAACATGTCAAGGAAGAAAATGAATCCATCACAAAAACCAAGTCCCTGTGGAAGCAAGGAAATTGATATTGCTGAGAACACAAGAAGAAGCACGGAGGACAAGATTGAGAAAAATGAGCCGAGCAAAATGCAAATGAAAAAAAGCATCAAAAGAGTAAGAGATTAAATGAACACAATGGAAGAAAAAGAAAATCAAGCCTAATTTGGTGTCCCTGAAAAAGAAAACCAAACAAGTATAATAATAGTATACCTTCATGTCCCGGGAAAAAATTATACTAAACGGTGACTAGTCCAGTAGATATCAGATTTTTAATATAAGACTCTAGTAGGCATTCAATCCCAATTTTAGGTAACCTAATGAAAAGAAAATATCAGATTGGCCTCAATCTTCTCCTCATTGACATTCAATGGAACAACGCCTACAGTGAGCTCAGAGCAAATGTGAGCCAAGAGGGACGCCTGGGTGGCTTAGTCGGTTAGGCGTCCGACTTCGGCTCAGATCATGATCTCTCAGTCTGTGAGTTCGAGTCCCGCATCGGGCTGTGTGCTGACAGCTCAGAGCCTGGAGCCTGTTTCGGATTCTGTGTCTCCCTCTCTCTCTGACCCTCCCCCATTCATGTTCTCTCTCGGTCTCCAAAATAAATAAACGTTAAAAAAAATTTTTTTTTAAAAGTGTGAGCCAATAATTTTATAGCTATGAAACTGACATTCAAGTATAAAAACAACAAACAATAATTTTTAACTATATTACATTTCAGAAAATATAATTCTCACAAGCCCATCACAAAGAGTGCAAACATGAGGGACATAAGAATTTGCTGAAGAAATTGTGGCAGAGGGGACACATAATGAACATTAAATTAATTTTTAAGATTAAGACTAAAACAACTGCAGGAATTATCTTAGCAAAAAATAAATGTTATAAATTAATACAGTGTAGGATTCATACAGTAAAAATTGAAAAGATATAAGAAAGTGGAGCACAGTGTAGCTATGCTGACTTCCTCTTTTTTTGAGAGAGAGAGAGACAACACATGTATGCACGCAAGCAGGGGAGAGTCAGACAGAGAGCGAGGGTGGGGAGAGAGAGAATCTCAAGCAGGCTATCTACTGTCAACACAGAGCCCGACACAGGCTCAATCTCACAGCCATGAGATCATGACCCGGGCAGAAAATCAAAGTCAGACGCTTAACTGACTGAGCCACCCAGGAGCCCCTCCTCGTCTTTTAATATCCAGGGATTAAAATATTTCACTTACAGGGGCGCCTGGGTGGCTCAGTCGGTTAAGCGGCCAACTTCGGCTCAGGTCATGGTCTCGTGGTCCATGAGTTCAAGCCCCGCGTCGGGCTCTGTGCTGACAGCTCAGAGCCTGGAGCCTGTTTCAGATTCTGTGTCTCCCTCTCTCTGACCCTCCCCTGTTCATGCTCTGTCTCTCTCTGTCTCAAAAATAAATAAACGTTAAAAAAAAAATTAAAAAAAAAATTTCACTTACAGCTGACAAATCACATAATAGAAATGTAACTATAACTAAAGATTTACAGAAAAACATCAGAACGGAAAAGAAATAACAATTAAGTAAAATGTGTTGGTGAAGGAAAGACAAAGCTGAGATACTGACCCACATGCCATGTGAGCCGTGACCAGTGTGATTACAGTTCAACTGTCCTGAGGTCTTCAGATTGTTTGGGGAAAACAACAATATGATGACCTCAGTACAGGCAAAAAAGAACTTGATTCACTCCAGTACCTCTTTGTGACAAAAGCTTTTAACAAACTAGGACGAAGGGGGAACTTCCTTAACCTGATAATTGTTACCTATCACATTATCATGAAGACCTCATTTTCAGTGGGACAACTTTGGAGGCATTCCTGTGAACATCATGAATAAGGCAAGGATGGCACAGTCCCATGTTGCATGCAACGTGATTTTGTAAGTTCCAGTCACGGTGGTGAAAGGAGAAGAAATTAAAACCGTAACGATTAGAAAGGAAGAAATAAAACTGCCATATGAGCGGATGTTTCAATTAGCTTTATGGAAACCAAGCCAAAATAGACAAATTATTATAAATAGTAATAATATGTAAATAATCAAATGGTAGCTAAGTGCAGGATATATCTTATTAAAGAAACATGCTTTCTACCATATCCTTTTGTAATTTGAATTTTGCACCTTGGACACATATTGCCTAGCAAAACTCGATCTTAAAGTTGTCCTTGACCTTTTAAAACTACATACAATATCCTATTCGTGTAAAATGATGTATGTATTTTTATGTGCATTAACATGCTGAAAAGGCTAGCCACCAAAATATTACCTTTTTAGGGGTCATTTCTGTAGTGCAATGTGGTACAGGTTGATTTTGGGTTTTTTCCCCCCTTTTGTGGTTTAAATTATCATGTACTATTTTTATAACGAAAATGAAGCTAGTTTTGCTGGGAGAAAATGAGGGAGTAAATAGACCCCTCAAAAATAGATATTTCCACAATCTCTACATAGCTGGGCTCAGAAATCTCTCATTTTTAAAGCTCCCTTGCTGATTCTGATGATCACATTTAGGAACCACAGTGGAAAGATTCATAATCTAATTTGGAATGATCACCTAAATTGCTGAAGCAAACACGCATAACCCTTGTCCAAACCCAAATGAAAATCATAACAAAATGATTACCAGCCTGCATTTCAGAATCTCACCGATAGTGTTGGGTTCCTTTATTGACACAGTTAAACCAGGCATCCGCTGGTTGCTGACCTCCTCCCTGGCAGCCTCAGCCATTTCCTCCCTGAATCATCATTATCCACCCACTGTCTGGGTACAAGTCGGGTCAGAGTATGGGCAGAGGAAGCCCTCTGGCCTCTGAAGGGCTCCCATTATAGCTGGAAATACTCAAAGAAATAGACAAAAGCATGCACTGAGAGAGTTGCAGAAATTCCTGAAGGTCAATGGAAGTAGGAAATGGGGCACAGTGTGGTAAGGAGTGGTTTTGTCACTGGGGGAGTCGCTTAACTTCCGCTATCATTCCACAGATTCAGGAAAAGCTCAAAGTCCGGCAAAGACCAAAGGAACCTCCAGCAGATGAAGTGACCGGGGGCTCTGTGCGTCCATGCTCCCTGGAGGGGCTCTCTTAGTCTGCTAGGATTCTAGGCTGCCTTAGTCTGCTAGGGCTGCTGTAACCAAGTACCACAAACTGAGTAGCATAAATCACAGACCCTCACTGATTGTCTCATGGCTCTAGAAGCTAGAAGTCCAAGATCAAATTGTGGGCAGGGTTGCTTCCTTTGGATTGCTGTAAGGAAGAATCTGCTTCGTGCCTCTCTCCTAGCTTCTGGTGGTTTGCTGGCAATCTGTGGTGTCCCTTGGCTTGTAGATGCATCATGCTGACCTCTGTTTACATGGAGTTCTGTGTGCGTGTCTGCATCCGGGTTTCCCCTTTTTATAAGATTAGGTGCCCACCCTACTCCAGTGCGATCTCATCTTAACGAATTACATCTGCAAGGGCCTAATTTCCAAATTAAGTCACATTCTGAGATAGTGGGGGTTAGGACTTGAACATAAGAATGGGAGTGGGGGAGAGACAGCTCAACTCTTAACACATACAAATGGTGCTGTCTGGAATTTGGGCAGCTGGGCGGTGCTGGCCATCAAAGAACAACTCTTGGTTGGTTGACTTGATTTCTCGGAGCTGGACCATCCCATTCCACAGGCTCTGAAGTTACCATAGGGGTGGATCTTTCTGGGGGGTTCTACGTGGACCTCTGATGGAGGGTGGAGGTGTGCTTTACCTGTATCTTGTCTGTCACTACAGGTTATATTGAAGCTGCTGTCATTCCAGCTGGAGCTCGGAGGATCCGCGTGGTGGAGGATAAACCTGCCCACAGTTTTCTGGGTAAAATGAAAATGATCTGATCCGTGGTTCATGTTCTAAGGTTTGCATGATCAGGCTGATTATTTGGTCCAGCATCATTCTCCCAGGCCACGGCTTTTACACCGGTATTTGAGACATAAAGACAGAAGTAATCAGAGCACTCCACACAATGTTGTCGTCTTTGGCTAAAGTGCAGCCACCCCCAAAGTAGATGGGGTGGGGGAGAGCAGGAGGAACCACCAGCTTTGGATATGTCATGGAAGATGACAGAGGAAGGAAGGATGGAATTGGGGTGGCGAAAGCCCCCCAAAGTAACCCCCAGAGAACTCAGAGCAGCCTTAGCCTACACAGCATAGACCCGTTGCCTGGCTTGGAGGAAGCCCCTGGAGGCTGTTGATGGCTCTGGGGATGATTTCTTAGCTGGAAAAAAGAGTAATAGCCCTAAATCCAATGGAAGCACAAAAGAACCCTGGTTTTCACTGAGTGTTGTGTACCCCAAATTCCTAACAGCCACCTCTATTGACTTCAGGCACAAATGCCTGCATCTGTCTGCAGAAGGATTGGCTTCCATTCCAGATTTTTCCTCATTGCCTTCAACAGAACCATACTTAAAGCCTAAGAAGAGGGGCTCCTGGGTGGCTCAGTCAGTTTGGGTGACCGACTTTGGCTCCGCTCATGATCTCACAGCTCGAGCCCCGAATTGGGCTCTGTGCTGACAGCTCAGAGCCTGGATTCTGTGTCACCCTCCCTCTCTGCCCCTTCCTCCCTCCCTCCCTCCCTCTCTCTGTCTCTGTCTCTGTCTCTCTCTCTCTCTCTCTCTCTCTCTCAAAAATAAATAGTTTAAAAAAAAATTTTTTTTAAAGCCTACGAAGAATTGTTCAACTGAACACCTCCTTGGGCACAGAAGTCCCTCTGAGTATATCCTAAGCTTAGCTGCCAGCCTCTCCATTGGCCCTCTCAAAGGTCTGCCTGGTACTTGAGCACCAGAGTAGAATGATGTGCTCTTTATGCTGCTGTGGGGACCAGCAGGATGCTCAGAGCCTGCCTCTACTGCTAGTCCCCTGGGATGGGACATGCTGTGACCCGTGCCCTCCCGCCAGCCCTTCTCCTTCCTATGTTCTGTCTCAGGTTGGATTTCAAACTGGAGGTGGCTGATCTCCTACCCAGGTCCTTCTCCTGGGCTTTCTCGTATTATAATCTCCTCTGTCTGTGTTGCAAGGTGCCGTTTGAGATTGAAAAGAATTTATAAGACACGATCTCTCTCTCTCTGGCTTCAAACTTAAGAATTAAGTTGTTTTAGCTCAAATGAAGCTCCTGATGAAATGCTTTTAGTTCAGCTTTTCTCACTAATTTTTTTGTTAATTATATCATTATCCACATTCCTGCCTTTGCAGCTTCAGAAGGATCTAGGTCTTTCTTTGAAATGGTCTCTACTTGAGAAACTCCAAGTCTCGTTAGACAGACATAAAACAAACCTCTCTTAGACAAGTTTCCAACGAAGACCACTGTCCTGTCACTTAAGAAAACACTTTGCAGGCACTCAGATAATCCTCACACATGTGCTTTGGGGAACGGCGGGAGTAGGGACAGGAGCTCTCATTCCTGAGTGCCCACACCAGGGCTCACCAGCAAGCAGCCGCCTGGGGCCCCTACTGTGTCCCAGGCAACCCTGTCACCTCCTCTTCAGATTTCTCTTCTGCTGTCCACTCTGCCTCCGTGAGGCCACCGCTGCTCCTTAAGCCGGGGTGGAACCTTACAGGTTCATACTCAAATCCGTCTCCATCAGCCCTGTGGTTTTTCCACCTGCCTGGTGTGGACGCTGTCCCCATCTAGCCTGGCCCCCTTCATTGCAGCTGTCTGAGCTGTTGCCGCAGATGGAACAGTGCTTATACATGCTTTCGAAAACAGCCTTGTGCTGCTTCTGGCAGCTTCCTTGGAGCTATGGCCTTTTTACCAAATTCTCAAAGAGCCCACCCCCGCCCCTTTCCTCCCACCTGAGGAAATTGGGTCAGCCTCACTGGCATCTGTCACCTTGGGTCACTCCCAGATGTTACCCTTTCCGACTGGTTCATCAGCCGTTGCCTACCTGGAAAGGACATTTCTAGCCCCTGGGGTCACCGGGTGTCTTTGGGAGGCAGACATTGCCTTTGACCCTTATCTTATTCAAAAATCATAATCTCAATATCCCCAGAGCTGGCACAGTTCCAAGGTCAACTTATTGGCTGGCCAGCAGGTGCCCCTGCAGGTGAGTCCCTTGGCTTCCGGTCCTGGCTTCCGAGACGTCCCAGCCCCAGGTTTCTGTCCAAAATAGGAACGTTATCTGTGCTTTTCTGTGGCAACCTAAGAATGACAGAAGGATGTCAGAATCCTTTAGATTGTTCAACTTCTGTAGCAAACACAGATGTTTTGCTGGAACCCACTTTAGGGCCAAGTAAATAGTGATGCTGCCCATCGTGGGGGGGGGGGGGGGGGCGCGAGCTCTCCTATTGGCTCCTCTCAGCTCCCAGAGCCTGTGGGCCACACATGCAGGTAACAGGAGCATCGACGTTTGTGGTTCCCAGTCACTGAGCCCTGCTTGGCTCTGTAGACCTGACCCCTAACCGCCCGCATTAAGTACTGCAAAGTATTGCTTTTCCTATTTCGCTGAGGAAGAAACTGAGGCTCCAGGGGTTCAGCAGCTTGTCCAAAGGTCCTCATTTCATCTGGGCCTGTGGCAATCCACAGAGCCTCCTGGAATTGCTCTGATGTGTTCCATTACAGCCAGAGATCAATAGAGGGAAACGACTTTTCCCTGGCTAACATGTGTTAAACCTGCCCATTGCTGTGACTTATTTATGTGGACTTCAAAGAAGCGAACCTCCAGCCCAAGGAAATTGGTTCAGTGTCTCAGGACAACTTCCCCAGAAGCACCGGGCCTCCTGCAGAGGGGGAAGCCAGCTTTTGTCTTCTTATCTTATTCATACATTTTAATCCCAGGATTCCAGGGCCTGGTGTGTGAGCAAGGGCAAATCCGAAGGTGGTCCATGCTCATTATGTTTCTAAAGTTAGTTCAAACAAGCCTTGTTTCCACTCGGGGCTGGGTGCTTTGGAAGTCAACCCAGTGTAACTTTGAATTACTCTCACATTTGCTGGGAGCAGTTCCTGAAGAATTTCACCCCACCTACCTTCAGCCCACGCTGCCTGGCTTTCTGCTCAAAACCACCTGGAACAGGAAATGCCTCTGCAGTTTGCATCCACAGCTAAGAACAGAGCTGGCAGAACCGTGAGTGGAAATAAAAGGAACTGACTGGATGCCAGGATTAGAAGTAGGTTGACTGTGGGTCAAGTCTTCCAGTGGAATCCAAGAGGGAGAAGGACAAAAAAGAAGCAGCTTCTGCACAGTGCCATGCAAGAGGAGGGCATGGGGATGGGGTTGGACCTCTTGTGCCTGCCTCCAGCCAGCTATAAGGGGGAGCTGTGCCCTCCCATCAGGAACGTCCCCGTTTCCCCCACCACCACCACTTGCTCCCCAGTGAAGTCCAGGGACGATGTGTAGATGTTCACAGGGCAAAAGAAGGGCCCGGGGATGGAAATGGACATTTGCCACATGACCTCACGTTCCAGGCCGTTAAGGAGGTTTCGTTCTTCACAGGTAGCGAGAAAGAGCACGTGCTCATCCTCATCCCTGCAAAAGTCTCTCCAAAAGCTGCCAAAAGGCTTCTAATGGCTCCTGAGCCAAATACACAAAAGCAGGCACTGGTCTATTTCAGACGGTGGCTTCAAACATCCAGCCTCTGACCCAGGCAGAACCAGCAAGCGAAACTTTGCTCCCCAGCGAATCCGAACTTCAGACAGCACAGATCCCATTAGGTCGCTCAGGATTTCCCTGTGTTCTGAACTCCATCGTTTGCCTGTCAAATCAAAGCATCTGTCTTCATTTCAGTAGCCCCTGTTGAGTTTCTAGGCCTAAAAATCTCAAACTGCCTACGACAAGGGGTGTCCTTGCCCGTACCCATCGATGCCTCAGGATTGAGAGGGACAGGAACTTGTGGGGCCCAAAACTTGTTTAACTGAGGGGCCTTCTTTAAGAAAAGGAACGCCACATTATGTGCAAGGCCTTAGAAAGTATTCCTGCAACAACTTGGGGGGTGGGGGGCCCTGGTGCTTCCTCCTGGCGGGCTCTGGCAAGCCCTGCAGAGTGAAGGAGCGTGCTCAGGGTAGAGGCTGCTGCGATGGGCCAGGGGTGGTCTGCGTTACCGCTGTCTGGAGCTGGAGCTGACACGGCCCCAGGACATGGTTTTCTCATTGGACGCACAAGGAACCTATTTACTCACTGCTGATAATGATCATGATATTCGGAGATTCTCTGAGGCCACTGTCCCTCCCTTTTGAAGGAATCTCAGGTGCTAAATTCCGATTTCAGCAGGAAGTTCCAGGGTCACCGCTGGACCCCAGCAAAAACCTTGCAAATTTTCAATCTTGCTGACTAAATTACTCACCCGAAGTCAGTAGGTTTGAGGCGATCTCCATGCTTCTTGGGATTGCTGAGCTCCTACTTTTAACTCTGTGTTTTTCCTCCCACTGTAAAATTCAGAAAGTATGGTCATCACGATCAAACTGTCCTGAGGATGGGGGTGCCAAGTGGCAGTTGCGAAACCATGTTTGCAGTGCCTGGAAGCTTGCAGCCGCCCGTGGAGGTGGCCACAAGCAGAGCTTGGACACGCAAAGTTTATTCATTCTGGGGACGTGAGAGCCCCACCCACCCACCCCCAAAGCTGTGATAGTGGGAGACTTCACCAAGTCAGCAGCTCCAGAACAAAGACCTCCAGAACAAAGACAGGTACTTCCAGAGCTCATGGGGGTGCCCTAGCAGCGGCATGTGGCTTGGAGGAGGTCTGCGTTCACTGAGGGCACACAGATTACTTGAAAGCCTCCATGGTGGGGGCATTGACCCCATGGGAGCAACAAGCACTCTAGATCTAGGCTTCTTTCCTAAGGGGGCTGGTTGCCAATGTTCCACTGACTGACGTGTTCTTCCCCAGTCGGCTGCTGGCCTTGTTCTGGCATAGCCTGCTAGCCACAGCCTGCCCCCTCACTTCCTTTCCCCCAATTCTTTGACCACACCCACTCCTCCAAAGCAGAGGACCTCCTGCAAGGTCTCCTCCACCTACCCCTCTCAGCACCTCCCCTTTCTGACAGGGACAACCTCTGGTGATCGGAGGCTGATGAGCCCCAAGCCCCAGCTGGCTGGACATCTGTCCCCTGCATCTCACCCACAGTGGGTGCCTCTGCCAGCAGAAGCAGGGCTCCCCAGGCTGGCCCCCACACCTCTGCGCACTGTTTCTGTAGATGGTTTCATAATCATCTCCAGGTGTGCCCTCCCTCACTTTTCCCAGTCCTTCCCACTCCTGACCCCCCAGATGTTTGACTTCTGGCATGGAGGCCGGGTAGCTTTCAAGTTTTCAGTTTATAATTCACTAAGTCACTTTAAAGTGCTTCCCACAAAGGGCGGGGAAATGCACAAACAAGGCTGAGTGAGAAAGAGTCACCTCATCCTGAACATTAGTGTCGGACAGGAGCAGAGGCCTGGGAGACAGTTTAAAGCATAGATAATGTCAGACCTTCTAAATCTCTGGCTACTAAGCTTAACGCTAGTAAGGATCCTAGCGTGCTTTCTAGGAGTCCACACTAGTAATCTTTCCCAAACTGCTCTGCCCCTATCATGGTTAGTATTTTTTTTTTTTTAACTGACCTCCAAAAAGCAAATGTGAAAGCAAAACCCAGTTCTCAGTTGCTGAGCATCAGCTTCAGGCACAGCTGGATCCAGGAGCTCTAAATGATATCATGGGAAAATATTCTCTCTCTCCCCTGGGCACTGCTGTCCTCTCTCAGTTGACCTTATTCTGGGGGCCTCTTCCCATGTACTGGTAACCCAGACTTACATCGAGTCTCTGGGCAATTCTGTGGTAAGAAGGCTGCTGCTTCCCAAGGTGAACGAAGTCTTGGGACTGACTCTCACTGTCCAGGGTTGGGTGATGGGTCCATGCCTGGAACTGGGGTGAGTTTGGGGTCTGCCCAGCATGGCTAGAGGAAGAACATATCCCCAAAGGCAACCCCAGGTTGTTACTTGAAGAAATAAATGCCAGACAACAACACACGATTCATAGCAGCCATAACCTGAGAAGAAGGTCAGGGCCCCAAGTCTTAAACCCAAGGCCCCAACCCTGGGCACTGAGTGGGGGAGTCAGCAGGCACATGTGGGTAGGCCCCGACAAGGAGCACAGTCACCCCAGAGTGCCTCTGGTGTCTGTGTGGGCAGTGGGTTCTCTGAGATGGGCCCAAGCATGCTGGTGGTCAGCATGTAGCTCTAAAGAAACTCTTCTGTTCATCCCTCTAACCCCAAGTTACGGGGCGGGGGGGGGAGGGGCAGGGAGGGGGAGTCTTGACATGCTCAAATCCCCCACCCCAATAACAGGAACACTGAAACTTCTCTCCCCTTCTCCACCCTCTAGAGCCACTCTTTACCTCACCTCCTTTGCTCAGCCAAACTTCTAGGGAAAAAGAAAATGCCTTTGCCTCCCTCTACTCCACACAGAGCCTTCCTCTCTCCACCAGCCCACCACAGGAACATCAGTCATGGCCGCCCAGGTCAGGATCCATGCCATCCAGTCCTTGCCTACCAGGCGCTCCCAGGCCACTACTTCTCCCTGCCTCTGCGTTGCTTTCAGACAGTCTTCCCCATCTGCCCCTGTCCCTGTCCCCCGCACACACATATGGGGGCCCCGAACTCACCTCTGCCACAGAGTCTATGAAACTGTGTTGTGTTCATCCATTCTCTCACCTTCCATACAGGGAGCTGGCTGAGGGCAGGAGCTGTGTGCTTAGCACCTGCTAGGAGGCCCTCAGAAAAGCGTGAGGGACTGAGGGGGGGGAGGGGGTTGGGGGGGCATGTGTGGGTCACTCCCTATGCTTCCCAGTCTTGTTCTTTCGGAGACAGTTCTTTCTGAGACTCTGGCCCCTCCTTTGGCCTGTCTGCCACATCCCACCAGCCTGCACTGATTTCTGAAACCAAATTTTCATATGCGTGTGCAAGAACCAATTTTCCAAACCTATGGAGAAATTAGAACAATGAACACCCATACAGGCTTCACCTAGATTCCCCAATAATTAACATTACCGAACACATTTGAGGCTGTTCATTCACTGGAAGCTTTGGAAATCTGCAAAGTTAGTGATTTTTAGGAGGGTATATGGAATGTGAGACCCTGTACCCTTTCGAGCCTGGAATTTGTCCTCTTTAAAAACAAGGGTGACATTTGCCCATCTCGGCATTTTTCCTAAAACTCTAGACTGAGGTTATAACCTAAGGAACATGGGGATTTATATAGCCAGAATGGTAAGGGTGCTGAGCTTGGTCTGTTTAGGTTCAGGTGTCTACTCGTAATAGCTGTGTGACTTTAGGCAGGTAACTTAACCTCTCTGGGCCCCCATTTCCTCATCTGAGGAAAGAGCAAAATGATCCTTTACCTTGGAGAGTTGTTGGGAAGGTTACATGGGTAAAAGTACATGAGGGGCCAAATCAGAGCACATGGCCCTTAAATGGTGGCTTTAGGTGGTGGCTGAGGAAGCAGAAATTGTGAGTATCCCGATACTCTCACTTCCTTTTAGGAGCCAGGAAATGTCAGTAGCAGGTAGAATTTCTTGAAGGGAAACATTTGATTCCAAGAAGTAGAGCCTTCTCTCTTCTAAGCCTTCCCTGGAGTCCTGTAATCCTCAACCGCTCGCTCTGCACAACCACCCTGGATATGAAACCCCAACTGGAAGTTGCTCTGCTGGAAAGCGGCCCTCCCTGTTTCTTTCTCAGTTTCTCTTGGCAGTTCCTATAAGCAAGGAGTCCTGAGCATGCATGTCCTCTGCGTGTGCCAGGAGAGCCTTGCTGGGCGGGAGTGAGGGCTGGGACCATCATGTCTTGGAGATGAGGAAGCAGAGGCCCAGCGTCTCCCAGGTGCTTGTGGCCTGGCCAGGACCGGGTCCAACCAGATCCTAACCCAGCCCGGAGCTCACGGATTCCGGGTTCACAGGAAGCCCCTTTTTGGCTTCAACTCTTAATATGCAAAATCGGTATTAAATGCAAGTGTTTTATTTCTGGCCTCCGTAAGCAGAGAAGAGGGAGCAGGGTGGAACGTGATTTCACTGATTGTGGACGGAGCAGTGTCCCCAAGCCATTGGGGGCATCGGGGGCTCCAGCTGTATTTACAGAGACTGAGGCATTGCACTCTGGGTGCCCTGAAGTTTCATTTTTTGGGCGGCATAAGACTTGGTGTCACCTACTGTCATTTGCCACCTTCTCCTAACCGCCAGAGTAGTTCTTTGCTTTCCTAAACAACAACAACAACAACAACAACAAAAAAAAAAAAAAAAAAAAAAACAAAAAAAAACGGGCTTTCACCATAGAGTGCTCTCCTCATGAGAACGACAGGACTCCAAACCTAAGCGAGGAGACACTAACGAGTCACCGTCAGCCCTCAGACCATCACTATGTGGCTTGTGTGGAAAAACCGCAGTTTTGCTCCGGCCGATCAGCACACTGTTGGTTTTGTCTCTTCCAACACATTTTGTACCCGGTGGAGGTGTGAGCCAGCAGAGAGTGAACCCGAAGCCCACGGAGCCCTAGTCTCACAGCCCTGGTGGAGCTCTGCCGTCCTGTCTGTGGGCAGCCCGGGTTCCCAGACTCAACTGGGAAAGACTTAAAAGAGTAACGATGGTTTCTTGAGGAGGCATCCACTTCACTAGTGCAGGGCTATCAAATCCTTAAGAGAAGCCGGATTAACCTGTAACTTTACGACTCTTTTTTTTTTTTATTTTTTCTTAATTTATATTTGAGAGAGAGAGAGAGAGAGTGCGCAAGCAGGGGAGGGGCAGAGAGAGAGACAGAGACAGAATCCGAAGCAGGCTCCAGGCTCCCAGTTGTCAGCACAGAACCCCAAACGGGGCTCAAACCCACGCGCCGTGAGTTCATGATCTGAGCCGATGCCGGACGCTTACCCGACCGAGCCACCCAGGCGCCCCTGGGCTGTGACTTTAAGAAGCCCCAGGTAGGTAACAGTAAAATGAGTTGATGCATTTTGCTAAAGCGGCAAGTCCCTCTTGGTAGGCTTGGGCATGTTAAGATAGAATTCACCCACCAGGCAGGAGACCCTCTCCCCTGGGAGTTTAGGAAGGTGTGATTGTGCTGTGTTTGTCTCCACCCTCTGGCGCTCCTCCCCGCACCCCCACTGGGTGGGTGGATTCTGAGGCAGCCCACACTTGAAGCTGCCGCTATCGCAACCGCTCTTTCTCATGTTTCTCCAGGTCCTGCGGCCCTTGGGCTGTTTGCCCCCTGTGAGCCAGGCTTCTGTTGCCGGTACACAGAAAACTCACCTTCTATCGCTGCACGCCACCCTCCTCCCTTCCCCTATAGAGGCGGAGGCTGAGACCTCTGCCCCACCACTCAGAACACCCAGACTGACTCCCCCTGGTTCCCATGGTGTCCCCTTTTTCTTCCTAGCCCTGAAAGATACCAGTAAGAGATCCATCAACAGCGACTGGAAGATCGAGCTCCCCGGGGAGTACCAGATCGCCGGCACCACTGTGCGCTACGTTAGAAGGGGCCTGTGGGAGAAAATTTCTGCCAAGGGACCAACCAAAATACCACTGCATCTGATGGTAACTTGCTGTGCTTTTGTGTTTGTCTTGAGCCTGATTCTCCAAGGGGTCTGCTGGCCCTCTTCTTCCCTGGGAACTGGGGAGAGGTTCCTGGGGACCTGGCTCCTGGTGGGTTACCTGGCCACCTGCTGCTCAAGCCTCCCCCTCCCCCTCTCTCTCTCCATCTTCTCTTATCTCATCCCTTTTGCCACATGCCTGAGAATTTCCCCCTCCCAAAACTTTACCCTGGCTCTTCACTGGCAGAGAGAGTTACCATCTTTTTCAAAAGGAACCGCCTCCAGGAAGGAAATACTTCGCCATGTGGCAGCCAGGGAGAATTGGCCTCATCGAGCAGACAGCCTCGCTTGGAGTCTGTGTTTTTATATCAGATGGCACAGATCCGCCCCACAGTTTGTATATCCACATTGGAAACTACCTTTTGGAAATGAACTGTTGACTCTCTTTCCAAACCAGCGTCGCTCAGATTTTCCAGACTCGGCTTGCAACAGGAGTTCGGGAATCGGGAAGGAGAACCAGGTTCTACAGGAAGATTTACTCCCTGGGTAGTCAGCCCAGGTTGGGGCAACCTTGTCTTACCTCTTGTCTCGGGCGGGCACCCCATGTAAACCACTTTATCATCGGTCATACTTCCTTGTAAAAGCATTAAAGATCTCCAGAGAAGGGGATACCACCATTTCTTTCTCAGGGTCCAGAAGTTCTCATGGCTAACTTCTGATAGCTCATAATTATTGATTCCATGTCTCATTCCAAAGAACGGATTTTGTGGCAGCTTGTGCGTCTGTAATCAAAGCACATTTTGTCCTCTGTGCTTGCCAAAGTCTCCGCTTGGAAATTTTTTTTTTTTTCCTCCATTAATTTGCGGTCTCTGGCAATCTGCAGCCGTTCAAGGTTAGGTGACAGCCAGAAGATTCCCTGGCCACTTCTCAGGGAATCCCCTGAGGAGACCAGCTCTGCCTGTGAGCACGGGCACCCAGTATAACATCACCCATGATGGCCCTACCCCTGCTACACCTTCTGACTGATTAGAGTGAACTGGTTTCCATGCATGATTTCAACCATCCTGCAGCCTGCCCATGCGACCAGCACTCAGCCCACGAAGTCCACTGTAGACGCAGCCCTGCAAGTTTGATTTCTGGGGCCCAAGAACCTATACTGAAGCCACTGCCCTGCAATAGATTACTGGATTAGAACAAATCCTCCTGTCCTGTTGTAAGAGGAAGCATAAGACGAGATAAAAGTCATACAGCACTGTCACCTGTTAGCACATGAATCTGCTTTATTATCAAACCCTAAGACGGGTATATTTTCCTTCTTTGCCCAATGCTTTCATCAACTGTGAGTGAACCGTCAGCCCATCAAAGCAAACGCGCAGCCTGGACTCATGCAGACCGTGCCTGATAAGCAAGACTCAGCTGAAGTTCCAACCGTTTTTAATATTTATTAATCACTTTTTTCTCTTGAAAAATGATTACTTCAAGTTTTTAAATCCAGAAAGGAGACGTGCCCCTCTGCCTCTAAATAGAAGTCTGCTGTCCCCAAACTGGGGTGCATACATTGCCTGCAGGGTCGGGAGCGTCCATAAGAGGCACGGGGACCTGCATTTGAAACCAATTACACACTCACACACACAAATTATACGTGGCTGCAAAATTGCATGAAATTGGTTTCATATGGATTCTTGATTCACCAGTCTTATTCCCATACTGAGATAATAAAGATCTTTTAAAGAGGTTTTTTTTATCTTTTTTTTTTTTTTTAACTGGAGGCATTTTTCCAAATGCATTACTGCACGTCTGTTTCTTGGAGAAGTGGATGTGTATGCGGTTCAGGCTGCTCTTAGCACCTCACCCCCACCCCACCACTCAAGCTCTGGGAGGGGTGGGAGATGCTCAGGAGCTGTGCAGTCCCCTCCCCGGGTCCAGGCAGGTGGAGCACACTCAGCCTGTAGCTGTCTGCTGCTTCTCCAGGCCTGGAAGTGAACTTGAGAGCTGCCTTGACCCAGAAGTACCCACTGGTTCTGAGTCTAACCCAAAGACACATCACCTCCAGCCAGGCTCCTGCAAGAAGGCTTGTTCTGCACCAAAGCGTGTGTGTCGAGAAACAAAGCTGAGAGAGCACTTCTGTCTTTACAGGGCTTGTGATGCCTTGTCATACGAAGAGCAGGCCCGTCCATCTGCTCACTCACCAGGATTTCAGACCCAAGGGTCCCCAAGCTGCAGGATGGCTCCCCGCCCCTCACTTTGAGCTTTCAGCCTCGAGCCAGGCCCCTGTCACCCCGTGGGCATCGGCATCCTAACTCCTGTGGCAGCAAGAAGGCTCGTGCGTCCTTGGACTCCTAAACAGAAGTCCCCAAGGCTCCTCTGTGGTGGGCTGTGTTTGCCCTTGAGCCTGCCTTCCATGTGGCAATGACCGGCGCTAGGGGAATGAAGAGTGATGTTCATTCTCAAAGAAGTAGAATAACCCTACTTGTTCACATGTCTTTTTAGGGAAAAACAGTATGTTTGTGTCTTTCTTGCCTGCAAGGGCAGCTTCGTGGGTGAGTATGCGGAAACAGGCTCTTTTCTCTGCAGCGAGGGGCTCTCCACATAGAGTTCAGTGAGAGCCCGCAAATTTGCCTGTCTCCAAATTCCTCGTCCAAACTGGTCCTGTCTCCAATGGGAAGGGGCAGAGCTCCCTGCTGATGGTCCACATACACTCCAGCCCCTGAGTTGAGTATCTGAGGAAGCCAAGACCCAAATAAGGGGGTGCCCCTAGACTGAACGTGTTTTGAAACCCAGAAACGAACTGGTTACCCTGGTAGAGAGACAGCCCCAAGGGCGGCCTGGTTTGCAAATTCAGCAAGCCCGGATGCTTCCGCTTGATTCCAGAATGGCCTTTTATTTTGCTGCTGATCCAGGTGTTGTTATTTCATGACCAAAATTATGGAATCCATTACGAGTACACCGTTCCTGTAAACTACACTGCCGAAAATCAAAGCGAGCCGGAAAAACCCCAGGACTCTTTGTTCATCTGGACCCACAGCGGCTGGGAAGGGTGCAGCGTGCAGTGCGGAGGAGGTGAGCATCCGGGGTCACGCGCCCATGGGGTGTGGGGTTTTGCTCAAGGAAGGCTGTGAACTCGAGGCACTCGGCAGCCAGTGCAGAGGGCACGAGAAGGGCTGGCCACGTCACCTGTATTTCCCGGGAAACTTAAGCACACCCCAGTGAACTCTCTCTGCAAAACACTTGTGTAGCCTTCCAAATTCCTCCGTGTTGGAGCTGTGCCCCCAAGGCTGCTTTGCCTATGGCCCAGGGCCCTTGGACTCTGACCTGAGTGGAGGTTTGGCCGCTATGCAGATACATCACAGGTATGACAGGTGAGTGACCCTGGGGATGAACAGGATAGACCTTCACTTGTTACTGTTTGGTGGAAGGGAACCAGATGTGTTGCCCCAAAATACTCTTTCCTTTTTGCCACAGGTGTCCCACTACAGGATACAGCAGAAGGAAAAAGCCCCACGAGTCTGATGAAACATTCTGAGCATGAGTCCTGGCTGAGTCACAATTTGCTGCCATATATTAGCAAATGACTTACCCTATCTATACTAAAATTTTCTCACCTCTCAAATAGAGTGATCGGCCCCTATGCCTACTGCAGGGAAGGAACTGCCATACTGCAAAAATTAGTATCGGCAAAAGGCACCATATTCATTACGGGGAGGTTTAGGGGGAGCAGTAGGAAGCCATTCTGAACTCTTAGCCAGCAGCCCCTTGGGACAGGGCAATTTGTCACCCTGATAGGACACACAGCCCAGTGATGAGAGGTGGGACACAGGATGTATGGGGTTTTATGGGCACAGAGTTAGGATGGAGAGTTCACCTAGACTCTGGAATGCCAGCCCAGAGAGTGGGATGGCCCCACCAATACCCAATCCCACATGGCTATTGACCGCTAAGATGGTGTTGGTCAGGTATCTAATATGTAGAGGATCGCTTACCATTTAGTGACTTGTCCCATTTCTAATAGGTAGGAATTCTAGCCATAACATCATTGGGCCATCAGACACTGCCAGGGCCAGCTGTGAATTCCTTCCTTCTCCTGCACATCTTGGCTAACTGCCCTTGCTGTTTGTTCTTAGCCTGTTCCTCAGGCAGCCCTGGCAGTTGGCATAGCTTCAGGAACCCTCATCAGCCCTGTCGTTGTCCCACTTTGCACTTCTCCCTAGGAGCCCCCCATCCCTCAGCTGTCCCCCTGTGCCAATGTCCCTGCAACCTCCAAATCCAGCAACTCCCATACCCCTAACTGCCAGACTTTTTTCTTGGGCAAACAAAGCATGGCCCAAATGGAGCAGTTAGCAGCCTCCCCTCAGCTGGGGGCGGGTGGGGCAGGGGGTACTGTTCTGCTGTCACTGTTGGCCCAGTGGCATTCTTTTATGACACCAGTGACTCTCAGGTTGTCAGATGACAACCAATGACTCACCATTGTCAGACCTGCAGCCAAAACAAAAATGTGGCTTGAGACGGCCCCATGCTTTCTGCACTCACCCAAGGCTGCAGTTGCAGGCAGTAACAGTTGATGGTATAATTCAGGACTCCACACTTTTGAGGCATCCCTAAAGGACAAATTCTCCAGGAGACCAAGCGAGAAATCTGGGGTCCAAATAGTTGTCCTTGACATCCTCTTAATCTTTTATTGCCATACTTCCCAAATAACAATGAAAATAAAATACAGCTAACATGGAGTGTTAACCCTTGCTAGGCTCTGTTCTAAATACTTTATATGTATCGCTTAATTTTAACCATCCCTGGAACACCCTAAGGCATGGGGGTTAATAAACCAGCCTGGTTGAGAAGATCGAGGCACAGAAGCATGGTGGCTGGCTGCTGATACGGTGATCATTATGCTAGTGATGGAGCCAAGTTTGAACCCAGGCTGCCTGACTCCAGAAACTACCCTCCCTGCTCCCTATCATCTGCCTCCGTGGCAAAGTCATGACCAAGCAGTGTGTAGGGTGCTTTGGGGACACCCAGAGAATGGCTACACCCATCTGGGATAACCAGTTAGTGAAGTTCCCAAATGCAAGTGATACCCTGGACAAGTAGTAGTTGGCGAAACAGATTCTCAGATTGGCTCGAGATTGCCTGCCTGGACGATGCAGGTCTGTGTGTCCTTCAGACCAGCCCCTCTGCTTCTCACTTCTCTCCAACACATAGGAATTCGGTAATAGGGAGCCGTGATCTTCTGGTGAGGGCTGATGTACAGGTAATTAATCAAGACCAGACCTGCATAGACTTTAAATATCAAAGGAACGGATAAAGAGATTGGCAATCTTTGTTGGAAATTAAAGAGCCTAATCAGAACTCTGGCCTCAATGAATCCCAAGCTGTCTAAGCACATAGCTAATCTGAGGTGTTGCCTCTTTCTGATCCTGTTCTAGAATCTTCCTCCTGCCCCATGGTGCCCCTTGTCATGTCTTACACACTCTCATCCCTAACCTTATGGTTCTTTCTCTTTGACAACCAATAAAGCATTACAACAGCCACTTTAAAATGGCAAACTGATCAAAAGACGCACCTGAATGTTCCTCCATCCTCATCAATGAACGGCCTTTCCAGGTGTGTGTAGCCACAGCCTCTCAGTTCCCTGTGTTTGGTTTCCAGGGGAACGCAGAACCATTGTGTCCTGCACACGGATTGTTAACAAGACCACAACTCTGGTGAATGACAGTGACTGTCCTCAAGCAAGCCGTCCAGAGCCCCAGGTCCGAAGGTGCAACTCACACCCGTGCCAATCACGGTAAGTCACTGTGTTCTCAAACTTGGACCCTCCAGGGTTGGGGTAGAAGCACCTATGAGTTGGGGGGTGAGATACAGTTAACACCACAGTACCTCACTCTGCCACATTCTCTTGTTGTTGGCAAGTGATTTCTGCTTGCTCGAAATACTGACTTTCTGGTGAGAGGTCTGATAAAAATGTACAATCCTAGCTAGAAGGTATTTTTTAGCAGGCCACTAAGAACATCTCATGCAGAAAAAATCATCACATGCTTTCAACTGATACATGTCAGCTCCCGCCAAGTTATTTTGTCTTGGAGAAAAAGGAAATCGAAGTCCGAGTGTGAGAACCCATGAGTAAGTAACACAGGTTAGTGTCTGTGGTTGATCTGTTTCAGTGGCTGAAACTAACACCAGTGAGTGTGGATCTTGCTGTACATTGTTTAGAACCCATCAGGAGGTCTGTTGCCAACCCCAGCTTTCGTGGCCATGTTTCTCATGTGCTCTGGAGTGAATTTTCTTGGGCTGTCAACCGAGATGAGTTGTGTGAAACGTGTTTGTCAGTTCAGCCTCCTTATTTCCGGCCATTTCAGTGAGACTTTGCATAGCGCTGTGGTTGTTAGAGTGTGTAATATCACCCCTGGCCTCCCATTCTGCTCTGGGTTGCGGTACATGGTTTTTGCTTCGTGGTTCTCTGCATGTTTTCCTTTTATAAAGAAGCTGGACTTTTGACATGGCAGCTTTTTAAGACCAACTTGTGCCTCTCACCTGGCACAAAAGTTTCACAAAGCATTTTGGTTTTCATGCCAACCTCCTTTGCTTTGTCAAACTGGTAAAGCGTGTATGAGTGAGAGAGGGAAGATAAGAGGGAAAGCAAGAGGTGAGACTTACTCTGTGGGTTGTGTGTGGTCCATGGCAACTTAAGGATGAAGGTGGGTGGCAAGGGGAAATAGGTGAGGGGGATTAAGAGGTACAAACTTCCAGTTACAAAATAAATAAGACATGGAGATAAAAGTCGCAGCATAGGGAATATAGTCAGTAAGATGGTAACGGTGTTGTTTGGTGACAGATGGTGACTACACTTATTGTGGTGAGCAATATATAGAATTATTGAATTGTTATGTTGTACATGTGAAACTAATATAGTGCTGTATGTTAATTATACTTCAATTTAAATGAAAGAATAAAATTCCACCCTAACACTGAAGGCCATGAGGAATGGCTCACTCTCAGAAGTCTCCCTGAGCATCTTTGGTATGAGCAGCCATCCCACAAATGCATCAATTGGTGAATGAATCAACCACACACACACCCAGGACCAAAGAAGGAAGGCCTTGCCACCGTGAAGACTCAAAGATCAGACAGGTCACAGAGACAGCCCAGCTCTGTGACATATTGGAAAGTAGGATAAGTGAATCTAGAAGAGGAGAGGTCAGCATGGGCTCAAGGGCATGACTGAGCAAGAATGATCTTAGGAATCCATTCAAGAATTATTTTATTTTATTTTATTTTATTTTATTTTTTTACATTTATTTATTTTTGAGAGACAGAGTGTGAGCGGGGGACAGGCAGAGAGAGAGGGAGACACAGAATCAGAAGCAGGCTCCAGGCTCCAAGCTCCAAGCTGTCAGCACAGAGCCCAATGTGGGGCTCAAACCCACAAACCGTGAGATCATGACCTGAGGCAAAGTCAGACGGTTAACCAAGTGAGCTACCCAGACACCCTTTATTTTATTTCATTTTGTTTTATTTTGTGTGTGTGCAAGCAGGGGAGGGGCAAAGGGAGAGAGAGAATCCCAAGCAGGCTCCACGCTCAGTGCAGAGCCCAATGCAGGACTCGATCTCACAACCATTAGATCATGACCTGAGCCGAAATCAAGTCAGATGCTTAACTGAGTGAGCCACCCAGGTGCTCTAAGAATCCTGTTTTAAAATCATTTATGTTTTCAAACTCTTTTAGCGTCCAAATATTTCTAAAATTATGCACATAAGCCAAATAATATAAAACATGGAATCAGAGTTTCTCTGATTGAATTGAGACACATATGTGATGGGGAAGAGAAGCCCAGTGTACTCTTTCCTTCTTCATATCCTAGTAGGCCCTCAGTATCTCTGCAGAATGCCAACGAATAGAATTTAAATGATGGGGTTACTTTTATTGGACCACCTCTCAATATTCTTCACTAATGATACTCCTAACTGTGCTGAGCACATAACCATCTTTGGTAGCAATGTTGTCCAAATTGAAATGTGCTGTAAAAGTATACACCTGATTTCAAAGGTTTAGTATAGAAAGAGATTGTGAAATATCTTAGTAATTTTTAATACTGATTACATGTTGAAATAGTTATATTTTGAATACATTGGGTTAAATGCAATATATTAGTAAAATTCACCAATTTCTTTTTAATTTTTTAATATGGATAATAGAAAATTAAAATTACATATATGGCTCGTGTTAATTCTATTGAACTGCACTGCTATAGATTAACATAGCAGTCACAATGTTCAAGATACGGTCCAAAATTACTAGACATACAAAAAAAAAACCCAGAAACATGTGACCCATACATTAAAGGAAACTGACTCCAAGAGGACACATATATTGAGATTAATAGATAATAATTTCAAAGCAGCTATTATAATTATGCTCAAAGACATAAGAAAAAATATAGCCACAATCAATGAACATATAGGAAACCTAAGCACAAAAAAGAGACACTCTAAAAGCAAACCAAATTTTAGCACTGAGAAATATAGTGTCTGAAATTTTTTTAAAAAAATCACTTGATGGGCCTAACAGCAGATGATGAAAAAAAAAAAAAATCAACGAACTTAAAGATAGAAGAATAGAAATTATCCATCTGGAAAATGGAAAGAAAAGATTGTTGACAGTGACAGAGACTCCGTGATCTGTGCCATAATATCAGGCATCCTAACATAAATGTAATTAGAGTCAGAGAAGGGGAAGAGGGGAAGATTAGGGCAGAAAATAATCATAAACAATGACCAAAAATTTCCCAGCTTTAATGAAAGACAGAAGGGAGGTAATTAGGTTATGCCTTGAGCATTTCAGCTAGATTCCAGATGAATCCAAAGCTCCATAACAAAGCTCTGTGATCATTACACCATATTACATGCAACACCTTTATGATTTTGCCACACACAGATATTCTAGGAAGGGACTTTGTTGCACTGTGAAACTCTAACGAGAAAATCATGTCAGAAAACACCTACAAAAGTCACATCACCAAGCATGAATTAACAAAGGTATAAACTCTATAATTCAGTGCTACGGAGCTGCTCTAAGTTTGGATGGAGAACATCGAGTGTGTGTGTGTGTGTGTGTGTGTGTGTGTGTGTGTGTGCGCGTGTGTGCGCGCGCGCGTGCGCGCGCATGCGTGTGCTCACAGAGCATTCTGACAGACCACAGGCCTGCAGTCTCACCGTGGTTGAACACAAGTTCAAGCCAAACACACTTTAGACTAAAAGTAAGCTCAGAGGCACATTTTTAGTATCTCCTTAGCACGAGGGTTAGCAAACTTTTTCTGTTAAGGGCTAGATAATAAGTAGTTTTGGTTTTACAGGCCACATAAGGTTTCTGATGTCTGTTTTTCTTTGTTTTGTTTATAACCCTTTTAAAAATGTAAAAACCTATTTTCAACTCCTGGGTTGTAGGAAAACAGTCTGCAGGCCAGACTTGGCCCCACCTTAGATTACTGCTTACCCTTGCTCTGCCCTCTGGGACTTTGGGACCACAGCCTCAGCATGAGCCCAAGTTCTAAAGGTACTGCCTCAGGAAATACGTGTTCTTATTACACAAAGAAGAACATGTTGTTATACCTAGTTACTTTTTATTGCCCAGTTGTTCAGTACTCTTTTTAAAAGCACCCAGCCTGGCGCGCCTGGGTGGCTCAATCGCTAAGCAGTTAAGCTTCCATTTTCGGCTCAGGTCGTGGTCTCACAGTTTGTGAGTTCCAGTCCCATGTCAAGCGCTGTACTGACAGCTCAGAGCCTGGAGCCTACTTCAGATGCTGTGTCTCATTCTCTCTCTGCCCCTCCCCAACTTGTGCTCTCTCTCTGTCTCTCAAAAATAAATAAATGTAAAAGCACCCAACCTGACCCTAAGTGCACGGTACAACATCAGTAATTTCCCTCATCTGGCATGTATTTGTTGAGTACCATCCCATTCACCAGGCCCTGTTCTAAGTACCAAAGTATTTAGAAGTAAGAAAGACACACAGGTTCCTTGTTCTCATGTGACTTGGTTTCTCCCTCCCCCTCTCTGACCTACCTTTCTGGGTCATCTTTTTTTCCTCTCTGACCCCCTTCCTGACTCTGTAAAATCATATGAATCAGACTTAAAGAATGAGTGGAGTTTCCAAGAGCAGAGGATAAAATGAAATTGATAGAAGACAGCACCTGAAATTTGTCTCAGAGCCTAGAAAAGAAAGCCTGGATGCCTCTTTTAGTCT
This sequence comes from Panthera uncia, assembly GCF_023721935.1. Taxonomy (NCBI): domain Eukaryota; kingdom Metazoa; phylum Chordata; class Mammalia; order Carnivora; family Felidae; genus Panthera; species Panthera uncia. Next base: position 125,325,387 of record NW_026057582.1, read on the forward strand.
GGTTTTATTTGTTGTTTGTTTGTTTATATTTTAAACCATCTGACTTTGTACTGATTCTTAAAGTGTGGACTCATGAAAATGAACTGCCATGGCTTATCAAAGAATATTGTTTGAAGAAACGTGATCTGATAGATTTTAAAATTCCTATAAATCTTAGTTATATTTATTTATATTTAAGCACACAGATGCACACACATGTATGTATATACACACATACATACACTATATATGCAAATGTTATATAGAGATATATACATATGCACATATGTATGTACACACACATATATTTGAACAATAAAACTTGAATTCTTGCATAGCGTGATCTAGTTGACCTGTCTTCAGAACATATAGCAGTATGGATGAAGGTGAAGAAAAGTGAAGAGATTGGCCTCAGAAAACTAGTGCTAAATAATCAGAAAGAGATTTAATCTGTAAGTAAAAACTGGACCTTAGTGAAGGGGGTGAGTGTGGAGATGTATAGCATCTGGAGAATAAATGACTGTTTCAGGTGGGATGGGCATGACTGGAAGACAGAGCCTGTAACCTGGAAGGAGAGCCCAAGATCCCAATGGTGTAAATTTTATTGAAGGAGCCAAAATGCAACTCACTGTTGAATCTGGCAAGGTGAAAGAGCCTTTCTATATTATTGTTACTCCTTGACCTTTAAAACAACAGCAATGTTTGTCTTCTCCCTTATATTTTTCTTTATTTCCCCTGATCTTTCTTTAATTTTCTTCAACCCTCTTTTTCCATCAAGTTCCCGACAGTTTCCTTTACCTTCCCAACTGCACACCATTAGCACCTCTTTATTCTAATCCTGCCCCTAGCTCTGTGGATACTTCTCCCAAACCCTGCCATAACCATACGGAATCTGGAATCTGACACGCAGGGCAGATGGCCTCTCTCCAGCATCTTGCACACCAACACAAACACATCGGCAAATCTGGCCCCGACATTGGCAGGAGAGGCAGAAATCACAGATCAGCTCAGCTGTTATGACTGTGGCCAGCAGCCTTCACCTTGCTGACCACAGTCTGCAGGGAAGAGGCCCCACCCACCATCATTTGGCATCCAAAGAGTAACACCATGTGCCAGCTCCTTAAGACCCAGTCCCCGATAGTGCTGGAGTAAGGAGGTGGGGTATGGCAGGGAGATGGGCTCATTCTGGAACACATAGCTCATGCTTCACCAGATTTAATATGTTTGCAGTCTCTTAGAGCTTATTGGCCACTTGCAAAGGCCATTCCAAGCTATTAGATGTTTCCCATAGTATTTATGATTTGAACTTCATCCCAGACAGTACATACTGTACTGTACATTGAATTACAGTGATTCAGAAAAGAATATCTAATATTGTACTGCCAGTTGAATTGAATAGTCATCTGTAAGGAAGTGTATTTGGATTTTAAATTTGTCCTCTTTGCTCATTATCTTAACCAGGTGTGCCTTGTTTTAGTTAAAATGGAATGGAACCCCTCCTGTTTTTATGAAAGCATATTCGCGTGTGTGTGTGTGTGTGTGTGTGTGTGTGTGAGATCATGACTTAAGAATGAAACCTAGAACATGTGGATCTTTAGACACAGCCAAAATCTGAACAGAAACATTGTTTAATCCATTTCTAGCCAGTCTAAAACGTTAAGCTTTTAAGTTTACTGCTTTCTTGGAAAATAAAACAGGTAAATCTAATTGCCACATCTCTATCTACCATGCCCTGGATGTGGGAGGCCAGAGGAGGCCACCTTTGGCACTGACTGCCCCCTGTGGCAGAAAAGGAGCCCATGATGCAGGACTGCTCGTGGGCAGGAGGGCAAGGCCTATGGTTGTATGTTACTACAAGTCAACAGTGATAGCCTGGGGATCTTCAGAGTGGGACTCCCCTCTTTCAGGCTTGGCCCACTTTTCAGACACCTTAGCATATGTCCACAGGTCTACGATGAGGGGCACCCCACAAACCATATGAAATAACAGTGCCTGAAAAGGAAAGATAGCAAATAGCATTACTGATCTCTTACATGCCTTATCGGTATGGGAATGGTGAGGAGAAATTTATATGGATTCCAGATCTGTTTTCCAACACTAATCAAATTCCAGAATTTCACTCATATTTAAATTAAATAGTAAAGCTTTGAAGCTTTTAGTTATTTGTTTAAATTATGAAACATTCCAGATGGAGAAAGAGAAAGCATTTCAGAGCACTATTTTGAATTTGAAGATGCAATTTTCTTCTTTTCCGCCATACTTAACCATTTGATTATTTGAACATCCCTGTCCTTTGATTATTACAGAGGACAAGAGAATTCCGAGATACGAGTTCCACAGGTAACAGAATTCTCCTGTCAAGAAATATTTTACATGTAGACCCTGGGGTCCATTAAAAGTCCTTCTCTCTTTCTGACTTTCTGAGTATTAAAATATAAAGAGCATTGAGCACTCAATGTTTGCATTGATTTTTTTTATGCTGCAATTACAAAAAAGGACAAGTAAATTGCAAAGTTGAAACTCAGTCTGAGGAATAAAAACAAATACAACCAAGATCACAGTGAAGAAATGAGAGGGAAATATGTACTCTCCACGTTCTAGGGGAAAAAGAAAACATCAGACCAAGAAGGAATGGCTCTACAGTGGGAGTAGACAATGAAGTATTTCTGACTTGTAGAATCTCTGGAGATATTTCAGAACTGAGGTTGGGGTATGCTTGGTGGCAGCTTCCCAGATTATTAGCCCCTTCTCATGAGAGCCACTGATGACAGTTCTGTGCTGGCTGGCTCTCTTACAGGAATAAATAATCCATAGATATAACTGATTTTTTCTAGAAAAGTATTATTCTTTCCTCCTTATTTGTATACAAAGACTTTTCGAAGTAAAAGGATGGAAAAAGATGTGTCACAAAAAGAAACCATAAAAAATCGGGACGCCGATTTTTATCAGGATAACTTGGGGCGCCTGGGTGGCTCAGTCGGTTAAGCGTCTGACTTCAGCTCAGGTCATGATTTCATGGTGCGTGAGTTCAAGCCCTGCGTCGGGCTCTGTGCTGACAGCTCAGAGCCTGGAGCCCGTTTCAGATTCTGTGTCTCCCTCTCTCTCTGCCCCTCCCCTGCTCATGCTCTGTCTCTCTCTGTCTCAAAAATAAATAAACATTAAAAAAAAATGTTTTTTTAAATCAGGAGTACCTATACAAATACCAGACAAAATAGACTTTAAAACAAAACAAATTGCTAGAAATAAAAAGTATTTTATAATGGTATAGGGCAGTCCATCAAAGATATAACAATTATAAATGTGTCTGTACCTAATAACAGAGCCCTAAAATATACAATATAAAGAGAAAAATAGTTCAACCATATTAGAGACTTTAATGCCAGACTTTCAGTAATGGATTTTTAAAACTAGAAAATATCAATAAGGAAGTATAAGACTTGAACAACACTATAAACCTACTAGACCTAAGAGGTATCTATAGAGCACTACCCAACGAGAGCAGAATATACATTCTCCTTATGTGCGTGTGAAACATTCCGCAGGATAGACCATCATCTAGGCCATTTAATAAACCTCAACAAATGTAAAGGGACTGAAATAATGCAAAGTATATTCTCTTACCTTAATGGGATAAAGTTAGAAATCAACAACAGAAAGAAATTTTGGAAATTTGCAAATGCATGGAAATAAAAAAAAAAAAAAGCACAAAACTTCCTAAATAGCAATTGCATCAAAGAGAAATCATGAGGGAGTTTACAAAATGCTTTCAGATGAATGAAAATGAAGATACAACATATCAAAGTTAGACAATGCAGCTAAAGTAGTCCTTAGGGCAAATTTTATCGCTGGGGGTGGGTGGGTGGTGATATTTGAAATACAGAGTAGAAAAACAATAAAAAGTCAGACCAAAAGTTGATTATATGAAGAGAACAAAAATAAAACAATGACATTTAGCTAGATCAACCAAGAAAAAAATGAGAGAAGACTCAAATTACTAAAATTAGAAATGAAAGAGGTTATAAGGGAATACTATGAACAGTTGTATGCCAATAAATTTGATAACTAACATAAAATGGACAAATTCCTAGAAAGATACAAGCTACCAAAATTGAATAAAGAAGAAATAGAAAATCTGAATAGACCCATAACAAGTAGATTAAATTACTAATCAAAAAGCTTCCCAAAAAGAAAAACCCAGGACCAGTAGCCTTCACTTGCAAATTCTACCAAATATTTAAAGCAGAATTAACACCAATCCTGCACAAACTCTTCCAAAAAAATAGAAGAGGAGGGAATACTTCCCAGTTTATTCTATGAAGCCAGTATTACCCAGATAATAAAACCGGACAAAGACATCACTAGAAAAAAATACTACAAACCAGTATCTCTTATGAGCATTGATGAGGGGCACCTGGGTGGCTCAGTCGGTTAAAGTCGGTGGCTTACTCAGTATCAGCTCAGGTCATGATCTTTTGTGAGGTCAAGCCCCGCATCCACCTGTGTGCTGACAGCATGGAGCCTGCTTGGGATTCTCTCTCTCCCTCTCTCTGCCCCTCCCCCATTTGCATGCATGCTCTTTCAAAATAATTAAACATTAAAAAAATATTAATGAAAAATCTTCAACAAAATGCAAGCAAACCATATCCAGCAACACATAAAAAGGATTATACGCCATGACCAAGTGGGTCTTATCCCAAGAATGCAGGGTGGATTGATCATTTGAAAATGAATTAATGTAACACATTATATCAATGAAATAATTTTTTAAACATGATTATCTCAATAGATGCAGAAAAAGCTGTTGACAAAACCCAAGACCTTTTTGTGATTTAAAAAAACAAACAAAACAAAACAAAATTTAACAAACTAGAATTGGAAGAGAATTTCCTCAACCTGATAAAGGGCATCTATAAGAAATCCACAACTAACATCATACTTAATGGTGAAAGACTGTATGTTTTTCCCCTAGGAACAAGAATAAGACACAATATTCTGGCCACTTCTATTCTACATTTTACTGGAGATTCTAGCCAGGACATTTAGACAAGAAAATGAAATAAAAGGCATCCAGATTGGAAGTGAGGAAGTAAAACTACCTCTCTTTACAGCTGTCATGATCTTGAATGTAGAATATTCTAAGGAATCCGCTAAAAAAAGTATTAGAACCAATAAATTCAGTAAGGTTGCAAGATATAAGATCAATAAGCTAAAATCAATTGTATTGCTATACAGTAATGGTGAACAAACCAAAAATGAAGTTTAAAAAATGCCATTTACAATAACATCAAAAAGAATAAAGTATTTGAGAATAAATTTAACGAAAGAGGTGCAAAATTCATACTCTGAAAACTACAAAACATTGTTAAAAGAAATTAAAGAATATCTCAATAAATGGAAAGATGTACCATGTTCATGGCTTGGAAAACCTAATATTGTGAAGGTGGAAATATTCCACAAATTGATCTACAGATTCAATGCCATTTCTATCAAAATCCCAGCTATTTTTATTGCACAAATGGATAAGCTGATCCTGAAATTCAAATGGAATTGTAAAGGGCCCTGAATAGTCAAAAAAAATCTTTAAAAAGAGGAACGAAGTTGGAAGACTCATACTTCCAACTTTAAAACTTACTACAAAACTACAGTAATCAAGATAGTGTGTTACAATAAAGACAGACATATATAACATGGTATATATTTGAAAGTCCAGAAATAGACCCTCACATTTACTGTTCATTGACTGTTGACAAGGTGGCCAAGAGGATTCAATGAGGAAAGAACAGTCTTTTCAACAAATGGTATTGTGACAACTTTATGTCCACACATAGAAGAATAAAGATGGACACCTGGCTCACACATATATGAAAATTAACCCAATGATCAAAGACCTAAAGAGCTAAATGTATAAAGTTCTTGAAAGAAAGCAGGAAAAAAATCTTTATTATGTGTGATTTATTAGATATGACAGCAAAAGTACAAGCAAAAAAAGAAAAATAGATAAATTAGGTTTAATCAAAATTATAAACTTATGTGCTAATAGGCTCCCACTGTGTCCTGAGATACCCTGAAATATCAAGAAAAGTGAAAAAAAAATTAAGCAAATGAAAAGACAACCCACAAATGGGAAAATATATTTTCAAATCATCTATCTGATAAGAGCCTTCTATCTAGAATATATAAAGAACTATTACAACTCAATAATAAAATGACACATAACCCAATTATAAAGGATCTGAATAGATATTTCTCCTGAGGAGAAGGGGGAGAGAAGGAATTGGGGGTTGGTAGCAAAAAGGCATAGAGTTTCTTTTTGGCATATTAAAAATATTCTAGATTGTGGTAAAGGCCACTGAATTGCTGAATTCTGTGGCATAGTTATATCTCCGTAAGGCTGTTAAAAAATAAACACACAAGTGCACATTTTAAAAAGTGCAGGCTCTTTCAGCTCTAAGCAGAGGCCTCTAGCTGGTTCCCATGAATACAGAGGCTGAAGGGCCAGCCCCAACCCAGAACCCAGGTATCTCAGAATATGTGGAGCTCAAGACAGGAGCATTGGCTGAAATACCTTAGGTGTCACCTCTTAAACAAGCATCACCAGATCTTAATTTAATGGCCACTATTATCATGCATGGGCTGCTGATCTCTTCCATTCTCTCCCACTACAAAATGCCAGATCTCTCCCTGAGCCTCTGGTTGGAGATTCTTGGGTCAGATCATTTGATGGGTGCATTCAGTCGCCCTCCCATTGATCCTGTTTGAATTGACCTTTCCCCTCGGCTATCTCCCAAGCCTCCCTGTGTCCTCTATGCCTTTCCTCCAGAGAGCTTTCTAGTAAGATATGTGCCTAACATTGCTGCCATTCCCCAAACACACTGGCAAATGAGGCTGAAAGTCCTTTTCCCCATGCCAGCCATCATTCTTGTGGCCTTACCAAAAAACCACCCCCTATTATCAAATTAGTGAAGCCACACAAGTAAGCAGGCAGTGTTTTCAATCCAGAGGCAGTGAATCCCACTCACAAACTAGTGCTTTGCATTCCTCTCAATGGGGGATGGGGAATTTGGGGGTGACCACCTGTGTCTCTGAGCAGTGGCTTGTGCATCCATAACATGAAGGGAATAACTGCCAGTTGGTACTCCATCACTTTATTTACTTGGTCATTTCTTTTTAGTATCTATACAATGTACTACCATGTTCCAAGTAGTCTAAGTAGTCAAATGATTTGATACTGGCTTAATAACCCCCTATCCTACCTTCATCACAGAGTTTAGTACTGGACAAGATGAGAAAGGACTCAATAAACAGAAAAGGGAAGCCAGTCTCTGAAACTAGGAGTCCCTACTTCAAGGGTCCTTCTAGAGCACACAGACCTGCCCATTCTCTCGGTGACCCCTAGCCTACCCAGATCAGTCAAATACCACCCTGAGGAAAGCCCTGTCTCTCCCTTTCTTCTCACCCATGGCACCTCTTCTCCAAACCTCAAAGCAGAAACATCACAATAAGAATGAACAAACCGTGTACATGGTTGAGACAATTAAAATAAGAACTTGACATACTCTGTGGTGAAAAATTGAGAGCTTTTCCTCTAAGATCAGGAACAAGAAAATGATGTCTACTCCCACCACTTTTATTCAACATAATTCTAGAAATCCTAGCCAGGGCAATTAGTCAAGAAAAAGAAATAAAAGGTATCCAAATTATAAAGTGGGAAGTAAAACTGTCATTGCAGATGACCTGGTACTACATATAGAAAACCCTAGGGGCGCCTGGGTGGCTCAGTCAGTTAAGCGTCCGACTTCAGCTCAGGTCACGATCTCGCAGTCCATGAGTTCGAGCCCCGCATCGGGCTCTGTGCTGACAGCTCAGAGCCTGGAGCCTGTTTCAGATTCTGTGTCTCCCTCTCTCTCTGACCCTCCCCCGTTCATGCTGTCTCTCCCTGTCTCAAAAATAAATAAACGTTAAAAAAAAAAAATTAAAAAAAAAAAGAAAACCCTAAAGATTCCACCAAAAAAAAAAAAAAAACCTGTTTGAACAAATGAATTCAGTAAGGTTGCAAAATTAATGTACAGAAGTCTGTTGCATTTCTATACACTAATAATTATCAGAGAAATTCAGAAAATCCCATTTATAATTGCATCAAAGTGATAAAATACCTAGGAATAAATTGAGAATTATAAGACATGAAAGAAAAAACAAATAAATGGAAAGATATGCCATGCTCATGGATTGGAAGAATTAATATTGTTAAAATGTTCATACTACCCAAAGAGATCTACAGTTTCAATGCAATCCCTATCAAAATTCCAACGGTATTTTCCACAAAACTAGAACAAACAATCCAAACATTTGTCTGGAACCACGAAAGACCCCAAATAGCCAAAGCAGTCTTGAGAAGGAAGAATGAAACATCACACTCCCTGTTTTCAAACTATATTACAAAGCTAGTAATCAAAACTGTGTGGTAGTGGTATAAAAACAGACACACAGATCAATGGAACAGAATAGACAATCCAAAAATAAACCCACACATATATGGTCAATTAATTTACAACAAAGGATCCAAGAATATACAATGGGGAAAGGACAGTCTCTTCAATAGATGGGGAAACTGGACAGCAACACACAAAAGAATGAAATTGGACTACAATCTTACACCATACACAAAAAAAGAACTCAAAATGGTGTAAAGACTTGACTGTAACACCTGAAACCATAAAACTCCTAGAAAAAAAACATAGGCAATAAACTCCTTGCAATCATTCTTGATGGTGATTGTTTTGATTTGATACCAAAAGCAAAGACAACAAAATGAAAAATTAATAAGTGGAACCACATCAAACTAAAAAGCTTCTGCCAAGGAAACCATAAAAAAAATGGAAAGACCACCTACTGAATGAGAGAAGATATTTGCAAATCGTATCTCTGATAAGGGGTTAATATCGAAAATATATAGAGAATTCCTACAACTCAATACCAAGAAAAAAAAATCCAACCAAAAAATTGGTCAGAGGATATGAGTAGACATTTTTCCAAAAGCAAACATGACCAACAGGTACGTTAAAAGATGTCCAATGACACTAATCATCAGGGAAATGCAAATTAAAACCACAACGAGATATTACCTCACACCTGTTAGAATGGCTATTAGCAGAAAGACAAGAAATAACAGGTGTTGATGAGGATGTGGAGAAAAGGGGACCCTTGTGTTGGTGGGAATGAATATTGGTGCAGCCACTATGGAAAATAGTATGGACGTTCCTAAGAAATTAAAAACAGAAGTCCCATATGATCCAGCAATTTCACTTCTAGGTATTTTTCCAAAGAAAATGAAAACACTAACTCAAAAAGGTGTATGCACGTTGTTCATTGCAGCATTATTTACAATAGCTAAGATATGGAAACAACCTAAATTTCCATTGACAGATGAATAGTTAATAGATAGTAGAATATTATTCAACCATAAAAAAAGAATGAAATCTTGGCATTGGCAACAACATGGATGGACTTTGAGGGCATTATGTGAAATGAAATAAGTCAGAGAAAGATGAATACTGTATGACCTCACTTACATGTAGAATCTAAAACAAAAACAAAAATTTTTAAACACAGAGAACAGATTGGTGGTTGCTAGAGGCAGAGGGTGGAGGGGTGGGTGAAATGGGTGAAGGAAGTCAAAAGGTACCTACTTCCAGTTATAAAATAAGTCCTGGGGATGTAATGTACAGCATGGCTCATTATTGTAGCTATTATAGTTATTATAACTATTATTATAGTTAATAATACTGTATCACATGTTTGAAAGTTGCTAAGAGAGTAAATCTTAAAAGTTCTCATCACAAGAAAAACAATTCTGTGGTCACATATGGTAACAGATGTTAGCTAGACTTACTGCCATGAACATTTTGCAATATAAGCAAATTTTGAATCATTACGTTGTACACATAGATGTAAAAATAAAAAAAGAAAGAACTCGACAGAGGCTTTGGTCAGGACTCCTTCATACAAAGACAGGATCACTCTTGCTGGATTAGAGTAATGCATATGCTCTGGAAATACCCCAGCATTTGTATTAAATTGTTTAAATAACTAATGCCTTACAGTGGCATTATGCATCCATTGCTTCCTAAGAAACCACTTGAGCCTTTCTAGAAGGACCCCAAACAGGCTGGATCCATAAGTCTTCCAAGGGGTACCTGTGAGAGGTGGCACCATGGGACTTAGGTTATTTCTGAGCATCTAAAGCAAAGCTGTGTACCTGCATGCCTGGCCTTTGCTCAGCCTTATCACACTTATAAAAACTAAGCCCCCTCAGTACCTTGAGGATCTTTTTACAAATATCTCAAGTGCTTGGGGTTTCCCTATGGTACACAGCATTATTCTTGTGCTTCCTGAGAACAGGGGGGGTTAGCTGGAAGATATACCAGCTTCTCCTACTCCAAGGAAGCTAGCCTTCCAGTTCTGTGTGCCTGCACAGTTAGGCTAAGGAGCCATTGTGTCAAGGAAGGAATGGAATGAAGGATTTCTTTGGTAGGCCAAAGACATTGCCCTGGGAGGGAAGAAATTTTACCTTTTTCTTAACCTTCTTCCTGTGTCCAAGTGAATTTATAGGGTCTATTTCTGAAAGAGGTTTTATTTTTATTTATTTTTTAATATCTTTATTTAAAGAGAGACAGAGCGTGAGTGGGGGAGGGGTAGAGAGAGGGAGACACAGAATATGAAGCAGACTCCAGGCTCTGAGCTGTCAGCACAGAGACCGACGTGGGGCTCAAACTCAAGAACTGCAAGATCATGACCTGAGCCAAAGTCAGATGCTCAACTGACTGAGCCACACAGGCACCTGCCTGAGAGAGGTTTTAATCCTGGTGAAGTAAGGCTAATAGTAGGAGTTGGGCACACAAGGAGGCAGGATGGAGAATGGGTGGAGGAAGTCAGTACAGGGTGAAGCCATCCCTGGCCCTTTCCCCTGTTCGGCTTAGAACCTTTCCTGAGAGAGTTGTAGAGAACAGCTTCAGACGTCACAGGAAAGGGTTCACAATTTGAAATATATAAGGTTGCTACAAATGCCAGTTCAGTTACTAGCAGTGGTACATGACAGTGTCTTTTGTTCCAAGACCAGCTGTGGTGTTCGCTTCCACAGGGATTCATGATTCTCTTAAGGTAAGAATGCATGTCTTGCCTCTGAGTGTCCTTCCTTCTTGGAATTATAGATGGCAAGTCCTGTGACCCTCCTACCAGCTGGCTGGCCAGGCCTCCGCTATGTGTACACACTGGTGCTGGTCAACAGCAGCACTTCCCAAAGCAGGGCCCGTGGCAAGTTTAGAGGGAGGAAGAACTTCATGGTCACATCAGAAAGGGAAATGGGATATCACACAGAGCCACATGGGGCTCATCATTGCAACGTCCCTAACTAGTACACTTTTGATGTGCCACTGCACCCTGTGAATTGCTGTGAGAACTCCGTGCCCGGGCTATTTCCCCAGGAGAATTTCGATCTTGGAAGTCCCTCTTCCTAGAGTTTCTAGAGGTAGGTGCTCCTGGCAGAAGGTTCCAGGGGCCACCACCCTGCAAGGTGACCCTATGCCTCTCCCAGAAAAGTACACTCAGTACTCAGACCTCTTTCTTCCACTGAAGAGATGATCAAGTATGGCGAGAGGCAGCAGACCACCCAGTTAGCTAATGACATGTCTACAAATGGTACTTCTGACCCCACGAGACTCCCACCTGCTCCAAAGCCCTGCCAACAGCATAGAAATGCAACAGAAGTGACCTCAGACCACCAGCTTCTCTAACACACTGGGTTCTGTCTTTAGTGAAGCTGGACTCAGGAAACATGTGCATCAAGGTTCTTTGGTCCCAGGCAATGGCAACTGAATCTACAAATGTAGCAAAAAGATAAGAGTACATAGAAAGGACGTGGAGTAGCTCCCCACATTGAAGAGATGCTGAACAGCATATCTTGGAGAAGGGATCTCAGAGCCAGCTGCAGGCAACAGGCTCCACACGGCACTGTGAACTCACTGCCTCCCCTCCAGGAGCTGCTCCACTTAAATCCAGGTTCCCTGATAAGGTCTGATTGGCCTGATTCAGCTCACATGATCCGCCCAAGCATGGCGTAGACACCAGAAGGAAAACCAAAAAAGGAACACAACAGCAAGCAGGCGGAAACAGCAGACTGTCCTCCACCCCGAACACGTAGGGGCATGCTGATGTCATGACCAAAGCGAGACTAAGGAAAACCATCCAGTAGACGCTGTCCAGCTAGTGTGAGAGCCGGCAAGTCTATTAACAGGAGGGCTACTGTACTGGAAAATTCCTGTGTCCCGGTAAGAAAGGCAGCCTGATGAGAATGTTACTCTTGGATGTGAACTTTCAGCATCAGCAATTGTACGATTCTCAAAGCATGAGAGTTTTTTTTCCAGACTTTTAGTGATGGGTGTGGTACGATGTGTTACCAAACCCAGGCTTCTCCTGGTTATTTTAACCCCCAAACAAGTACCAACACAAGTGTCAGTTCCTGGAGTGTAACCGGATCAGGTGTGACAGCTGAAAAGAAATGTCTCTGGGTCCAGTGATCTCATCAGCTGCTGGTTAAACTCTCTTCACTTGTCCTTCTGCTTCCCTACTGACAATTCAGTCTGTTCCTATAAATCTCAGAGAAACTTCTTTCCCTCCCAAAAGAATGTTTGAAAATGAATTTATTGTAAAAGCAGAGAATCTTTTCTTAACACCTTTATTGAGATATAATTCACATACCATTACAATTCGTCCGTTTAAAATTGTACTTGAACTCACGGAGCTGTGCAAACATCACTCTAATTGAAGAACATTTTCATCACTGCAAAGAAAAAAAAAAACTCCATACTCATTAGCAAACAGACGGAAAAAAAAAAAACAAACAGACTCATAAATACAGAGAACAAAATGGTCTTTGCCAGAGAGGTGGAGGGTGATGGGGATGGGTAGAATCGGTAAGGAGATTAAGAGGCACAAACTTCAAGTTTTAAAAGAAATCAAGTCGTGGAGATGAAAAGTATAGCATAAAAATATAGTTAATAGTATTGCAATAATGTGTGGTGACACACTCACTGTGGTGAGCACTGAGAGTAACATACAGAATTGTTGAATCACTATGTCGTACACGTGAAAGCAGAGAATCTTAAAACTTAGAAGTTGTGGGGTGCCTGGGTGGCTCAGTCAGTTAAACATCTGACTCTTGATTTGGGCTCAGGTCATGATCTCATGGTCTGTGGGATCAAGCACCGCATCAGGCTCTGTACTATTCGTGTGGAGCCTGCTTGGGAGTCTCTCTCTCTCCCTCTGTCTGCCTCTCTCTCTCTCTCTCTCTCTCTCTCTTCCAATCTCTCTCTCTCTCTCTCTCCCAAAATAAATAAATAAACATTTTAAAAAAACTGAGAAGTTGTGTTCTTCTTGATATGATGTAAATTATGGAGATGGCAGAAATCCAGAGCAGGGTAGGAGGGGTCCAGTCCATTCCTGCCTGTCAGTGGTGAGGTGAGAAGGGAGGGAAGGGCTGGTCATCTCACTTTACAGATGAAGACTTTGAAAAGAAACTTACCCAAGGTCATACAGGCAGATAGCAGAACTCAAACCAAGTTTTCTGACTTTAAATCTGACATGCTCCTGCTATATATTCCTATTTAAAAATAGTGCAACCTGCTTCTACCATAGCATGAAAAGGAACCCTTTGTGACCAGGCCACCTTTAAATAGATATTCACAAGTGGGACAAGAGAAGGCAGTGGATAGCCTTGGAGCAGACTTCAGCTCAGAGTGAGGGGGTTAAAAGGAAGCTGTGGTGGCTCCCTTCTCTGGAAGTGAAACATGCAGCCAGAGGTTTGAAGTTTTGCAGTTAAACACTAGAGCAGTTTTGCTAAATGCCGTACAGATGGTCCCCAACTTACCATGGTTTCACATGAGATTTTTTGCCTTTACAGTACTGTGAAAGCAACACACATTCTGTAGAAACCATACTTAAAATTTTGACTTTTAAAAAAAATGTTTATTTATTTTTAGAGAGTGCGAAAAGGGGAGGGAGCAGAAAGAGAGAGAGAGAGAGAGAGAGAGAGAGAGAGAGAGAATCCCAAGCAGGCTCCACGCTGTCAGCACAGAGCCCAAAATGGGGCTTGATTCCTTGAACCATGAGATTGTGACCTGAGCAGAAATCAAGAGTAGGATGCTTAACCAACTGAGCCACCCAGGCAGCCCACAAATTTTGACTTTGATCTTTTCCTAGGCTAGTGACACATGATATGATCCTCTCTCATGATGCCGGGCAGCAGCAACAAGCCCCAGCTCTCCATCACCCACACGATCTTGAGGGTAAAGGACCAACACATGTATGACCATTCTGCACCCATACAACCATTCTGTTCTTTAGTTTCAATACAGTAACCAATAAATCACATGAGACGTTCAACACTTTATTATAAAATAGGCTTTGTGTTAGATTTTGCCCAAGTGTGGGCTAATGTAAGTGTTCTGAGCACATTTAAGTTGGGCTGGGCCATGATATTCAGTAGGTTCGGTTTATTCAATGCATTTTCAGCTTAGGGTATTTTCAACTGATGATGGTCTGTCAGGACATAACTCCATCATAAATTGAGGAAGACCTGTAGTTGTTCAGTTTTCTGGTTTGTTCTTTGTGTTATCTGGACTCATGCTGGAAATGAAATTAAAATTCAGGACTTTGGCAGCTAAAACAGGAGATTCAAATATGAAGGTGGCTTCCCAGAGGCCTGTGTATGTGCCAAGTTTTGGGGGGCAGGAAGATATCCTTGCAGGGGTGCTTTCCTGTGAAACCAAGACAAGTCACTCTTGACCCCCAGCTAGCCAATCACGGGCTTGGAGAGGCTGCGGGAGAACCTCACGCTCACTGAGACCTGAATGAGCAAAGACACAATTTATAGCGACTGGACAGGTAAGATGTGGTCTGTCTAAGGTCTGGTCTGGCCCAGGTCTAAGATTTTTCTGTGTTAAAAGCTAAGCCAGCCCATTTAGGGATCAAATTTGTAGCCTCTAACACCTCCAGTGTGTCCACTGTGGCCAAACAGTGAGTTTTCCTGTGGCCAAGTACGAGGTATGGGCAAGGCACGTCTGTCACTCCTGCCAAGTAGTCTGCATGGCTCTGTTTATTCCTTTGTTTATTGTTCCCCTTCTTTATCTTGTTCTCTTCTCCACAAGGACGAGGACCTTGTCAATATGCCATTCATTCAGCAAATATTTGTAGAGCACCTACAATGTGCCATGTGGGCAGGGAACACTTGGGTATGCTGGTCTCTGTCCAATACCCAGCAGTGCCCAGAGCTTAAGAGGGCTAGTAAGTTGCTTGAATGGATGAATGGATTATTTAATATGCAGAGAGACAGGATTCCTCATCTCCTAGTAAAGCAGCACTGTGTTGAAGATGAGGTTTCGTTCAGCACCATATGCATTTACCCACCGTGGAGCACATGTCTGACCTGGATAGGTGTTCCATTGACAAGGGGGTGGAAGTCAGAGGCTGGTTTGGACCGCTGGTGTGTGCTCGACCAGCCCCTGGTTAAATCATTCACCCATCCTCAGTGCAGCCCATGGTGGACTTTATCCAGGCCCACCTTGACCCCTCCCAGGAGTCCTTCTTATCCATTCTGTTAGTATCAGTTCCTGCAGAAGTTCCTTAGATCCGTCCTTCTCCCAGGCATGCTTTACTCTGGCCTTTATTTAAATAGAATATTTTTAAGGTTGGGAAGAAAAGATGATTACTTCCTTATTGTGTAGAGGTACCAAGACACACAAGTTGTTAGGCTTGGTAACTGAGGACAAGAGTGAACTGCTCTCTCCATATTTCCCAGGGGCAGCCTCTCATGGGGGTTATTGAGATCACACACTGGTTGGTCAGTTGCAGCATGGGTCAGGTTCCAGCACCCACCACTAGCTACAGGCAAACACGTGGGTAAGTTACATGATCTTGCCATCTATAAATTGGGAAGTTAGAACCTCTCTCATAGAAGTCTTGAGAAGATTAGATGAAGTAATGCCTATAAATTCCTCCATCCCAAGTAAGCACTAGATGAATGCTGGCCAAAACCATCATCACTGCTCAGCTACAAAACTATATTCATGATAAACATCAGCCAGCTGTTGGACCCCAGCATTTTATGGATTATCCATCATTTCTTAAGACACAAGACACACATGCACCCACCCCCCCACACACACACACACATGCACGGACACACACCACGTTTTTAATAGTGTATAACTACAAAATTTAAATAACCTGTGCTAGTATTTTCCTGGTAATAAAAGATTGGGGGAAGGTCCTGGTATATGCTAATGTTCCCCTTCTTGTCAGAACAAGTTTATATAATTTATATGTATTTCAGGGTAAATTGAAATAACAGAAAAATCTCGAGTGGTTCATTTCTGACATCATGAATGTTTCTGAGCGCTGTGTTTGTGAACTCCAGATAATATTATCAGCAGGATGGAGGTAGGACTTGGGGAGGAAAAGGGATTATATGAAAGGGTTTCCGCGTCATCCAGACCCCACGATTGGGTTACTGGCATGGTGCGTGACTAGAAGCTTCACAGGTGTCTCATGCCCAGGTGGCTTGTTACAAACCAGGCTGGAGACATTGTGGGGAGTAAGTAATAAGGTTACGCTTGACATGGATGGATACAAAATGCTGGAACCTGCCATCACCTCTGCCTGCTAACCTGTATTTGGAATTACACACCACTGAAGAAAGGAGCCTGGTGAAATATAAGTACATAATTTCCAAGAGGAATTCCTGATGGCATTAAGAGCAGAAATTAGCACCATGGAGGTAATGAATGTGCTCTGGCCCACACCCAGCACACAGCTCAGGAGTGTTTTCCCTTCCACAACTCCTAATCCGCTTCCTGGGAAGCAAACGCAAACTGGCCACTTGGAGAGAGCTTTACACTAAATCTTGAGAGCAGGGAGGGGAAAAAATTTCAACTGCACCTGCCCAGTGAGTTGTCAAGGAGAACAAAAGGTGACCTGAAGACCAGCTATTTTCACAGAGCTAATCAGAAATCAGGTGATTATTTTTTTAAGTTTATTATTTTTTTAGAGAGAGAGAAAGAGAGCAGAGGAGAGGCAGAGAGAAAGGGAGAGAAAGAACCCCAAGCAAGCTCTTTGCTGTCAGTGCAGAGCCTGACATGGGGCTCAATCCGATGAACTGTGAGATCATGATCTGAGCTGAAGTCAGGAGTCAGATGCTTAACCGACTAAACCACCCAAGTGCTCCTCAGGTGATTGTTTTTATAGCATATGTAGTGGTTCTAGTGCACTAGGATCTCCTGGGGGCTTGTTAACTGACAGATAACCAGACCTACTCCCAGAGTTTCTGATCAGTAGATCTATAGATGGACCTGAGAATCTGCATCCCAGTGATGCTTTCCAATGATGCTGGTCCAGGCACCACACCAAAAGCCACCAACATATGGTAACAAAGGTTACTTGAAATTTTAACTCAGGAAGTATGGTGAGAATAACCAGATTTCATGGATTAGGTCCCATGACTTGAATTTAATGGCAGATGCCAAAATCCTCCAGTAGAAAGAGGGTGTGGACGATCTAGGAAGGAAAGGTAGTCTGTTAGCTCATCTTCTGAGGGCTGGAGGACAAGGGGGCCCAGACCCCAGATCATTGAGGGGAAAGAGCAACTGGGGCTGGAGACCCTAACCAAGTCAGGAAAGCAAGCAGGACCCTCAAGGAGGCTCTGGGCCTTGCATAGCAGAAGCTTTAGTGACATGATGGCAGTAAGGGGTGCAGACAGCTGGTCACCCAAGCTTATAGACAAAGCATTGCCCACTTGCTCTTCTCTCAGATGAAGGTGCTGTGAAAGGGTCCACCACCCTCATTTTAATCCTTACAAATAAGAAAAGAGTCATTATTATATGACAGTGACAGAAACCTAGGAAGCAATGACTAACCATATCATTTTTTCAGTTTGTCACAGTCAGGAAAGGGAATTCAACAAGGTTAAGTACAGACCTCTCTGCTTTTGGAAAATAGAAGAAATAAAGGTCAAATTAGAGACAGTTCTGATCTGCTAAAGAAGGTCAGTACACCTTAAAAGGTAGGGCGAATTCTGGAGGATTTGATTCTGACTCCATAATCATGGACAGATATAACAAGACATACAAGGGGAGACAGGTGAAGACCCAGGAAGCTACCCAGGAGCATAACACCAGGAGAAAGGGACACGTGGCCAGAAAACAGGCCAGTCAAGCAGAGGCCTGCCAGCTAAGCCCTGTTTAGAAGGGTTCAACAAAAGCAGCTTTTTGTTGTTGGTTAAATTAACCTTCAAAGTAAGAAAAACTGGGAAGGATAAGGTCAATATATTGCTTTTTAACAAGGAGAATGAGGCTAAAACTGGAACAAGGCAGAATAAAAAGCACACCAACATGTGTGTGCATGACAGCCAAGGACGATATGGGGAACGTAGAGCATGAGCCCCAGGAAGCAAAGTGTGTCCAAGTTCAAGGATGAGAGCTCAGCTGCTGGGTTCCTGTCCCATCACAGCTCCACAGTTGCCACTGGGGGATCTAGACCAGACCACTCAGCCTCCGTAAAACGGGAGACACAGCACCTACTGCAATAGGTCTATCAGGAGAATTATATGAGTTAGTAGAAATAAATTGCTTAGGACAGTTCCTGGCACACAGTAAGTGCTAAATAAGTCATTTTTATGATCACTGTTGTTATTATCATGATTTTTCAGAAGTGTCCAAAACCCCATTCCAGAAGGAAATCCAATCCAAGATGCTACAGAACTCTACAAATGTTACCTCCAAATCTCTGCTGATTGGTTCTATGAAGTCATGGCTGATGAGAGAGGGGCCAAATTCTGAGGGCGGGTTTCAGTTTCCCAAATGGATAAATGGGCAGGTCCAAGGAATTCAGCCTCAGCCTGCTGTCAACCCCTGGCACAACTAGCAGACAAATTAATGACTTAGGAAGATGGTTTATGTGCATTTTAGGGAGAAGGCTGCATGCATGCCCCAGATGAGGGAGGGTTTAATGAGAACACCAGTGCCTGTAAGACAGTGTTATTGGGGTGGTGGGTCAGGTCAGCAGAGCACTTAGCAAGTCTCCATGATGTTACTATGGATGAAGCAGGAAAATAGGGGCAAGGTGATGGCCCATCGCCATGGAGCTACAGCTAGATCCAGGTCTCCTTTATCTGTGTCCAGGGAGCATGTGACTGCTCTGGCAAGGGTCCATGGTGGGGGCTGCCACAGGACCAGGATGCACCACAGAAACCTGTGCTGTTAAGTGGTGAGGCTTTTGCCAGAACCAGGGCACTCACTCTGCTCTCCCTTGCTTCCATCCCCCACCCACTCCTTGTGGCTCCAGTGACTGACACACCCTTCCAGGATTTGTGTAGAGGTGTGTCAATTCTCAGTGATCATAAGAATATGAATGGTGTCAGGACAGGACAGCAGACCAGGAAGGAGAACGTGAACAGGAAGAAGAACATGAACTGAAGATTTTCTATCCAGCAAAAGTGTGCTTCAAATATCAAGCTTTAGAAAAACAGCCTTAAATATGTGAGAGCTTAGGATACTGTACCCATGAGCCCTTCTTGAGGAATCTACTAGACCAGAACTCAGCAAACTTTTTCTAAAAAGGGAAAATACTAAATATTTTAGCTCTGCAAGCCATATGATCTCTGTCATAACTATTCCACTCTATCTTTGTAGCATAAAAGCAGCCATAGACAGTATATAAACCAATAGGTAGGACTGTGTTCCAATAAAACTTTACAAAAACAAGAGTCAAAGGGACAAGAGTCAAAAACAAGAGTCAAAGAGTCAAACTTTACAAAAACAAGAGTCAAAGTCAAAAACTTTACAAAAACAAGAGTCAGGCCATAGTTGGCCAGCCCCTGCGTGATAGGATGCTCTTCCTCTAACTAGGAGATGCCTAGAGACATTTTGGTCAAAGGACTGACTGTGAACATTTTAATATTTGTAAAACTAAGACTAAAGCAGATGTGTATACAGGAATATTAACAATGAAGATACAACAGTTATGAATAGTTATACCCCAAATAACATAACAACTTCAAGCCTAAACCATGGGATATGCAAAGGGATTAGGAGAGAAATTTATTGGGTTTAAGAGAAATTAACACACCATTAGCAATGTGGGACAGATCAAGTGGCAAGTAGATATAAAATAAAGAAAGAGGGGCACCTGGGTGGCTCAGTCAGTTAAGCATTCAACTCTTGGTTTAAGGTCAGGTCATGAACTTACAGTTTCATGGGTTTGAGCCCCGCATCAGGCGCCAAACTGGAAGGTCAGAGCCTGCTTGGGATTCTGTCTCTCTCTCTCCCTCTCTCTCTTCCCCTCCCCAACTCACACTGTCTCTCTCAAATAAATAAACTAAAAAAAAAAAAAGAAATATTAAAAAATAATGAAGGATATAGAAGATCTAAACAACACAATTGATAAGGCAAGTAATATATCTCAAACACTACACCAAGATAGTAGAAAATCACCTTTTTCTCAAGGGCACAGAGAAGACTCACGAAATCTGATCATATATTTGATCACAAAGAAAGCATCAAAGCTCCATGAATTAGAACTAGTACAAATAAGACCCTTTGATCACAAAGCAATAAAGTTGGAAGTTAATAACAAAAAAGTTTTTTAATGCAAAAGCCCCCTCTACCCAGAAATAAAAATATACAAGATACAACACACCCACATATGGAAGTAACTCAAAAGTGGGAAGACTGGGGGTGTCCACCGACATTAAACATCCTAAGCGCTTAAAGCTGTTCCTTCATTCACTCATTTGACAGACTTAACTGAGCACCTTCTATGTGCAAATGTTGTGTCCAGTCGAGGCTTACCTAAGATAAAGAGGATCCCATCTGCCCTTCAGAGCTTCCTCTGGGTGGAAGAGTATAAGAGAAGCAAGGCAGCTCCAGCCCCTGTAGGAAGAGCCTATGACTGGGGACACAGGACAAACACCCTGCCAGGATATGTGTAGAGTTGTGTCGAGGTCCCAGGAAGCAGTGATTGGGCTGTATCACACCAGAGCTGGGTGGAGTATGATGGGAGAACCCACCTCGCTCACTGGCTACATGATCCTGAGCAGGGTACTTCATAGGAACCTCTCTTTCCTCATCTGACTAGGGATCCAGTGAGAACTACAGCACATGATGACATCTGGCATACAGAAATGTTCGATCAGTGTTGTTATTGACTGGAAGCTGGTCAGGTTATAACTGGAGCATGTATCTGTTAAGGCCACATGCTAAGGAAACCTTGACCAGCTGGGTGTGTCCAAAGAAGGAGATGGGAGTCAAGGGCGAGTGTCCTGGATACTGCTGCCTCATTAAGGACAACTGAAGGGTTGTGTATGTTGGTTTAAAAAAAAAAAAACACTAAAGACAGATATAGAAGGATTTCAGAGACCTTGCCCAAGTGTCCTTGGGCACATACTTTAAGCATCATCATCTAGAGAACAAGTATGCCTATGCTGGTGCTTCAGCAGCCTAGTGGGACAGATGTCAACAGTCACAGTGCAATGTGCTGCCATCATACACAGATCCTAGCAGTCCCTGCTGGTTGCCTGAATACATCACTCATCACCTTGGATCCAGGACTTCAATTTCTACCCTTTGGAAATCATCCAAAAAATGGACAAAATTGGCAGCTACCCAAATGTCCAACAAGTATGTGCTAGTTGAGTAATTTGGCTCTATCCGTGTGACGGAGTGTTATGCAAGCATTAAAAAATCACTCTTGAGGAAAGATTTTTGATCATATAGGAATTGCACCTGCTCTCAAGAGTGAAATAAGCAAAATACAAAATGACTTTGTTTAGAGTATGACATCAACATTGAAGAAAATATGTTTAGGTAGAGACTAGGATCATATGTGTTCTTTGGTCATCTTGTTTTATATTGCCATGTACCTTCCAGATTTTCTACAGTGTGCATGGATTATATTTATAATTTCTACTAAGTATACAAAAAACATGGCTATAGGAGAGATTCCTAAAACGAGTAAAAGTGTAGATAGAGATTCCTCTAGAGACTGGCACAAAAATCCTTTCAAGAAACTCCAGATCACTTCTCAATTTTCTTCATTGACAACCATGAATTCAATTACACTCAAAAAACATTTGTTGGGTCTTCAATGAGCACAAAGCTCTATGCTAGAAACTTCCCATCAAAAGTGGACAAGAATAATCCACACAGCAGAATGTGACCAAGGCCTTGAAGCATGAAGGGAGAGGAATCTGGTGACCCCAGGTATTTCACCAGGGGGAGGAACATTCTCTACAGTTTTCTAAATAAAACTTTATCTCGTTCACCTAAAAATTGACAACATGCAACACTTACAGCACAAGGGAGAAGATGTCACAAAACTCAGTTTGACAAGACTTATCTAAAAGTCTGTCCTCTCAGGTTCCGGAAGGTATAATGGGGACAGCCAGTCCTGTGTGCCTCTCTTCATGATATATCCTTAAAGCCCAATTAGAGACACCTTCACTGAACAGATACTTAGGAAACTTTTTTAAAATCAAGGAGAAGAAGCTGTGTTCTGGTGAAACAGATCATTCTGAAATACTTGCTGAATAAAAACCTCAAAAGTATGTAGGTGATTTAATGCCATGGACTTAATAAATCCAGGAATAAAATTAATTTCTTTCCTTTCTGTTTGGAGGTCTCAGGGACATGTTTTCTGTAGCTCATTAGCTATTAAAATTATTAACAAATTATTATTTTCAATTGAAAGTGGTTATGGTATTCATTATTTCCTCTCATGCCAAGACTTTATGCAATTTACTCAGAACATGAATTATCCAAAGCAATCCAAAGTTTCTAAATCATTTTGGAACAGGTTCACCGACTTTGGCCCAGCAAGGCACTCCGGGCTGAGTGGCTAAAGGTCTCCGTTACATAATTTATTGAGAACTTAATTGAGACTAATTATTGTCCCTCATTTGCTTGCCTGAAGAAAATCTGCCCAGCATCTGCTGTGACTCCATTTAGTTGGGATGTTTGAATCTTTCTGTGAAGTGAAATAAAGGGCATGAATATTTTATTGTGGATTTATCCCACTGTAACTTTTTATAGGAAACTGCTGGTTGTTTTATTAGCCAGCAGCGTTAATGCACAGTGTCTCTCCAACGTGCTAGAGCCAAAGTTTAGGGTGTACTCAGAACACACTGCCTTCGTGAGATCCACGCCTGAGGAGGAAGTGGGCAGGTCTGTGAGTGGTGTGGCTAAGTCAGTGTACTTGGTGTGGGGTGAAGGAGAGCACAGATCCTGGGCTGTTCTTTAATGTGCCAACTGAAGACCTAAGTCATCCCGGAAGGGGATGTAGGACAATAACAGGTTGACCGTGTATGATTAATTGCTGGCAATTAATGCATAGGAGCTATTCACCCCATTTCACAGAAGGGAAAACTGAACCTGGAGGAAGTTTATTAGCCAGAGTCATCAAAGACTTAGCCAAGGAGTGGTTCTTGATTTCAGCGCAGGTCACAGTCTCACAGTTCATGAGTTCAAGCCCCACGTTGGGCTCTGCGCTGATGACATGAAGCATGCTTGGGATTCTCTCTCTCTCTCTCTCTCTCTCTCTCTCTCTCTCTCTCTCAAAATGAATAAATAAACTTAAAAAAAAAGACTCATCCCGGGAGCCTGAACAGCAGAACCTGCTGCCTCCTAGGAGGTTCTCAGCTATGGCAAGGTGAAGATATTCTCAGGGGAAACCATATCATTCAGACCATTTAGGAACCATAGAAGTGCCAGAAGTAGAAGAGGGCACATCTAGAACTCATAGAAGAGTTCATGGTGAAGGGTAGACACTTGAGATTGGCCAACTGAGAGAAATGAGGAGGGTGTGCCAAGCAGAAGGAACAGTGCCCATCCACATCTCTGGGTCAGGGAATATGAGACAGTCTGGGGAGGGAAGGGGTATGTGAGGCCAACCAGAACCCAGGGGATATGACTGGGTTCCCCTTACCTTAGATCTATCCTAATTCTTATTTTCCTTAACCCAGAGTCTTATTTTTGTTGGCTTGCATATATTCCTGAAAACATCTGCAATCTTTGGTGGAATGAAGGAGGAGCAGGGCTGAAGGAATGACTCAATTATCAGACTGAGCCTTGATTGCCAGGCCCAGGATGTAAAAAACAATAGGTCCTAGGGAGCCATTGAAAATTTCAGAGTGAGAAAGTCACATGATTGAAGCCATGGAAGAAGTGCACAGATCTCTTGAAGGGAAGAAGACAGGATACCAGTTAGGAGGGTGTAACAATACCCCAGGCAAGGATGGCCATGGAAATGGGAAAATGAGGCAGATTGGAGATTCCTTGTGGAGGTTAGCTTGGCAATGCTTGGACATGGCTGAGGGAGCATTCTGAACTGCCCACTGGATCCTCATCCTGCATGGCTGCTCTCTGGGAAAGAAGGGGCCATGGGACTTGTCAGTGGGAAAAATAGGAATGGTTTATGACCACGCCCACCCAGAGCCAGAGGTGTGGTGGGATTCCCTGCTGTTCTCTCAGCTGTCAATGAGAGACAGAATTCCCAAGGTGGAGAATCAGGGGTCCTCTGTATTAAAGTACCTATGGAAACTGTGGCATAAGTAAGGTCTGGAAAAAGAAAAATGAGCCGTGGGAGCAAAAGAGCCAAAGACTGAACCAAGGGGAGGGCCAGAATCCAGAGAATTGGGGAGAAGGAGGCCACAGAGACCAGAGACAGGGTGGCAAGAGCTGTCAGCATCTAAGGAGTCAAGGAGAAAGCCAGCAATAATCAGGCAGAGTGGTGGCCAGTGTCAAACGTGTCAAAGACATCAGCTGCATTAAGGATTTTTAGGATAAGTTATGCTCACCAAAGACCCTGAGTCATTTCATTTAGTGCAGGAGGGTAGACATTGCAGGACACCAGTCACTGAACGGTATTTGGGTCCCGCATCACCCAGCCTTCTCCCCCTAGGCCTGGCCTGGATGTCTGTCACCCCTGAAGAATTTTTTCTCAGGTTCACAGTGGGCACAATCTTTCACAAGCCATAACCAGCAGAGCCACCACTTCTAACACAGCAGCATGGTGTGAGGCACCAGGGATTTGAAATAGACCAACAGAGAGTCACCTTGGAGATTGTTGTTGAAGGGTCTGGCTAGCTCCTGTCTGCTCTGGGGCAGTCAGGGAGCACTTTTGGTGGGAGGGGTGCAGGGAGCAAATGTGAGGCTTGCAATTAAAGGTAGTCGTGGGTGGGGAAGCGGGCAGAGCTATAAATTCTCTTGCTCATAAATCTGTGTGCCAGAACCCTCCCAGGGCGAACTCAGAGCCAGAGTCAGCCAGCTCTTCAGGCTGGTCGTGCTGGAGCCCTGCCTCTGTCCCTCCAAACACAACGGCCTTTCCCCTCTGTACCCCTTCCAGAAGACGCAGAGCTGGCTCACTGCAGCTCTTGAGAACTCCCCCTAGGAACATTTTCAGAGAGTCTTGTGAAACTCTGAGCATTTTCATAGCCAAAGTGGGGCAGCAGTGACGGAGGAATGTTGGGGAGGTCTGCTTGCATGTTTTCACGTTGAATAATTTTGTGTAGCTGCGACGGCCAGGCAGGGACTCCTGCTGGTGTTAATCAGGCCACTGGGTGTTTTCTGCTGCCCGCTTGGTGCAGGACTTTGGTGTTATTTCTGATTGGTACTACTCAGACTGTCGTCTTGGGAAAACCATGTCACATCATTAATCCAGGGGAGTCTTTTTTCCTAATCTTCTTAGGACAGACTTCTTGGGGCTAACCTATTCAGCCGATCAAAAGATAAACTAGTATGTGCGTGGAACAGGAACGTGGGGACCAAAGCAATGATGGAGGACCCTTGTGGCAGGCAAATGGTGCAGAGTGGCCTCCTCAGGTAAGAGGTGGAGGAAAATACACATCTCGTTACTTGGGTTTAAAGTCTGGACCACCACAGCCACCTCCCCGGAATATTCAAGTGTGAAGTCCTAGACTGGAGACTGCAGGGCCAAATTCCACAGCAGACATGGCTTGGCCCACACGGGCATCTTAAGGTTTTAGAATCCACTTCCAACATTTTTACATAAGGAGATTGCAAAAAGACTCTGGATTTTCGGCTTTGCTTTTAAAAAGGAAGGATATGGCAGCACATGACCTTTGTGGCCACAGGGTAACAGATGTCTGCCCCTGGGCCTGGGCACCATTGTTCTTGGTTGACCACAGCTGTGGCCACTGTCTACAGTCAAGGTCAGTTAGTACATACTGACCTAGCTCTGGTGTGTATATGTATTTTTCTTGTATGCATATTCATTTATACAGAAAAATACTGAGACTAATAAACACCTATGACTGCACCTCCCAATTTTAACATCTTCACAACTGCCATTTTCATGTCCCATGGTTTTTTAAATTTATTTTTTAATGTTTATTTGTTTGAGAGAGAGACAGAGCACCAGAGGGGGAGGGACAGAAAGAGAGACACAGAATACAAAGCAGGCTCCAGGCTCTGAGCTGTCAGCACAGAGCCTGACATGGGGCTCGAATTCATGAACCGCAAGATCATGACCTGAGCCAAAGTGGAATGCCCAACCGACTGAGTCACCCAGGCGCCCCGTCACTTCCCATGTTTTAAGTAATAATATATTACAGACATATTTATAATCCTCCCTGACCCCTCCAGTCCTATTCTCCTTCCCTCCCTTTGGTGTGTATGCTTCCCACCCAAATTTTCAAACGTTTACTGTATTTATATATATATCCACAAACAAGAAAAAGTATAATCTGGCATGTTTAAACAAGGTCATAGCATATGTCCATTCATTTTGCCTTTGGGATCTGTTCATGTTGCCACTGTGGCTATGGTGCACCTATTTTCTAGACTTTGTATTATTTCATCTTATGTATTTTAGTCATTCTGCCATTGGTGAACATTCGGAGAGTCTGCCAGTGGAGGTTTATATAAACAATTATGCAGTGAACATCCGTATCCAGTTTTCTTGTGCACGTGTGCAAGAAACTGTACCCATAGAAACTGAATTAGAGTCACAAGATGTGTGCAGCTTGAACTTTCTCAAATGGCTTACTTATAGATACCATGTCACCAATACTGGAGGAGCTGTCATCACTCCAGTCATGGCCAAATTTTGGTTTCATCAGACTTTTTTGGGTTGCCAGTCTGGTAGGCAGGAAATGGTGCATCACTATTTGATTTTTTTAACTCCACTGCTCTGTAGTGAGATTGAGTATTTTCACATGTTAAGAAGATACTGATATTTCTTCCTCTGTGATGTATTCTCCTGTTCTTTGACCATTAATTTGTTGGGCCATTTATCTGCTCCTAATTGGTTTATGAGCATTGACAAGAAATTGATTTATACATCCTGGATTATAAATATCTTCCTTTGAGCCCTGTCTTTTCATCTATGGTGTGTTTGAGTAAAAGCTGTTACCTTTAAGTAGGTTGCATTGATTAACTTTTAATTGAGGATTGTGCTTCTTTTGTTTGACAATTCCTTCCCTACCTTGCCAGTCATAAATACATTTCTTTACATGTTCTTCTAGAACTTTTAAGGTTTGGCTTTTCTTATATATAAGGCTTTAACCTATCCAGAATGTCTTTCTCTGTATGAGTTGAGGCAATGCATTTATTTCTTCCATATGATAATCTGTTGCTTCTGCATTTCATAATGGGTAGTTTACTCCTTTTCCATTGATTGACAAGGCTGCATTTATGGTGACCAAGGTAACAAAACACATTGTGTTTCTTGAGCACAAGAAAATTACATTGGAAGTAAGCGGTAAAAAGTAGTGATCCATCTTACTCTATATTTTCAGAAACTAGAAATATATATAACTCATGGGTTAAAAAGGAAATGGTACTGGGGCTCCTAGGTGGTCAAGTCAGTTGAACATCCAATTCTTGATTTTGGCTCAGGTAACGATCCCAAGGTTGTAGGATTGAGCCCCACATCGGGCTCCACACTGAGTGTAAAGGCTGTGTAAGATTCGCTTTCTCTCCCCCTCTGTCCCTCTCCCCCACTTGCATGCACTCTCTCTCTCTCTAAAAAAAAAAAAAGAAGAAGAAGAAGAAATGGTAACGAAAATTACAAAACATTTAAAACTAGCAAGCATTTCTTATTTCCTTCTTTTCCTTCTATTAGTTTTTCTGTTCTTCTGATGGTTACCCTTAAATGTTTCCCATATATCTTAATTGTCAGAGTTTTAGTAAAGTCAATGTTACTCAGAATCACTACCCTGTTCTCAAACAACACAGTGACTTTGGCACATGTGACCCCTTAAGTACCCCAATTCTCCCCATTATTATGTGGAGATTTGGTGCTACTATTTTGAAAAAATAAAAGTGCTACTGATATGAAAATTAGATTACTTAGATGAAATGGACAAATTCCCAGAAGCACAAACTATTGAAACTGACTGAAGAAAAAAATAGATAACCTGAACAGACCTATAACAAGAGACTGAGTTAGTAATCAAACTTCCCACAAAGAAAGGCCCAGGATCAGATGCCTTTACTGGTGAATTTTACCGAACATACAAAAAAGAATTAGTATCAGTCCTTCACAAACTCATCTAAAAAGTGGAAGAGGAGGAAGCACTTTACAACTCATTCTATAAGGCCAGTGTTACCCTGATAACAAAACTAGACAAAGACATTACAAGGAAACTACAGACCAGTGTCTCTTATCAATAAAGACACAAAAATCCTCAACAAAATATTGGTAAAATGAATCCAGCAATATAAAAGGGATTATACGTCATAACCAAGTGGAACTCATGCCAGGAATGCAATGTCAGTTTATCATCTGAAAATCAATTAAGGTAGCATACCACATCAACAGTATAAAAGACAAGATTGCATTATCATTGCAATTGACAAACACAAAACAGCTGACAAAATGCAATACTCATCACAGTCAAAGAATTCAACCAACTAGGAATAGAAGGGAGTTTCCTCAACCTCATAAAGAACATCTATAAAAAACCCACAGCTATCATCATACTTGAGGGAGACTGAATGTTTTCCCCCTAAGAGAGGAACAAGACAAGAATGTCTGTTTTCACCACCTATCTTCAACTTTGTACCAGTGGTTCTAGACAGAGAAATTAGGCAAGAAAATGAAGTGACATTGAAAAGGCATCTGGTTTGGAGTAGTGAAACTGTATCTATTTGCAGATGACACGGTCTTATATATATAGGAAATTTCTAAAGAATCCACTAAAAAGCTACTGAAACTAATATATGCATTGAGCAAGCAAAGTTATTAGATATGAAATCAATATTCAAAAATCTATTACATAGCCATACCCTTGCAATGAATTATCTGAAAAGGAAATTAAGAAAGCAGTTCCGTTTACTGTAACATCAAAATCAATAAAATACTTAGAAAAAATTTTACAAAAAAGTACAAGATTTCTACACTGAAAACAAAAAACATTTTTTAAGGTTTATTTATTTATTTTTAGAGAGAGAGAGAGAGCAAACATGAGTGGGGAGGGGCAGAGAGAGAGGGAGAGAGAGAATCCCAAGCAGGCTTTGCATTGTCAGTGCAGAGCCTGGTGCGAGACTCACATTGTGAGATAATGACCCGAGCTACATGTCGGATCAAGAGATGGATGCTTAACCAACTGAGCCATGCCCCAACAAAATGTTATTGAAGAAGTATTGAATATCTAAATACATCCCATGTTCATGGACTGGAAGACTTAACATTGTTAAGATGGAAATACTCTACAAATTGATCTACTGCTATAACATGATCTCTATTAAAATTTCACTATTATATCTATAATATATAGGTATAGGTTGCTATAACGCAATCCCTATTAAAATTCCAGCTGTCTTTATTGCACAAACAGATTTTAAAGTTTATGTGGAATTGCAAAGAACCCCTAATAGTCAAAACAATCTTTAAGAACAGGGGTCCCTGGGTGGCTCAGTTGATTAAGCATCCAAGTCTTGATTTCAGCTCAGGTCATAATCTCATAGTCATGAGATTGAGCCCCACATCAAGCTCTGTGCTGAGTATGGAGCCTGCTTGGGATATTCTCTTTCCATCTCTCTCTGCCCTTCCCCCACTTACACTCCCTTTCTCTGTCTTTCTCTCTTTCTCTCCCTCTGTCTCTCTCTCTTTTTCAAAATAAATAAATAAACATTAAAAAATAAGAACAAAGGTGGAAGACTGAAAAATTATTTGATTTCAAAAACTACTACAAATTTAGAGTAATCAAGACAGTATGGTACTGGCATAAAGAGAGACCATAAAGAACAATAGAATATAATTGAGTGTCTAGAAATAAACCCTTACATTTACTGTTAGTTGATTTTTGACAAGGATTCCAAGACAATTCAATGGGTAAACAGAACCTTTTCTGCAAATTGTGCTGAGACACTGGATGTTTAGATGCAAAAGAATGAAGTTGGATCCCTAGCTTATACCACAGACAAAAGTGAACTCAAAGTGAATCAAAGACCTAAATATAAGAGTTAAAGCTTTAAAAATTACAAGAAAACATAGGCATAAATCTTCCTGATTCCAGATTAGGCAATGGTTTGTTATATATGAGAGCAAAATCACCACAACAAAAGAAAAAAAATAGATGACTAGACATTATCCAAATTTTAAACTTTTGTGCTTCAAAATCATTGAGAAAATGAAAAGATAATTAAAAGAATTGAAGGAAAATTCTGGAAATCATATATCTGATAAAGTAGTCGTATCTAGAATATATAAATAACACAACTCGGTAATAAAAAAGACAATCCAATTAAAAATGGACAAACCATCCGAATCTACATTTCTCCAAAGGACTGCAAAATGGCCAATAAGCACATGAGTAGATACTCAGTATCAGCCATCACAGAACTACAAATCAAAACCACAAAGAAATCCAACAAATGGTAAATACATATAAAAGAATGAAGTTGGACCTTACTTTATACCATATGCAAAAATTGACTCAAAGTGGATCAAAGACCTAGATGTAAGAGATAAAACTGTAAGACTCTTAAAAGAAAACGTAGGAAAAAAGGGCCATGATATTGGATTTGGTGATGATTTCTTACATATAACTAGAAAAGCACAGACAACAAAGTAAAATGAGATAAGCTGGACTTGATCAAAATGAAAACCTTTTATGCATCGAAGACAGTATCAACAGAGTGAAAGGCAGTCCAATAATGGGAGAAAATATTTGCAAATCATATATTTGTTAAAGGAGTAATTTCCAGAATATATTTTTAAAAACTCCTATAAATCAACAACAAAAAACAACCCAATTTAAAAATAGGCTAAGGACTTAGTTATGTATTTCTCCAAATATGTATTTCTACAAAAGGGGGCGCCTGGGTGGTTCAGTCAGTTGAGTATCCAACTTCAGCTCAGGTCATGATCTCACTGTTCATGAATTCAAGCCCTGTTTGAACTCTGTGCTGACAGCTCAGAGCCTGGAGCCTGCTTCAGATTCTGTGTCTTCCTCTTTCTTCCCCTTCCCCACTTATGCTCTGTCTCCCTCTCTCTCTCAAAAATAAATAAACATTTTTAAAAAAAAGATACAAATGGTCACTAAGTATATGAAAAGATGTTTAACATCACTAGTCATTAGGGAAATGCCATTCAAAATCACGAGATAATCACTTCACACCCGTTAGGATAGTTACTATCAAAAACAAGTGTTAGCGAAGATGTGGCAAAATTAGAACCCTTGTACATTGCTGATTGGAATGTCAAGTGGTGCGGTCATTGTGAGAAACAGCATTATCGTTCCTCAAAAAATTTAAATACGGAATTACCATATCACTTAACAATTCCACTTCTGGGTATATACGCAAAAGAATTGAAAGCAAAGACCAAAAAAAAAAAAAAATACTGTACAACCATGTTCATAGCAGCATTACTCACAACAGCCAAATAGTGGAAGCAACCCAAAGTGTCCATCAATGGACAAATGAATAAATGAAATGTATTACATACATACCATGAGCCTGAAGAAGGGAAGAAATTCTGACACCTGCTACCATAGGAGTGAGACTTGAAGAAAATTATGCTAAATAAACCACTCACGGAAGGACAAATATTGTATGATTCCACTTATATGAGTTGTATCATATAAGTTGTCATAGAGACAGAAAGCATGATGGCTTCCAGGAGCTGGAGGGAAATGGGCATAGGTAGTTATTGTTTAATGAGTCCACAGTTTCAGTTTGGGAAGAAGAAAAGTTTGGAAGATAGTGGTGATGGCTGTACAGCAATGTGAATGTAGTGAATGCGGCTGAACTGTACACTTAGAAGTGGTTAAAATGTTAAACTTTATGTTATGTGTCTTTTGCCACAATAAAACCAAACTATAATGAGATACCACGTTACACCCACCAGGATGACTATAATCAGAAAGACAGACACTAGCAAAAATGTATAAGGATGTAGAGCACTTAGAACCTTCATTAACTACTACAGGAATGCAGAATGGTGCAGCTGCTTTGGAAAAGTCTTAAATTCCTTAAATTGTTAAACTTAGAGTTAACATATCATCCAGCAATTCCACTCCTTGGAATATACCCAAGAGAAATGAGAACAGCCATCCATACAAAAATTATACACAGATGTTCATCATAATATGATTCATAATAGCCAAAACATGGAAACAGCCCAAATGCCCATGAACTGATGAGCTGATAAATGAAACGTGGTAGATCCGTGCAACAATATTATTTATTCAACAATAAAAGGGAATTAAATACTGCTCCATGCTACAACATACATGACCCTTGGAAACATTATGCTAAAACAAGAAACCAGTCACAAAGAACCACATGTGATAGGATTCCATGTATATGAAATGTCGAGGAGAGGCAAATCTATAAAGATGGAAAGTAGATTAGTGATTGTGTAGGGCTGGGAGGGATGGAAATAGGGGGTATGTACGATGGCAGCTAAGGCATAGGGATTTCTTTGGGGGGTAACTAAAGTGTTCTAAAATTGATTTTGGTGGTGGTTTCACAACTCTGTGAATATATTGAATTGTCCTCCATATGTGGATGAATTATATGCTATGTGACTTACACTTCAGTGGAACTGTTATGATTCTTCCACTTACTAGTGTGTGACCTTGGGCAAGACACTTAACCTCTCTGTGCCTCAATTTCCCCATCTGTAGGATGGCTTTATATAGGACCATTGTAAGGATCGAGTAAGTTGAATCATGTCAGGTGCTGAGAACATTGCCCAGTACAAAGGAAGCCATCAAAAAGGATTAGCTGGTATAATATCTAGAAAAACCATTTTTTCATCAAGTTTTTTATTTTAAGTCCAATGTAATTAGCATACAGAGTTATATTAGTTTCAGGTATACAATATAGTGATTCAACAGTTCTATACATTACTTAGCTCTCATCATAAGTGTAGTCTTTAATCCCCATCACCTATTTTGCCCATCTCCCCCACCTCCCCTAGAGAGACCTTTTTTTTTTTTTAAGTTTATTTACTTTTGAGAGAGAGAGCACAAACAGAGGAGGGGCAGAGAGAGGGGGGGACAGAGGATCTGAAGCGGGCTCTGCACTGACATCAGAGAGCCAGACGCAGGGCTTGAACTCATGAACCATGTGATCATGACCTGAGCCAAAGTCAGACCTTCAACCGACTGAGTCACTCAGGCTCCCCGAGAAACTATTTTTAACACATTTTCCCTTAAACTATATTTTAGCTAAGTGTGGAATTCTGTCCGTCATTCCTTCCTTCCTCCCTCTTTCTCTCCCTTCCTTCCATCCCCCCTCCCTCTCTTTGCCTTCTTTTCCCTAGCAAATGAGAACCAACCACAGTGATTCAAAGACCCTTTCAGGAAAATGGGGAAGGTTCTCGGGCTCCGGCCAGTCACTCATCTTGGTTCTCAGGGCTGGACTAACACCCTCAAGCCCACAAAAGCTCACATTCACAGACTAGCATATTCGTTCCTCATTATGCCCTTCAGGTTTTCATTTCCTCCTTTAAAAAAACAAATATGTGAATAGTATTACTTTTCGGGGGAATGTATATGAGAACTCATAATTCTCAAGTTGTAGATGGAGAAATGCTGAGCTGGAACCGAACGTGCAGCTGTAAAGCATGACCCTGGTCCCCTCGGGAGAGCATCACAGCTGGGCCCATGAAGCCCCTGTTGTCCCTCCTCACCCCGCTCCTTCTTTCACAGACATCTGTTCCATAAAAGCAGCCACGTATCTTCAGAGACTATAAATGACACGTGTTGAAGTCGTGTTTTGATTGTTTTTTTAACGGAGTTGTTGGCTCTAATCTGGCTGGAGACGCAAGAGTGACTCGGGCAGATGGGAGTCTGCTGCTGCCTGAGGGTCCTCTGTGGTGTTTTGGGGAGAGAGTCCAGGAGGTCCGGCACTTGGCCAGCTGGCCTCTGCCATGTCTCCTGACCCCCAAGCGTGCAGCACACGCAGTGACAGAAGCTTCAGGTGTGCTAGGAAAGGCCTTGTCATCCACAGGAAGGCAGAGCAAGGTGTTTGCGTTTCCTTGGCTGCACCCTCACAGCCCAATGGACAGCAGCCCTGCACAGGGGAGGAGGAGAAGAGACCCACATCCCTGGGGGCCTCCTCCATGCCAGCCATTTCCCTGGGATCTTACCTCCCATGCATTTATCATCTGGGCCTGGACCACGTAAGCAGAGATCACGTGGGCCAATCCTCCACCAAAGCCTGTGAGAGGAAAGTACTACTGACATTGTGCAGAGGAGGAAACTGAGGCTTGAGCACTGATGTGCCCAAGGTCACGTGGCTGGTGAGTTGGTGAAGACTTGAGTCCAGGTCCTGAATGTGGGCTTCTGAGAATTTGAGAATGTGTGACTGAAATATGTGGGCACCTGTGATTTACAGGCATCATGGGGAGGTTGGTCAGGCATACCCTAACCAGAAGCATAATTGTATAAGTGAAAAACAAAGCCCCTGGATTGGGACACAGAGGACCTCCCACCACACACACAAACCCCCGCTACTTAATAACTGGTGGGTCTCGGGTGAGCCTGGTCACGTGTCCCAGTGGTCTCTCCACCTGTAATGCAGAAAGTCCTTCCCCTGGGAGCTCTGGGAGGTGAAAGCAAGATGGCGGCAGGGAAGGACCAGGCCACAAAGCAGAGGGGTGACCATGCCCACACAGAGTATAGTGCTGACCCACCAGAGGGCAAAGGTGAGCCTGTGCTTTCCAACTTTCTCTTGACAAAGAGTGAGAAGGGAGAGCTTCTATCTGTCTGGTTTTCCAAATCAGACTGCCTGGGTCCTCCATGGCTTACAGATGGACACGATCGTTCTTCAGACCAGACCCTTTTTCAAGGTACACGAGCCAGTTGGCCTGAACTCTGCCACCAAATCCCAAGGGGAGACAGTGGCGATCCCTGTCACACATTCTCTCTACTCACCCAGTCCCTGACCCGTGTCTTAGACGTTATGCAGGTCTCTGACAGGTCTCCCGCTCTGCCATCTGTGCTGGGATGACTTTTCCCAAAGCCACTGCCAGTGGGCAGGGGTGGCCCCTCTAGACAGATGTGTCCATGAGAGAAACTTCCCTGTCTGTTCTGGATCCTTTGCTTCCACCCCTCAGTCCTCAGGTCTAACCTTCTAACTCAGCCTTCCTCCATGTGCAGCCCACCTGCCCAGAGCCTCAGTGAGAGTAGTGAGACGTCTTCCTTACCTCTGCCGTGAGGACAGGCCTGGTTTCCAAAGCCTAGACATTATTACTCCAGGACTGAGAGTCTGTGGACCCCACTGTGTAGGCATCAAACCAGATTTATTGAAGGGGCATTCTCGAAGTCTGTCTTCTGGCACCCTCTTCTCCCTGGGACCTCTCCTGTGTCAGCAACACCTCCTTGTGGCTAAATCCAGAGAATGCTTTTCAGGCCTCCTCCAACCCAACCCTGTCCTGGCTTCTCTTGAACAGTCCTCCCACCCTCCCTGGCCTTGCTGGCTGCTCCTTCTCTGGCTCCTTATTCCAATCATAGATGCTTGCATCCCCAACCCCTGCCATCCGTCCCCCATCCTCTTTTCTCCCTGTAGAAGCTCCCTGTGTGAGTTGTTCTTATCTTGCTTTCTACCATGACCTTGTTGCTGGTGACTTCCAACCCTGTGTCTCCACCCCAGATCCCACCCCTGAACTCCAGAACTGCACCTTCAGACCCTTCCCAGTACCACTCAGCTGCCCAGCGGCTGCCTCAACCTGACCCTCTCAAAGTGGTGCCCACCCTTCTTCCCCCAAGCTAAATCCTCTCCCCATGTTCTCCCTTGCAGTGGAGGTACTGTTGGACTCCTCTCAGCCCATTGGAATCCTGAGCTTGACTCTTGCCCCCTTTATCACCTTGACCCCACATACCCAAAGCCCTTTCAATCCCACTCTTAAATAGTCTTATATCTGTTTTTCTGCACTACTGCCTCGGTGAAAGTCATCATCTTGTCCCAAGATTCATGGTTACCTGAGACACCCAAGGCAACCTCTCTTCCACCCGCCCTTAAGTACTCTTCAAGAACCAACCATCCCAAACTGGGCAGCTGCTCGCTCGCACTCTCTCTCTCTCTCCTCCCTCCCTCCCCCTGCTGCTTAAATATCATGGGATCATGGGCGGTCTCTCTCTATGAGAGCACCAGTCCTGCTTCTTTGGTTGGCCAACTTCACATTGACCATCAGGACCCAACTCAAGGCCCACTTCCTCCACAGCACTTATAAGATAGTGAAGAAATTGTCTGTTTATATGTTTCTCTTTCCCCCAAGGACCACACACTTGGCTGAGATGTTTCCCATCATTCTTTTTATGCTGTGATGTTTTACACGTGGCCTATAGGATACTATGCCTGACATTTGTCTGTCTCCATAACAGTTGCTCAGATTATCACATACTGGCATCTTGTTTTCCTTACGTTGGTTAATTTAACTAATGTAGGGAACATTCCTGGCACAGAGCTAAGCATAGATCGATGCTCAGCCAATACCAGATCCTTCTTACTGATGCGTTTTGTAGATGCATAAAGTTGACTGAATCCCTTAGACACAACACTTGTTAGCTCCAACACATCTTGTGTTGAAATACATCTCACAGTTTTTTGTTTTGTTTTGTTTATAGTTTGAAGTTGTTGAAAATAAATGACCTACCAGTGTTCTCTCTCTGGCTCTCTATATTTGAGATTCCCTAGATAGTCAACATAAAATAACTGTGTCAAAAGAACTTGATCCTAAATATGTCATTGTTTCTTTGTAACAACTAAGTCACATTGCAGCGGGTTTCACAAGATTTTTACCTAGTTTAAATCTCAGCCAAATCAAGATCTGAACAGAAAGTGAATTTTGAATAGAAGCTGAAATTTTCAGAACTGGAATGTAGGCAGAATAGTGCCCCCCACCAGAGAGATCTCGATCTTAATTCCTGGAACTCCCTTTACATGTCAAAGGGAAATTAGGGAAATCAGAGGGTTGCAATTGGAAATAAAGTTGTGTGATGGGTTGAACTGCATCTCCACCCCACACATACACCAAAAAAGACATTGAAGTCCTAGCCGTCAGTATTTCAGAATGTGACCTTGTTTGGAAATAGGGTCATTACAGCTGTAATTAGTTAAGGTGAGGTCACACTGAGGTAGGGTGGGCCCCTAATCTAATCTGATTAGTGTCCTTCCAAAGACAGCTATTTAAGGACATGGAGACACAGGGTGAACATCATGTGAAGACAGAGGCAGAGATGGAGTAACACACATACAAGCAAAGGGACACCAAGAATTGCCAGCTGTCATTAGAACCTAGGAGAGAGGCATAGAACATCTTCCTCACAGCCCTCAGAAGGAAGCAACCCTATGACACTTTGCCTTCTGGCTTCGAACCTGCAGAACTGTGAGAGAATAGCTTTCTGGTGTTTTAAGCCACCTAGTTTGTGGTACTTTTTCCAGCAATAAAAAAAAAAGCAAACTACTACAGCTTGCTAATCAGTTGGCCCTAAACTAGATTATCCTGTATCATCTGCTTGGGTCCAGTGCAATCACAAAGGTTCTTAAAAGTGGAGGAAGAAGGCAGACGAGAATGTTGGAGTGATAGCATAGGAGAAGGGCTTGGCCAGATGCTGCTGGCGTTGAAGATGGCGACAAGAGCATACGCCAAGGCACTGGGGCAGCATCTAGAAGCTGGAAGAGGCAAGTCTTCCCAGAGCATCTGGAGGGAGCCAGCCCCGGCAGCATCTTTGTTTTAGACCAGTGAGATCCATGTCAGATTTCCAACCTCCAGGAGCGTAAAATAATAAATCTGTGTTGTTTTGTGCCACTAAGTTTATGGTCATTTGCTGCAGCAGCAATAAAAAAAAAAAAAGAAAAAAAGAATACAAGGTCTCAGGCAGTGACTGAGCTGCCTGGAGGATCTGATGAGAAGCATCGAACTTGAAGTATGTGCAGAGGAGCTGAGTCTGTTTCCTGCTGGACAGGAAAGGAATCCAGTCCTTCCAGACTCGAGAGCAACCGAGGAAGGGTGGCCCAAACTAAGGAAGTGTTAATGGGGGCTTCCTGAAGCATGAATTTTACTGCTTTTTAAGAAGATCTACAAACTCAAACTTAGCTAATAAATGTCACTGTTAAGGTTCTTAGAGGACATGAGTGAAAAAACAATCAGGCTTGAGCTGCACTTGTAATATGAATTGTTTTACGGAATCACAGTTCCTTTCTCCCATTCCTGGACTCGGGATTAGTGGGACTTCACTCTGATGTTTACTTGCACGATGTTCCTCTTCCACAGAGGACCCTCCTGCAGACTTCCTGGCTGCTGGTAAAATGGTTTCTTTCAGCCACCAGCAACAAAGTTTCCAGAAAGTCATCTTTTGCTCCCCCAGCCTCACGGAGGGAATGTGGCTGTTTGTCAAGATGAGCAAAACCAAGCCTAGCTGAAAAATAGCTCCGATCCCCTGCAGCTTGCGTGCCTATGTGGGGCAACAGCTCTCCTGGAGCTGGTTGGGCACGCACCTCAGGCGGGGCTACAGGCACTCGGTGAAGACGCCATTCAGGGATACTCCGAGGTTACCTGATGTCTGCACAGAGCTGAGCACCAGCCTTTCTCACCGGCTCATCATGGCCTCCCTGGGACTTGAGAACACTTCACTTCCTTGTCCTTCTCTCACTTACTTCCTGTTCCTAACCATCGCTTCTTTAAATTCTGAAGGAGTACCCGGCTCTTGGCTCAGGTCGTGATCTCATGGTTCGCAGGATCAAGCACAGAGCCTTCTTGGGCTTCTCTCTCTTCCTCTCTCTCTCTCTGCCCCTCCCCTGCTCACTCTCTGTCTAGTTGGGCACTTTGCTGGGATGAACACTGGGTGTTGTATGTAAGCAATGAATCACAGGAATCTACCCCAAAAACCAGGAACACACTGTATACACTGTATGTTAGCTGACTTGACGATAAAATATATTAAAATTTTTTTAATTAAATTGTGATGAAAATACACATAACATTTACCACCTCAACCCTGTTTAAGTGTACAGTTTAAGTGGCATTAGACACATTCACACTGAGTGCCCATTACTACCGTCTGTCTCCAGAACCCCACCTCCTGCTCACGTACAGCTCTGCATCCCTTAAACACTAGCTCCCCATTCCTTCCCACCTGATGGCCACCATCTTTCTGTCTCTATGAATCTACTCCAGTTACCTCATGTAAGTGGAGTCCTTCAGGACTTGTCCTTCTCTGACTGGCTTATTTCACTCAGCATGATGTCCCCATGGCTCCTCCATATCGTAGTGTGTTTTCGAATCTCCTTCCTTTTTAAGGCTGAATGATATTTTGTCGTACGTTCTCCTGAGGTGTTGTGCCATGGTTGCGTCTGGATAACCAGTACCCTGTGTGGAGCTGGGAAGTGGGAGGGGAGAAGGAAGGGTGGAGGGGCAAGGAGATGGGAATGTGCCGTGAGCTGCCCTACGTGTGACTTGCAGGTGTGGGGTCATCTGTGAGAGCCACAGGAGGTTTGGAAGGGTGCCTTGGCCTCAGACAGAGCTTGTTTTGAATCTCAGCAGATCCTCAGTACATCTGACAGTAACTATCACCCCAAGGACAGGAGCAGGGACAGCGCTTTTACACAGCCCCAGGGGACAGAGAACCCCCCCCCCTCCAGTTAAGGAGCAGGGCCGACCATAGATCAGTTTCATGCATCTCTACATGTGTGGGGCTCTGTCACCCATTCCTCTGCCAGACTCTGGGCAACAGCAACAGGGGACATTGCAGGGGGTCAAAGGATTCTTCTGGAAAGGGGAGGAGGGACACATAGGCTGTTTTCCATTCTGTCATACTGCTGCAAAGCACCCAAAATGCACAAGAGACACCAGAAGCAAAGGAAGGAGGAACGGGGAAGATTGGCAATCCCTCACAGCTCTATAAGAATCTGATCCCCTTGGGTCTGACTTTTCCAGTCACTGATAGAACAGGAGGCATAGGAGACATTTGAGGCGGGACTGCTGAACCTCTCCCAGCTCTTCCCCATCCCCTTGGCTGCCCAGATAGACCTTTGTGTGGATCAGAGTCAATTTGCATATTTCCTAGAGCACATGCTCTGGTTGTGTGCCCAGGGATGGAGACACCGGCACCCTCTGACCAAAAGCCTGCAGGTGACATTCTCATGAGTATGACACAGCAGTCCCAGTTCCCAGGGGTGGCCTCCAGGAAGCACAGCAAATACAAAAGACAAGAGGAGGACACAGCTCTGTTCACAGCTGGGGTCAGCACAACAGCAGGTGTCATCAGCCTAAAGCCTGACGTTTGTATTCACAAAGTCAGTTGCAAAAGGTCAGGACAAAGGGGATCTGGCTGAGAGTCCTCTAAGTTCTATTTTGTTTGGAAAATAGAAATGGCAAGGAGCTGAGCTGCATTAATAAACATGGAGCCTCCACTTAAAGAGAGAGAAAATCATCACATTCTCTCCTGCTGCTTTCAGACCCTATCTGGGCCATTTTGCCCAAGACAAAGCAATCCATTTGGAGAACAGTAGTGACTGATTAGAGAATTAGAAGGGAAAGGATTCAGATCTGCCACATGCAAATTATTTTGATTGGGATAAGAGAAAACTTACAAGGGGAA
Organism: Panthera uncia; assembly: GCF_023721935.1. NCBI lineage: Eukaryota > Metazoa > Chordata > Mammalia > Carnivora > Felidae > Panthera > Panthera uncia. The sequence continues at coordinate 125,366,485 of NW_026057582.1, forward strand.
CAACAGAGCCATCTTCAAATATTTAGGAAGGCAATCATGTCACTCCAAAGACCAGAACAAGGAGAAATGGGAAGGATTGGGTTTAGTTCTTACAGTGTCATTTAAATAGTTGTCAGGTGGTGAAATGGGGGCAAGATTTGCTCACTGCCCTCTGGGACTTCATCTTCTCCTGCCGAGAAGATAAGGAATAACAATTGCTACAAGTTATAAGGGCTGATGTGTGCCAGGTGCTGCTGTAAGCAACTTACAGGCAACATGTCACTTGTCCTCACACTCCAGGGTACACACACTCCTTTGCATCCCTTTCCATCCTGCAGTTTATGCAAGGGGTCTGGGAGGAGAAGCTTCCCTGGATTTATTCCCTGGGGGCATAGAAGACAGTGATGAGCTCTTCCAAGGGGACTGAAAGTCAGAGGAGGTGGCCTGAGCTTGCCCTAAGGGATGAGGAGGAGCAGTGGAGGGAGGGGCCCGGGGAGCTCCCTCTTCTCAACATTTACCCCAACCACTACCACTACCCCCAGCTGGTACAAGTTACCCTAATCCCCTGCCTGGACTGGTGCAGTGGCCTCCTCCCTGGTCTCCTTGCTGCTGCCCTGCAGGGCATGTCACTCCTGTCTCCAAACCCCCTGGGACTGCATCTTATTCAAACAAGAGCCACAGTGGCCAGCCAGGGCCTGTAGAATCTGCCCCCTGTGCCTTCTCATGCCCCTCTCTCTGCTCTTCCCTCCTCCCCCCTTCTCCAGCCACACTGGACTCCTTGCTGCTCCTCAACCCTGCCAGCACACTCCTCCCCAGGGCCTTTGCACCCACTGTGCCCTCTGCCTGGAAGTCTTCTCTGCTTACTCTCTCGCTTCCTTCCAGGCTCTGCTCACACGTCAGCTTATCAGTGAGGCTGTCCCTGCCAACTTGTGTGCTCACCCCCCTCCTCCTCCCCCTCCTTCCCTACACTGCCCTACTTTTCTCTGAAGCACTTACTACCATGTGGCATCTCCTCTATTCATATATGATATATGTTATATATAGTTTACTGTGTTATATTCTATTGTATACATTTGTTGATTTACTGTCTGTTCCCATTAGGATGGTAAGATTTGTAGGGCAGGGCCTTGTCTTGTTCACTGCCTCATCATCAGAACCTAGGACAGTGCCCAGCACATGGGAAGCCCTCAGTGAATGTGCCATGCTAGGATGGGTGAATGAGCAAGTAAGCTAGAACTGGAGAAGAATTGGGGGGGTGGCACCATCCAGTGTCCCTTCAAGGACCTGCCTGTGGAAAGGCACTGCTGATATATTTTTTTAGGGTTTTTTTTAAGTGTTTTATTTAGATAGCATGAATGAGGGAGAGGCAGAGAGAGAGGAAGAGAGAAAATCTCAAGCAGGCTCTGCACTGTCAGCACAGAGCTCGACACGGGGCCCGATCTCACGAACCTTGAGATCATGACCTGAGCTGAAATCAAGAGTGGGACGCTTAACCGACTGAGCCACCCAGGTGCCCAACACTGCTGTTATTTCTAAACAACAGGATAGCATAATCAGATTTGGTTTGAGCAACTTAGGACTCAATGATGATGAAGAGGAGTGTGTTTATCAGACATGGGCATAGATTGAGCCATTCTGTTAATATGGGAGCTCCTGGGAACTAGGTGGACTTGAGGCTCATGCAGGGACCAAACAGGAGAGAGTCCTTTTGTGTCCCCAAAAGGCCATTCAAAGCCCCACTCGGTGTCCTGAGAAATCATGATTTACAACTGCTCAGCTTCCTTCCAACACCACAAGGCCAACAGGAGCCATGGCAGAACCGGGGTCATTGAAAGATAAGGCAGGTAGGCCAAGTTCTAGTCAAGCACTTGCAACAGCTCAGTTCTGTTACAGCCCACAAGTTGCCTCCTCAAGAGTGACAGTCCCCACCCAAAAGGGCTATCCACTCTTTGAAAAGCAGGGGGTACCTGGTCCTGGTGTGTTCAAGCTGGCCCTGGAGTGTCCCTTGTCATAGGCTATACCAGTCTGGTTTTGTTGCAGTGACAAATGAGCCCGGTATCTCAGTGGCTTATAGCAAATGGTGTCACGTTATTACAGAGCTCAGCTGTTGGAGCATCCCCTGTATTGGGACCTGCTGCTCTCATGGCAGAGGGCAGGAAACAGGGAGAACCAGAGCCAAACCACATAATCACACTCAAAGCTTCTGCTGGGACATGGCCAGCTTCATGTCCACTCACACCCCATTGAACAAAGCACGTCATAGACAGTGGGTGGGATATGGAATCCCGCTACAAGGAGAGTGACCACTTGGGAGCAATAATTGAATCAACCATAGAGGTGTTGTGTGCAGAAGGATTTCTGTTTTGAATAAGCTATTGAACTACTCAACTCATGTGGCTTCCTCTGCCCTAATACTTCAGAATTATTTCTAAAGTTGATTGCAAAGCTCTTTGAGTCTATCTCCCTCTCTCACACTACAGACCCAAGATGCCGTGATCTGTCCAGAAGGCCCTCCGGGGAAACTGGCCTTTCCACCCAGTTATTTTTTCACTGTCTTTCCTCCTCCTGGACAGGTGGGTGGCAGGCCCATGGAGCCCCTGCTCAGCGACCTGTGAGAAGGGCATCCAGCATCGGGAGGTGACCTGCGTGTACCAGCTGCAGAACGGCACACATGTCACCACGCGGCCCCTCTATTGCCCGGGCCCCCGGCCAGCACCAGTGCAGAGCTGTGAAGGCCAGGACTGCCTGTCCATCTGGGAGGCGTCTGAGTGGTCACAGGTGGGTGCCTGGGCTGTCGCCAGTGCTGAACCCACCAACAGGGCCTCTGTGCCTTGTCCACCACCCAATTGGTGCCTTTCCCTCCATGGTATTTGTGACTCAATACCACATATCACAGTCCTCGCCAACCCCCAGATAACCAAAAGATGAATTCTAGTCACATATTCTTAAATTCCATCTGAGATAACAATATGGCTAAAGGAAGCATGGATAATGTGGTTTTGATCATGTATACGTTTTTGATAATATATATCACAGTTTGATCCCATTTCCTATGACAATTCTCATGTAAAGTTGGATGGATGGATGGATGGATGGATGGACGGATGGACGGATGGACGGATGGATGGATGGACGGATGAGTGCGTGGATGGATGGATAGATGGGTAGGTGTGGACATAAGTAGGTAGACAGACAGACCAACTGACCAATCTTTTAATTTTCTTTCAACACGTTTGAACTTTAGTGTGATCAGATTGGTAAGGTGGTATCATAGGCTTTCTTTGAACTCTGTGTCAGTCTTTGTAGATTGTAAGAGACAAGCAGATGCTGGAAGGGACAGTTTTTAGTGCGCAGGTTCGAATCACACACCTCATGCCATAAAACATGTTGGAAAGAGGTCAATTAAGCCTTAAGTTTTAACTTAGGCTGAAGAGTGATTCTGGAAATATTTTATCTTTGGTAATATCATCTTTCAAGGCTTTGCATTGACTTTGCATTAATGATTTTGACTGGCCATAAAACAAAAAAATAGCTGAACAAAGGGCAAGTTTCCCTCAGATCCCCCATCAAATGTGTTCTAGGAAAGTCAGAAAGGCTAAATCCAAGACACTCTTCAGTGTGGAAAATATTTTTAAAGTTCCTTTTTATTGCCAAACAGTTGGAATTATTTTGAATAAGAAAGTATTCAGCCCATTCTTAATGAACGAAAAGTCTGCCCTTGGCTGCTCTGAAATGGGGATTACTTTTCAGACGGATCTTAACATGTACCCATTTAAAGACTTGAGTCTTTAACCTGCCCGTTATTATATTTTAAAGAAAAGAGAGAGTTTAAAATTTTGATTTTTTTTACATGTATTAAGGTTTGTAAGTTAAACATTCAAGGGACCTCTTTTAGGGAGGGGGGCTACTTGCTGGAGGGGTAGAGGCAGGAATGCAGTCTTCCCCCAACCCACCTTGAGCCTAAGATCCTTGATCACCAGACTCCTGATCCAAACAAGATTTACACTGTAATCAGATCAAAGCCATACATTTTCCATTTGGATTCTTTCTCATAGAAAAAAGAGAAAAAAAGTCCTTACCAAAATAACCAAACCTGACATTATCAACTGTCACCATAGTGTTAAAGAATACCAGATTGAAAAAGGTGAGACAACTGAAGCAAGATTTAAAGAAATATCTCTAGGGGCGCCTGGGTGGCTCAGTCGGTTAAGTGTCCAACTTTGGCTCAGGTCATGATCTCACTCACGGTTTGTGAGTTCAAGCCCTGTGTCAGGCTCTGTGCTGACAGCTCAGAGCTTGGAGCCTGCTTTGGATTCTGTCTCTCTGTCTCTCTCTCTCTCTCTCTCTCTCTCTCTCTCTCTGCCTCCCCATTTGTGCTCTGTGTCTCAAAAATAAATAAATGCAAAAAAAATTTTAAAAAAGAAATATCTCTAATTTCACATCTGTATCTTTGCGCATATGTGATCCTAATGCTGAAATAGCATCTGTACCAATCAGTCTAATTCTGGCTCAGCCCAGCCTTGAGCCAAATGCATCTTTCTGCACATTGAACTTGGAATCAAATCTCGCCCCCATTCATGAGATGCTCACCAAACTCGTATTTCTACTACTTCACCACATGCTGAATCAACCCCTTTAATATTTCTTCTGGAAACAAATGGGTTTACGTTTCTGATGGCAGAGAAATGTATTTGATCAACAAGGTTGCCCTTATTCAGCCAGCAGTGTTGATCACCCTTACTGTCTACACCCCACCTTCTTCACAGCTTTGCTAGAATGAGGAGCAGAAACCAGGAAGGAGGCAAAAGATAGTGACTCTCTCCTGTCCTGGGCTTCTGGTCCCCATCCCTGGATCAGAAGCCAAGGGAGAAACTGAACATGGCCCTCCTAGGTCCCCCAGAGGAAACCCCACCTGCAATGCTGCCCCTTTCTCAAGGCTTAAGGCTTCCAGCCAATGCTGGTGGTCAGAAGGGCTGAGCTAGGGTTTGGTAAAGAAACAGACTGGACATTAGCATCTGAACTTCAAGGGAAAAGGATAGGGAACACAGAATAGAGTAAGACAATGCAGAAACTCAGGCATAAGTGGTAAGTAGGCTTCTAGTTGGAGAAAGAGCCAGTGGTGTGGGTGCCGGTGCCAGGGAGGAGCCCACACGTCAAATGGTGAGGGTGGGGCTGATGAAATGGTCATGGAGCATCACCTTACAGAGAAGAAGAAGTTGAAGGTCGACTCAGGAACCCAGGCTCCCTGAAGCAGCCCTCCTGGCCACAACCCAGCCTGCCCAGGAAGGTAACACCTGCCATAGACCGACTCCTTGTATCTGAGGTCCTGTTAAGCTGTCCCTCACCCATGCACAGGACCAAATACTCATGCTGTCCAGCTCCCTGCTAGGTGACCAGTTCTGAAGCCTGTGTATTTCATCTAAAGTTTCTTTATTTACCGAGAGAGAGAGAGAGAAAGAGAGAAAGAGAGAGAAAGTGGGGGAAGGACAGAGAGAGAGGGAGGGAGAGAGAATCCCAAGCAGGTTCCTCGCTGTCAGTGCAGAGCCCAACTTGGGACTCAAACTTATGAATTGTGGGATCATGACCCTGCCTATATATTTCTTCTAAAACAAGCCAGTCTGAGTTTCAAAAAGAAAAGAGGGAAGAAAGGAGGGGAGGGGAGGGGGGAGGGGAGGGGAGGGAAGGGAAGGGAAGGGAACGGAAGGGAAGGGAAGAACCCCAAGGGGCCCGTCAGAGAGCTAAATGGGACAGGGAATTCATTAAAAAAATAAATAAATAAAGGTAAATAACATTTTGGGGTAAACATTAATAATGGAAATATAAAGAATAACATTTGATCTCTGTGCATTTTTTCAGGGGACACAGTAGAACTTTTTAAAAATCAAGTTTATTGTAGCTCAAGAATATCACTGCTGTACATTTCTGATAAATCAAGCAAGTATGAAAGAGGCATTCACATTGCTAGGGCTCCATGTTGGGGCTACTACACTCACGAGCTGTCCCCACCATAGCTCTGGGACCCAGCAGTTGGGAGGAACATTCCCAGGCAGCCTGGGTTTCCTTGTGTCTGTACATCTTGGCAGAACACCGCCTTCAGCCCCCTGTGGCCAAGAGTTCCATGTTTGTTTGCGTGGTGGGGACAGGGCTTCCGCACCCGGCAGATACGAGGGAGGGCTCCATGGGTCTATGGCCATGTCTCCTCTTGCTGGCCAGATCATGCACGCTGTCAGACCTGTCCTCCCAAGGTCACAAATCTGCCTGGGCTTCCTTCTGCTTGGTGTGGAGGTGGGTAAGCCCTCTTTGAGCCCGGGCGAGGTCCCTCCCTGAGCTCACGGGGAGAAGGCTCCAGATACACCCCGCAGGACCGCACTATTTACATCTTGTCACTCCATCTCTCATCCCTAACTCAGTGTATCTTGCTGCCTGGGGGAATGGGAATCTTGACCTCTCTCAGGACTCACCCATGATTTGTCATTCCTCAGGCCCTACTTGGGCCCCGTCCCCACACTGTCTCTCGAAGTGTCTCCCAAGAAGTAAAGTAAAATGCCACAGGGAACATGGCTCCATCACACTCTTGGCATCCATGCTTAAAACAGTCATTGTGGCTCTCTGCAAGAGCTTGCCACCTGCCTGACGTGAAAGTCACCTGTGGCCTGGCTTTGCGTCTCCCCCCTTCTCCACCCTGGACCTGTGCCTTTGCCCCAGGCTGGTCCAGACAGAGTGCATATAGCTGCAGGCCAGCCGGGAGGAGCCAGGGGCCTCACACATCTTTGCTTTGGTGTCTGTCCTCAGCAGCATTTGCCCCTTGAACTCACTGCATTGGTCTTTGGGACCTGGCAGTAGGCCACTAAATTCTTAGTTTGGTCTTCTGGGTGCCCCTGAGCTCTCCCTACTCCCCCCATCACCAGCCACTTATCTGGAGTCACAAAAGGGACCAGGTGCATCAGACTCCGGAAGACCAGGATCCTTTTCACCCTTGCGTCCCCAGAACTGGGTCTGGCACATAGGAGCGACTTAACAAGCATTGATGAACTTGAGCTGAATCAGACCAGATTAAACATCCAACCGGTGTCTTGCAGTGCTCTGCCACCTGTGGTAAAGGGACCCAAAAGCGAACTGTGACGTGCACCAACTCGCAAGGAAAATGCGACGCGTCCATGAGGCCGAAAGCAGAGGAGGCGTGCGAGGACTACTCAGGCTGCTACGAGTGGAAAACCGGGGACTGGTCCAAGGTGAGTCCAGCGCGCCTGCGTTTCCACCCTGCAGGGAACTCTAGAAACAGGAGCTCAGATCTCACCACGCGCCTCGATTCAACGAGGCGGTCCCAGTCTACCCAGGCAAGTGCGCTTTCTCTCCAAGCTGTGCACCTGCCGGTGACCCCAGGCTGCATGCAGTGGGAAGGAAACCGAACGCCCCCCCGCAGCACGAAGCAGGGTGCTCCGGGTGCCAGTTGGCTGTCCTGTGCTGCGTGCTGGCTGTGCCCCAGCATCCTGCGGGGGACTTGGCCGCCGGCCATGGCAAAAGCCTTGTGAACACACAGGAGCCTTGGCTGAGGCAAATGTGGAGGGGGCTCATGGGCAAACAACACTTCCATTCACTTCAGGACCCTTGGGTGAGGGCCTGGATGATGCAGGGGCGGATAGGTATGAGCCTTGGGGGTGGCAGAAAGGAAGAGCCTTCTTCCAGAGCCTGGCCTGCACCCCTGGGGGACAGAGAGGCTTAAATAGCACAGGAATGTAAACCCGATATAAAAACTTCTTTCCTGCTTAGCCCTTCTTTTGCTCATTCACCTGGTATCTGTCAACCTGTTACCTCTAAAGCCTGTTTACCAGGGGCTGAGCTAAGTCATCACATGTGAGCCCCAGCCAGTACACCTTCTAAAGAACATTTTCCCAACACCTGTAGAATTTCTTTTTTTTTTTAAGTTTGTTTATTTTGAGAGAGACAGCGGGAGTCGGGGAGGGGCGGAGAGAGAGGGAGAGAGAATCCCAAGCGGATTCTCACAAAGCTGGGATGGGATGCAGGGATCCATCTCACAAAGCTGCAAGGTGACCACCTGAGCTGAAACCAGAAGTCAGATGCTCAACCGACTGAGCCACCCAGGTGCCCCAACAGCTATAGAATTTCTAGTGACATTTGCTAATGTCAGATTTTCTAAGAAAATTTCTAATGACAGCCTAGAGTGTGTTTGTGTTTCTTTTTGGTCTTAGCAACTGAAAACTCCCTGTTTGTTTCTCTCGATGCCTCTTCACTCCTGGGTTGCACACTGATGGCCCGAGAGCCTCCGGTGTTTGCATGGCCTGCACAATGTCTTAAACATTTTAGAATTAGTTACTAACATTTAAAAACAGGACAATTCCACCTGAAAGTCTGGAGATGGGCCCCCGTCTGGAAATCTGGCAACAGGGCAATGTGGCCTGCGTCCTCACGTGGCCACCACGAACTGGGGCCAAGCAGGCCTGGTACCTTCCCCCAGACCCTGGTCCTCCAGCCTCTCCCCAGGCTCCTCCAGCCACTATGCATTTTGATTTACCTGCCTGGCCCAGGCAGTACCTTTCTTGGTTTGTGACTCTGCTTTATGGAAGGAGAGATGCTTTGGCCATTGGAAAGCAAAACTTCCCCAAATCTGGTACCCAAATGGCCACCTTCCCACAAGTCTGAATACAAACTCCTGCAAACTATTGGAGTGCATAAAAGCCAAATTCCTCCGGTTCCAGTTTGCTGTCTGTGCTGAAATGCAGCATCTGGATAACTGCGAATTTGGGGACGACCAAAAACACCTCCTGTTTATTTACGCCCTGATCAGAAAATCTGACCAGAGCAATAGAACCGAGGCCAGTAGGTCCGGTTTCTCCATGAATGTAATAACGCTTAGTATGAAGTTGCCAGGATGAGTCTTATCATTGGAAGAAGTCTCACTTGAACTTCACTTGAAGGCTCTTGCAAAACAAACAAACAAAAAAAAGTGCCATTAGAACCTAGAATCCTGTGAGAAAGACGTCAAGGGGCTGAGTTACAGCTCTGACTCACCACTTAATGTGTCTTAATCTGTCTGGCTCTCAGTCTCTTTATCTCTGAAATGGAGAATCATTAACACTGGCCCTGGCCATTTCGCAGAGACGCTCAGAGCTTTCAACGTGCTAGTATATGTGACTCAGCACTTGGACATCTCAGCCCGTTTTCCTGCCCCAAACCTATCACCCAGGGCTCACACCATTGTGAGGCACAGGTACCAGGACTAACCCATTCTGATCTCATCTAACTTTGTCTTATCAGTAGGAGTACCCAGGCTTTTATACAACCATACCCAAAACCGTCTCGTAGCCAAGCATGTCAGACCCAGCTTGACGTAAACAGGCTATCAACAGCTTGGGTTCTAACCAATAAGAAAACATTTGTGGGTGTCCTATGTCAGAACTGTCAGAAGATGTGGAGGGACAACTACCCAACATAGTAAAGTAACATCATCTGGACTCCAAAAGTCCAGGTGTGGATTGGAATAAAGCGGTCATTATACTCGGGAAATTGGAAGGGTCCTAGTGGTCACCACCCTAAGTGCATCCTGTGCTACTGATGGGTGGCTTCCATGGTCACAGATATCCCTGCGCAGGAAGCAGAGGGGAGGAGTGGTCAGTTAGGGCCTGGGCTGTGTGCACCCATCAGGGTCTGAAGGCACCTGGCATCGTTTCCCCTTTGAGGTTTACCTCTGTACCTGTGCCCTGCAGCCAGGGTCATTAGCCCTGGTTCACTGAAGAAGCAATAGATGCTCCAAGATTGAGTGGCGTGCCCACACCCCTCTGGCAGAGTCCAATCTCCTGAACCCCAGTTCAGAGCTCAATCCAACCAGTGGACACAGAACGAGAAGGGCTGCGGAGTCCCCGTGACGGTGCCTTTGAGCCACAGCATGCCCTACACATGTTCGTTGGCTCTCCAGGGCTTGGCTTTCTCCAGCCGTTATAGCCATCTGGTTTTGAGAACCAGAGGGACACTTTTGTTTCCTGAAGTACCATGAGCTTCCTGGCACTAGGAGCTGCAGAACACCAGAAAATGAATGTGACTAGTGCCTGAGAAGCTTAGCACGGCACTGCCCCAGATCTAGTAGCTCAGGCTTTCCCTCCTCCGATGTTCAGGGGCACTTCCTTGGCTGAGGACGCTGGTATGTGGTCCAGCCAACTCCCACACACAGCCCACCAGGTAGAGCTGTTAGCTGGCCTGCTTCTCTAGTAGCCAGACCATGGCAAATAACACCTCCCAGCTTTCTGGAAAGGAAGGCATTAGAAGGCCACCGTGCCCACTTTTTACCACAGCCAGCTTGATCAGTTATCCCTGATCAAGGAAAGTAAAAACAAGAAAGAATAATGGAACGGAATGATCTCGGCTGCCATCCAGGGCTGGTATCTTCTGGCATCTGATTGGTGTGCACAAAGCCTTTGGAGAGAGTACTCAGCATTTGTGGGTGCCACCGGCCCCCTCCCCAGCACATCTGGCCAGAACCAGGACCCAGGCGCAGGCTCGTTCTCCCAAGCTGAAAACTCGTCACAGACACTGAACTGGAAGTCTGTGCATGCATGAACATACTGGGAGCAAGTGTGGTGGGGCAGGAACAGCACAGAACTCAGCCGTGGGACCCTCACCCTGTTTGCCTCACCACCACTCCCTCCTGCCACCGCCATCCCTGGGTGGGCTGGCATGCACAGTTACAGAAATCTGTACAGTTAATAGAAATCTGCCCATGGTTTTTCCCCATTTCTTCTCTGGAGAAGTGGAAAGGATCCCGTGGGGATACTTGTCCTCTCTCACTGGGTGATCAGGTCAGTGTTGGTGGATTCCACTGGATGGTTCTTACCCTGACATTTTCACTTATTCAGACTAAATGTGCTTTGTGAGTAACATCTTGTCTCCGCTCTGCAGCTTGTGCACCGTCCCCTTGTTGCATGCCTGGGGTGGGTGCATTTTTTTTTAAGTTTATTTTCTTGAGAGAGAGAGAGAGAGAGAAAACAAGCTCAGGAGGGGCAGAGAGAGAAGAGAGAGAGAGAATCCCAAGCAGGCACCACACTGTGAGCACAGAGCTGGATGCAGGGCTTGAACTCACGAACCGCAAGATCATGACGAGCAGAAGTCAAGAGTTGGACACTTAACTGACTGAGCCACCCAGTCGCCCCAAGGGTCAGTGCACTTTTAAACCCTCTCCATTGTAACCAGCCTCCAAACCTCCCCACATTCCAGACTTTGAAGGCTTCACACAAGTTGCCCCAAAGGAAAGTCAATAGAATTTCAAGGGCCGTCAGGGCATCAGTGTGTCTGGAAGCTTTGACATTTTGCATCCAAGCAGTCTCCTGTTACTTGGCCCCACGGGTGCCGTTGAGAAAGATAAGCCGTCTCCAGGGAGGTGAGGGACCAGCCAGTCCATGGACATTCCACAGGTGCCATCCTGCACTCACTGAAATAAGAAGGACCAGTCACCCCTGAGAAGGGGCTGGCACCCATCCCTTCCTGTAGCTGGGTGAGGGTGCCTGAGAACAACACCCAGAACCTGGGGAAGGCAGGGCCCCTCCCCTTCCCCCAGCCTCAGCAAATGACTGAACCGTAACCGGGGTCCCATATGAGGGACAGGCTTCACATTCCCATCCCTGCTGAGGGCATTATTACTGCTCTGCCATGTTTGAAAAATGGCCTGCAGCTGGCTACCCTCCTGGGATATTAGCTATTTCCAGATCTGTGCAAATCATTGTTTTCACCCGCTAACTGCTGGGTATTCAACCCGGGGGGAGGGAGACGTCACTTAAAATGGGAGAGGAGGAAATCGCATTTCTTTCTAGAATAGCATGACTTTTGATCAAAAGTTGAGATGTTTCAGTTTCAAGACCAGAGGCATTAATCACCGCTGAAATGACGGGATGTTTCTAATTAGAAACAAATTATTCTGGAGGGATCATGATGGTGTTTTTAAAGAAAACCGTTGGCTGTCTGTGTTAAGAGTATGGCTCTTCCCTTTCACTGAAGAGATCAAAGTGACCGTTGACTTCCTGGTGCCTGCGAAGGTCCCATGGAAGGGGGCTGGTCTAACTCCAAGGCCTCAGTCAGGCCCCAGGTGTGCCCCTCAAACCCGAGCCCCAGACTGATGTGGAAATCACAGCACCTCCCAGGGGCCATAGGAGGTCAAAGGAAGAAATAAGCATGAAGAGTGTGTGAGCTGCAGACCCCCAAGAAGTCTGGGAGAGCCTCTCACTCAGTGGTGGAGGCCTTACTGTGCTCTAGGCAGGGAGATGGGGGTTTCAGCTCCATGGCCTTAGCAATGAACAGACCTTGCATCGCGAGAGGGGCTTGTTACGGGAAGTTTTTCAGCCCACACCACTTCCAAAGCTTGCACCTGTTTTGGTGGGGTCTGACCCCACTCCCCACTCTGCAAGGCTGGCCTGCCTGCCAAGCTGGGGGCCTGCAGCCAAGACTCTGGGATTCAACCAGCATTTCCTGAGCTCCCGATCTGTGCCAGAAAACCCGCTCTGGGCCCTGGGGGTATGAGAGTGGATAGTGACCCATCCAAGGTACAGACCGACAGGGAGCCAACTGCAGAAGGCCACCCTGAGTCCCACTGGGCCAGTATGAGCACAGTGCTATGGGACCCAGGCAGCCTCTTCCTGGGAAAACTGTGGATGGGGATGCTGGCAGGGGGTGACACTGCTCCTGTTGGGACCAGTGACAGTGGCCCCTGACATACACCAGTGCTTTAAAATTTACAAAGCACATTCACTCATTATCTCATTTGACCCCATCCTCATTTTACAGATGAGAAAACTGACTCAGAGTGGTGATGTGGCTTTTTTCCCCAAAGTCCCACAGCTAGAAAATAGCAGGGCTAAGAGTCTGGTCCCTGCCTTCTGGCTCTTAATTCACCTTTCTTCCAGGTGCATAATAACCTCAGAGGCTTAGATTCCTAACCTGAAACGGGTAGGAGATGACCTATGGCCTGCAGCTCTAATCGTCATAGGCATATGCTTGGTATAAAGTCAAGTGTCTACCTGCCCTTGTTTTGCTTTGTTTTTAATATTTATTTTTGAGAGAGTACAAGGGGGGGAGGGCCAGAGAGAGGGGGACAGAGGATCTGAAGCCGGCTCTGCACTGACAGCACAGAGTCTGATGCAAGGCTCAAACTCATGAACCGCGAGATCATGACCTGAGCTGAAGTCGGACACTCAACCGACTGATCCACCCCCCTCCCAAAAAAAACAAGTCAAGTATCTCCCTGCTCTCTCTCCACACCACCCCCCATCTAAACCTGCTCTCCAAGGGCTTTGTATCAGTCATTGACATAATGGCAATCCCTTGCCTCTATCTGCGGTCCTACATGTTGTCTACCCTTATTTGTGAAATAAAAAGTTGAGTCCTTATTAAAAGAAACTTGCACATCAAAGAGGAAGTATGTGAGACATTGGGGATATCAGGGCCCTTCTCTGGGGCAGCCAGCGGGCAGCCAGCACTGTGGGCGAAGAGACAGATAAGCCAATTCTCTCTCTATTTGACATTACTCTGAGGAGCATAAGCAGCCAATGAAAGGAAGGTCATCAGATCTCAACGCGTTTCAGGCAGGGGCAGAAGGGAGAGAGGGCAGAATACCCCCTCGGTGTGGAGCACTTTGAGTGGGTGAAAAGAGCCTGCCACTGGGTCGTGGACTTGCAGAGAAAAGTCCAGGACCCATACCTGCTCATGTGAGAGAAATGGGCTTGCTGTAGAGCAGCAGAGTCACCGGAAATTGCGAGGAGAGGTGCCTGCATGAAGTGAGCTGAATAATAGCTGATGCCTCTGACCCGTCCATTCACCTAGTGGTGTCCTTTGTCAAACCAGCTGCCTTGGTGTGGAGCAAGGGATCCGAGAGAGGGGGTGGCTCCCCCTGCATTGCAGCCTGGGTTTTAACCACTACCTGGACCTAGTCATTGAATCAGAGGAGATGCTGCCCCTAAGGAACACTTTTGTTTCGACACATGCTACGTCAGTGACCCTAAAGTAGGGCAGACGGTCAGGATGACACAGGTCCACACCCCCCACTGGGCTGTGGCCTCCTGTAAACTTGAACCAGCATCACCCTCTGTCAGCTGGGTCTAGGGGTACCCCCCTATAGGGCATCTGTAAAAGCACTTAGCCCAAGGCCTGGCACAGGGAGATCACCCGGGAGGTGCTTGTTTCTATCATCATCATCATCTCGTTATTTTTGCCATTGTCTTCTGCTGCAGCCACAGATCTCTGGTGGAATCCCATTTCTTCCATGGGCCTATCAAATATGTGTTATCTTAAAGCAGCTCTTTGAATGTGGTTCAGGTCCCATAAAACAGTGTGTGCCCTGACCCGGTGTGTGCGCATGGCAACAGCGTGGCTAGGAGGCAGGAGAGGGGCTGCTGCGGCATTTGCTGGGCTCCTGGGCCGGCCTCCTCCAGCGGGGTGGAGCATCTTGTGCGCAGTCACTGACGGGCTGGGAGAGCTAAGCTACCGGAGTGATAACAGCCTCTGCCCAAGGACACACAGAGTGGCCAGGCAGAGTCCCCTGTGCTCCGGGCTCACAGAGCACAGTCCAGAGCTCTTGCAGTTCCTCGGGAGTCAACTTGGCCTTCTGGCTCCCGGGCTGGCGTGGCCCAGCCAGAATCTGTAGGTCGCCAGGTTGCAAATTCAGAGACTTGGGGGAAACCCGAAGCTAAGGCTGAGGCTAGAAGGGAAAAACAGTTTGTGAGGGAGTATGAGTTGAAGGGTGTGTGTGTGTGTGTGTGTGTGTGTGTGTGTGTGTGTGTGTCTAAGAAAGCATTTCCAGTTTCAAGGCTGGAGCAAAGACAGTGGGGATTTTCATTACTGTTTAAAACCTGCTATTTCAGGTTTCAACAGCTTCCGATGTTTGCATTGCTCAATGCCAAGTCGGGGGAAAATCTGTCAAAAATGCTTTTGAAGAGCTTTTGACATTTCACCAGCCAAGTGCCTCTCAGACACAAAATGGAGTTTTATCTGGAGGGTATTCTCTTCCCCCACCCCCTGCCTCATTCTCTGCCATCCACACCCGCCCCGGGGGCGGGCTGGCCCCTCAGACACCAGGCTCTGGGAGAACGGGAGAACGTGGGGGCGGTTACACCATGGGGTGAGGGCTCCCCCTTGCCAAGCCTCCTGCTCACCCCAGAGCCCCGGGGAGGAAGCCAGGCCCCCCCCCCCCCCCCGCCCCGCCCCTTTCGGAACCCCGGGCTCATGCAAGCACCAAACATTCCTGCAGCGTTTTCCCCTTCCTGAGGTTTTTACAACCTCCTTTAGCTAATTCTCAAAACACCCCTTTGGGATTCCGTGTTATTTATAGTGGTGATTTTATAGCTGCGAGAAGTGAAGAGAAGGAAGTCCTCACCGAAGTGGAGCATGTCATCAGGTCAGGCCTCTGTGGGGTGACAGAGACCTGGATCCTCCCCTCCGGGGAGCGGTGTGGCCCTGGAGGAGGCCGGGTGGGGGGCCTGGAGCTGTCACTGGGGAACAGTCACATGGACGCCCTAAGCCTCACATTCGGCCTCTCTGAAAGGCAGTCCTGTGCTCCTTGTGGTGCCATTCACGCATTTGGTGTGTGTTTATTGTGCACCTACTATGTTCTGAGCACTGCCCTGGCCACAGCCGCTGGTAGTAGAATGATTAACAAGGACTAACGAGAATGGTGTTAAGTCCAGGGCCCAGCCCTCAGCGGGCATGCAGAAGGTGGACCTGGCTGCTATTACTGCTATTGTCACCATCATTGTCATCAAGGAAGCAGAGGCGGGAAGCCTTCCACCGTGTCCTTGGGTCTGAGGGACCACAGGCCTTCCCACTCTTTTAGGGAATCCTCTTTTTCATAGCCACACCAGAACTAACACCACAAGCCCATGAGTAAATTCAAGTTGAAGATTTCTCTTTGTTGCCGTGAACCTTTTGCTCTCTGTGCACCAGAACTTTTGATTTTGTTATTGCTTTTCCAGTGAAACTCCCGCTGCAAGTGTCTTTGACTCCCCATCCTAGCCAGGGGAGGGCCCTGAGATCGGTGGCGGGTCACCAAGCCTAGTCTCTGACGTGCGGCTGCGGCCACTTGCTGGGGAGGGGGCTGACCCTGCTTCAGGTCGTCTGGCAGGGAGCTTTTCTGCTGGATTTATCCCTGCTCCATTTCTATCTTTGTTTTCCGAGTCTCAGGGAGTCACGATAAATGTTAACGTAATGAGCGACCTAAAAAAAAAAAAATACCCAACAGTGAAAGAGTGCTTCTAACAAGACCAGATACGTTTTTTTACAGATCTGTTTGCTTGGATTTTAAGAGCCTGAAAATGGCTTCACAGCAATGCTTGGGGCTAATCCGGTGCAATCTGGAGACACTGTGGTCTCCTCACTGTTTAATTAAAATTGAGGCCGAGGGGAGGCAGACAGATATGGAGCCCATTGTCTGCGCCTGTGTTATCCTGAATGCAGCAAGCTCAAGTTACATACAACGGGATGCTGTTCAAAGCAACCCTTCAGACCTGTCTGCAATCACATTTGTCTTCAGGGTCAAATCAGCTTCTAACTGTGCTCTCAGAGGTCATCTGGCTGAGCTGCCAGATCAGGGCCAGGAGCCGGGCAAGGGTGGCCCTGCAACACCTGTCTGTGGCGGCCTGCTGCCAGGCAGGGCATGGCCGCCCCATGGAGAGCTAAGCAAGTTGGCCAAGTGACTCAGTGTGTTTTCCTGGGCTTGAGGGACTCCCTGGTCGGCTCTCTCTGTTCTTGTCCAAGCGCTAACTGTTAATAATAATAGCAGCACTTGTTGAGGGCTCGCTCTCTCCCAGACTCCCTGCTGGTCACCCGTCCAAGTGATTCTAATCACTAAATCATTCTGCAGGGAGAGTTTTATTATCCTCAAGCCACAAATGAAAAAACTGGGGCTCAGATAGGTTAAGTAACTTGCCTGAGGTCACACAGCGAGTAAGCAGGGATGGAGTGTGCTGACAGGCCTGTGCTGCCCCTATGGCTCTGTCCCCAGTAAAACCCCAGTCGGGGAGAGTGTGGTTACCCATGGGTGTTCGGCAGGGGCGGGCAGGCTTAACAGCACCTGGACTGAAATGGAACTTTCTTTACCTGCCACTTGGTTACGTGCTTGTCTTCTCACCTGAGGCATTGAAGCAGCCTCTGTGGGGCTGGCTCACACACAATTCAGGTGGATAAGCAAATGCTCTAAGGTTCTCAAAAGTTCTTTTTAATGAGTACAGGCCTTTCACAGCCCACCGCTGTGGGAACAGCAGAGTTCCTAGGACTCCAGCTAAAATTTAGCCCAGCCTAATCTGAGAGGCAAATCCCTATGAGGGGCAGGGCCTGCAGGGTCCCTACATGCCCCCACAGCAGCGGAGGGTCGGCCCCCAGCCTGTCACCTGGCCCTGCCCGGCTTCACAGAGGTGCTGGAGAGCCATGAGAACAGACCCTTGAGTCTCTATGCGGGATCTTTGGAGAGAATTCCATGATCTCATGGAGCAGTTCTTTTCTCCAGACTGGGAAATTAAAGGCCAGTGACCCATACTAGGAAAGATAATGAATAAGAGGTGGACCTGGGCAGTGACCTAGCTTTTCATTTCCTGGCTCCCATAGAGGCTCCCACCAGTGCAAGCTGTAATTCGTACAGGAAGATGGAATTTGGTCCATGGAATGGGGCAGCTGGGGTCCTGTCCCTCCTCTGCCACTCACTCACTGTGTGACCTTGGACCAGACACCCCCACTGAGCTCAGTAGCCAGCAGCCTCTAGATTGTTGTGGAATGTTCCACCTTATTATGGAACCTTACAAGCAAACCCACAGGATAAGCAAACACACCATCTGCATATGCAGGGGGACATCATGAATGCTCTCCCTGCCCCCACCCAACCTCCTGGCCCCAGAGCATGTGAAACATGACTAAGAACTTTCAGAGGAGGAAACCATCCATCAAGGTCACCCTGAATACCTGAGTTTTACAATGGTCATTGATCATTTTCAGGCAGAGACCTTTGTCAGTTTTGCGCTTGGTGTGAATAGACCCACAGGATTGAGTTCTTGCCCTGATTTTTACGTACATAATAATGACACCTGCAAAAGACATCGAAACACTTCCTGAGGTTCCTGGCCAGGAAGTAACTCACCCCTGGCCGACCGCCTAGCCAGCAGGGCTTTGGGTACCTCGCGGTCAGGGGGTGCCATAGGAGCAAGATAGACATAGCTTTAGGCACCTTCTCCATTAGGCTGTGCTGTTTCCTGGGGCCCCAACCACCACCAGTCCCACCCTGGGTGGTCCCCCTCTCCAAGGAATATTAAGACACGTAATTCCTAATTCTTCCTTCCGGGTGTGTCTCCTATAGCAGGTGGCTCCAGGGCCCATGGTGCAGTCAAGATCCGATGAGAAAAAGGATGTTGAAGTCACTTGTAGATCAGCCTGCAGATACCTCTTTTCCTCACAAAGGCAGTTGAGTGCCAAATAGTCACAGGAATCTGGTTCCAAGTACATGGTAATCCCATTTTCCCAGGAAGTAGATTTTATTTTATTGTTTTGATTTTACAACCACCTTACATATAAAAAACCTTTAATGGTATAGGTGGACTAGTCAAATGTCTCCATAAACTACATAATTTATTCAGGTAGTTACACATTCATATTTAAAGGTATATAATAGGGGCGCCTGGGTGGCTCAGTCAGTTGAGTGTCCGTCTGACTTCGGCTCAGGTCATGATCTCGTGATTCGTGAGTTCCAGCCCCATGTCAGGCTCTGTGCTGACAGCTCAGAGCCTGGAGCCTGCTTCGGATTCTGTGTCTCCCTCTTTGTCTGCCCCTCTGCTGCTCACACCCTGTCTTTCTCTGTCTCAAAAATAAATAAACATTAAAAAAAATTTTAACTTATTAGAAATGTTTGCTCATCTTGCAGAGCACTAGAAGAACAAGTTACAATCCAAGGTTTTACGGTATTTGTATATGAATATTCAACTACTTCAGTTGTAAGAAGAGAGAGCTCATTCCACTACACAGGCCACTGGGCAGAAGTTCAGGATAAATCAGAGGTTCTCAGTTGTGGGTGCCCCTTCTACATATATTGATTGATTGTCCTGGGACACCGAGGTTTTTAGAAGCTCACCAGGTAATCCCAAGAACAGATCCCAACCTGCTGTCAGCTCCCCGCCCCCCCAGAGGCCCCCCAGGTATAAGTCCTGCTGCTATGGCAGCCGTCCTAAGTTTAAGGTCTCCTGTTGGTGGGACCTCCTCATGTGACCTCACTCCTCCACCTCAGCAGTCCTCAAACTTCCCTTGTGCTCCAGTGCCAACCCCCAAGGTTTAGGGTGGGGCCCAGAAATCTGCATCCATTAATGCACAATGAATTCTCAAGCCCACAAGCAGCCCATGCCTAGTGTATCCAGAAGATAGGATGTGAAGCAAGACACAAAGCAGGGGCCCTGGGGCCCGCCTTGCCTGTTGGGGAGCGTGCCTGTTCTGGTTTGAACATGCCAGAGCCCACAGTGGGTGTCACTTGTGGTTTTCCCACCTCCTTTTTGATTTGCAAAGACCCCTTCAGAGCACCATTCCCTCTGAGCCTCTTTATCCTTCTAAAGTGAAAACAAAAACAAAAACCCCACATGATTCTGCAGAGGAATTCACCTGGCACACAAAAGCTCTTTGCGGAGCAGACAGTGCCCACGTGGTCACAAATGGTACCAGCAGTCTCCCATCAAGCCTGTGCCTGGTGACTCCTCGCAGACCCCTGGAGGGAAGGTCCTCCTTCCAGCACAGGCCAAGGTCCGGCCCAAAGAGGAGGAGACAGGGAGGCACACTCTCCGGACGGCACCTGGCGTCGTCACCGCATGTGGCATTCGGAGGGCAGGCCCCGCTCTCCTTTCTCCACCCCGAGGTGCCGGTATTAACTCCAGCTGGGCTATTGCACCTGAGGCCTTTGCTTTATTAAAGTTTTGCAGAGTGCTCTCAGAACCCCATAAATCACGGGTTGTGTGGGCGCTAGGGGACACCAGATGGGGAGAAAGTGCATAGGAACCTGACTCTCTGGCTGGAAGCGACCAGCTTATTGGAGAGACAGTTCCAAGGGCCCCTGGGAGAGCGTGCAAGTGCCCAGGAGTTCGGAGAGCAGGATCAGGGTGGCGGAGCTGAGTCGCTGACAGTCTCCCTGTGGAGCACTTTAAAGGGATGCAAAGAGAGACAGGACTTGGGAAAGTCCTACCGAGTCCACTCACTGGGAACCTGGGATGTCTGCTGAGCTACGCCAGGCGGGTTTTAGCAAACCCAGGTCTACCAGCAGCCCGGGATTTGGTGTCTGAGTTAAAGCTGTCAGCCACAAACAGTATGAGATTCCTTGACTCTGTGATGCAAAAAAAAAGATTGTGCTTCGTTTTCTCCACCTTGATTCTGAGCCCCGACCCTCCAGGCTTGCGGGAAATTTGACCCCACTCATGCCTGAGCTCCCCTCCACAACCAAGACCAGGCAAAGACCCCAGAGCCTCCCACAGCACAAAGCACTGGGGAAGACCCACTTGGTCATCAGGCCCAGTGCCTCCTGGGTGCCATCAGGCCACCCTGTCCACTGTCTCAAGGATTTCAAAAGCCCAGCTCTCTGCTGGGAATGGGAGTAGAGAGGGTGGGAAGTGAAATGCAGGCCTCATACATTAATGTTTTAGCAACTGTCTTGCATCTTAGCTCAGGCTGCTGGGGTGAAACTCCATAGACTAGGGGGCTTAAACCACAGACATTTAGTTCTTATGATTCTGGAGGCTGAGAAGTCTAAGGTCAAGGTGCTAGCAGATTTGTTTCTTGGTGAGGGCCCGTGTCCTGGCCGTGTCCTCACACGGGGGAAAGACAGACTCTGGTCTCTCTTCCTCTTTATAAAGACACAGTTCTCATCATGGAGGCTCTGCCCTCATACCCTCATCTAAACCTAACTACCTCCCAAAAGCCCCACCTTCAAATACGATCCCATTGGGAGTTAGGGATTTGGGGAGACAAAAGACATTCAGTCCGTAACATCTCGAAGCAGGTTTCTGTCAGACACCTGGGATGCAGTGAAGCCCCTTGTCCCGCATTATTCCAAGCCCCTGGGAATGACACCGAGGGGCAGCTGCATTGCAAAGCCATTGTCAAGGACTCCTGGGTGTAGGTTAGGCCCCCAGCTCAGGCTGTCCCTGTATCTGGCAGTGCTCCTCAACCTGTGGGAAGGGCCTCCAGTCCCGCGTAGTACAGTGCATGCACAAGGTCACCGGCCGCCATGGCAACGAGTGCCCCGCCCTCTCGAAGCCAGCAGCCTACAGACAGTGCCACCAGGAGGTCTGCAATGACAAGATCAACGTGAACACCATCACCTCCCCTCGCCTCGGTGAGTGGCCCCCGGTTTCTGGGGTGGGGAGGTGGGAGTTCTGTAAGCCAGAAAGCCCCCTTTGGGCCCTAGCTGAGCCCTGAAGAGGTCTTTTGTCAGCTCTGTAGAAGGTTAGAGGTTTCCGAGGTGGAATTTCGTTCCTTGTCATGAAAAAGACGTCTGCTAGCGGCAACCTCAAACACAACAACGGCTCAAGCGTCCCGCTTAGTCCCTCTGCCAACAATGAGGAACACGGGAGGGTGGTCTTCAGTTAATGTTTTTGGGCTCCTGTGCACGAGGAGGGCAAAGGGAGGTGCGTTCTTCCAGAAGTGAAGGAGCTGGGGCGACATTCACGAAGCCTCGGTGACGTTCGCATGGGATGCTCCCCAAGCTAACACTTGAGAAGAAAACAGAGGTGTTGATAGGGTGGAGTATTAATTCAGTGGCACAGGAGGGAGAAGAGGAGCATTTAACACTAATCTGGTGATTCCTTTTGACGGTGTCCACTTTTCCAAATAGAAATCCCTGAGGAATATTTTCCTACCCAGAGCCCCTTTCCCTAACACTGGAACACAGCCAGAATGAAGAGGGTTTCTAAGTTGCTTCACTGGAGGGTCTTTGAACTGGCAGAGGGGCACCCCGGGCTTTTGCATGCACACACCTCCTTGGTATGCTCCAGAGACCTCCCTCAGGCAGGACATTCTCTCTGCAGGATGACCCTGAAGGAGATTCGGGCCACTTGCTTAGGCTACGAGCTTATGCTTTGGTGGCCCTTTGATGTCCACCGCCCCGTGCCGTTCTGTTTTATGAATGCCAGCAACGATGGTGTCCTTCTCCAAAAAATAACAGCAAGTGCCACTTAGGTGAGAAGCAGGGTGCACAGTGCCCTGGCCCTGAGGAAGCAGCAGGCAGACCCATGCTCTGCCAAGGGGTCGGGTTAGACACAGGAGCGTGTCCCCTGTCGAAAACAGCGGCATCCCGTGGCCCCGGCAGGGGGTGTATTTCCTCCGTTTGCGCAAGGCTCCGGTGTGCTTGTCGGTGAGGGCAGCTCCGGAGTGTGTCAGACCACAGGCCGCCCCTGCGCAGGCATCCTGATGTCCCTGGGCCATCCGTAACCCCTGGGCTTTCTGTTTCCACCGTCCCTGTAGCCGCTCTGACCTACAAATGTACGCGGGACCAGTGGACAGTGTACTGCCGGGTCATCCGAGAAAAGAACCTCTGTCAGGACATGCGGTGGTACCAGCGCTGCTGCCAGACGTGCAGGGACTTCTATGCGAACAAGATGCGCCAGCCGCTGCCACCGCCACCAAGCTCATGACACGTGGCCCAAGGGTCCCTCGACGCGCCAGCGCGAGGCCTGAATCCTGATGACATGGCTCGTTGAAAGCCTCCCTACCCAAGAGCGCACCAGTCCTGCGGCCGGGACCCCCCTCCCCCAGAGCACAGCGCTGCTCCCCCCACCAGGCTGTCCCGAGAATCCAATCGCATAGAACTTGAGCGTGGACTTGACATTTGCTGTTAGTGCTTTTGTACTTAATATATTGTTAATGGCCACTGGATGGCTTTCTCCGGTAAGGAAAAAAATAGGCATGAGTCACAAAATTATTGTAATTTCTAAGGTTCTGTGTACCTCAAAGGGAACACCTCTGACAGACAGTTGTCAAAAGAAAGAGACGTCACTGAGCGCGTCTGTCCAGCTTTCTTTTGACGATTGAATTCCCGGTGCTTGATGTGCCGGGGGCAGGGGGACTATCCCCCCAGTGAGACATTCCACGTTCAAACAGGCTTTATTCTGAAAGCCGGTGACACCCCGGAAAGAAGGACAGATGTCAGTGAGCCTCTGCCAATGGCTCCCCCCAAGAGGGCCAGGGTCAGCACTTAGCCTCTCAGCTCATCTCTGAAAAGGTGTTCTCTAGATCCTGGGCCTTCTCTTGGAAGTCTTGTCCCTGACAGTCTGAATCTGTATCAGCCAAAGACACCAGGGCCACATAGTTTTGCGTAAAAACCTGTGTTGGGGAGAATATTCTGCAAGTGTTTGGGTTTGGGCAGGCATCTAATTTGTATACTCTTACTGTCCACCACATAGGGAAACAGAAAAGTCTTTCTTCGAGGTGCTATGAAATGGGACATCTGTTCATTTGGGTGATGGGACTGTTCCCTGGCATAAAGGTGAGCTCAGGACAGCTTTGTCAGGGGTGTGTGGCCCCTCCACATTCTGGGGGCCTCCACTCTTGTCAGTACTTCATAAAGCTTTGCACCTTAGACGTGGCTTCCCATTGACCTTGGCCATCTATCTGAAGTTGATTCTTTTTAGAAGCTCTGCCTCCTTTGCCCTGGCATGGGACTGGTTTCCTCCAGAAGCCCCTCGGCCTGGGGGGCCGGGATCACTGCACAAGCACCGAGCCTTCCCACAGCCCAGACCTTGGGGGACCCATTATTGTCATGCTGTCGGTATTGACCCATCTTCTTAGTAAGACAAGGATGACCCTCAGAAAAGCACGAAGAAAGTCTTTCCCTCCCGCAACCTATCAAAACAGAGCTGTGCCCTGTCTAGAAGTCTGAGGAAATGACAAGAACACAGAAGATGGTAGGACCCTGCCCGCTTTGGGAGCTGGGAGAGAAAGACCCTAGATGCCAGGAGACCTGTTTTGCTCACCAGCTTGGTGGGTGTTTGATGGGTGCTTATGTTCAAGGACTTTACCATGACAAACCCACCTTCTCCCTTATTGCAGACGGGGGAATCTCACTTATGCCAATGTCCCAGGGATCATCTCCAAGTTCTTCCTGATTTATTGGTGCTGTGTTTATGTATCTGCTTTGGTTTTTGATGATGTCACAACTTTAGGGTCCATTAGCTTAAATCAGAAAGAAAACAAAAAGAAAATCTCCTGCCTTCTCAACCCCGTCTTACAGGCTGTTTCAATTTATGATTTCTAATATTCCAGAGATAGAGACGTGGTAGGGATGACAAGAGATTTGTGCGGTTCCTCTTGAATCAACGAGAAGTATTTGAGAAGCTTGCTTGGGTGCTCTGATTGAGAGAGTGCCAGGATAGCGCGATCCACCCTGCAGTGTAAACCCCGTCAGTGTTGCAGCACAGCCTATGCAAAACGCTGTCCTCCCCAGCTCAGGCTTGGCCACTGACAGACTCCCCCAAACCCCATTTCTGCAAAACTCTCAAATTCTTGGGGAGCTAGGGTTCCAAAATGGGCTGTGCTTCACCATGTAATGTCAGAAAGATAGCAGCCTCGGGGGCTGAGGAGCTGAGCCAGGGCAGCCAGCTAAGGAACCCACGGGGCCCGCCCAAGCTGGGCATGTACATGCCCCTAGGCTAGCACTTTCTCGGATGCCTCTGAATATTCCCCCCGACTGGCTACCTTGACTATATCAACTGGATGCATCTGGCAAGGGCCCCACCCTCTCAAAATGCAAATAATTGATTTCATTATTATCGAACACCCACTGGTTCCCCCAGAGTCCATGTCTCTCTGACCTCCTTTAGCTCATGCTGGCACTTGCTGCTCTGAAATTCACCAGCCCGCCTTCTGTTCATGGCACAAGCAATGATTGATTTTGGCGAAGCCATGATGGCACTCTTGTTCCACTTTGTACAGAAGACATTGAAACCCTGTGATCACAACAGTGACGTTTCTTTATTCACAATACCCTGTACTGTCACTCAAGTACTGTACCTTTTTGATTGCACAAACGCGTTACTAACGACAGAGTCTTACGACCTTATGGTGCTACTTTTGTGGGTGCGAATGAAGCCCTCTCACCTGACCATGGCTTGACATTATCAGAACACAGGGAAAGATCCTCAGCAGCAATAATCTCATTGCTTTGTTCTCTTTTCTCCATTTCAGAGTCAAATGTATATATTTTCCATTAGTTAACTTACATTACGTACTGTACCCATGGTATTTTTGTTTTACTTTTTGGTGCTGGTTTTGAAAGAAAAAAAAAGAACAGAAGACAAACATTGGACACCACTGTAAATGAAAAATTAATCATTTCATTGGAAGTGAGTTGAACATGTTAATAAAATGTTTTTCCATAACAATTTTAAGCTGTCTGTGGAGTACGAGACAAAAACCAGTCCTCCGGGGCTGACAGAGGGAGGCCTGTCCTTCTGCGAGTGGTCACATAGCTTGCCTGGAACAGCGTCCCGACCACAGCTGTGGACAGGGTCAGAGGTCGCTGGTAAATGCAGTTCTGGCGGGTGGCTGTGTCTCCCTGCGTGAGCACTAACAAATCATTCCGTCCCAGGCCTCACCCCTGTGTGGTTGCAAAACCGCGGGTGGGGACATGAGGGTCTGGCAGCTGTGCTGTCAGTCTGTGTCTGATGCAGAACAGCAGCCACCTCGCTCACGGAGACGCCCGTGCACCATGGGGGTGCAGTGACCCCTGCTGCAGGGGACCCCTCAGAGCTCCAGCCCTGGTCGTGTCAGAATAGGCACCTGCTCCCTGCAACCCTGCTTGTCTGTCTTTAGCACCCCCGTCTTCAACCCTGCTGATGGTCCATACAGCTCCCCTCTTCGTGCAGGTGTGAGCAGGGGTCCTGGCCCCACCATCGTCCCAGACTGAGGACACAGCAAGGGTACTACACCACCATAACTGAGATTGCTGCAGTTATTGGGACCCTGTCTTGGCCTGACCAGGAGCAGGGATGTCACCTCTCCTTCTCATGGGAGTAGTTACATGACCTCATGTAACTACTCAAAATTTACACAGGGTCTCATCTCCTCCTGGCATCAAGGAGAAAGAGCTCCCCAGCCAAGAACTTGGAACTCCATTCGACAGACAGCATTTCCTTTTAACATTGGAGCAGCCCCCAGAAATCTCGTGAAATAAAGACTGTTTAACAGATGACAAACTGCCCACGGCCCCCCAGTTGCTAGGAAAGCTGTTGCTTGTCTTAATTCTCATTGATGATCAGCCATCTACCTCAGGCACCTGTATCTTCTCCTCCTTTCTCTGAGTTCTGATCTCTCTAGAACTTCTAACAGCCCTGATGGTTTGTGATTTCTCCATAAGCCGCTTAGACTCTGGGGTGGTCCTCAGCCATTTCAATTTCTTGGGTGAAATTGACAAGCGCTCAATCAGCAAGTGTTGAGTGGGTTTCTAGTAGGAACCAAGCACTCCCTGGAACTGATGGAACACAAAAGAACAAAAGACCAGCTCAGAAGCCCACAGCCCCATTGAGCCGACAAGCCTGGAGTTCAGAACAACAGAGAATGAGCTAGAGCTGCAGGAACTCCAAGGAGGGAAAGGTCAGGACTTCCTTTGTGGGTTCGTTGATTGACCTCTGGACACAGGCTAGAAGGGTTAGGGTTGGAATTTCCATGAACTCTCCAGACCACTGGCACTGCCCCCTGTGCTGCACTAACACTATTCTCAGGTCACCTGACCTTCAGGTATCCCATTGCACAGACGTTTTCACACCTGTCCTCAGCAGCCCTCTCCTTTGGGTCATCCTCTTCTGTCTATGGACCCACTGTGTCCTGACTTTTGTCCTCCTCCAACTCCTTCCTAGATCTCCTTTCCTGCCAACTCTATGTGATGGAATGCCCCAGGGCTCAGCCCTAACCTCCATCTCTCTATATACTTTATCCCTAGGCTATGTCACCCAGACCTGAGACTTTGACAACCATGCACATTCTGGTATCTCCCAAATGAACATCTTTGGCCCTGACCTCTCCCTTGACCTCCATATATATACACGACCTCTCCATGTGCACAGGCAAGCCCACAGGAAGCTCTGATACTGGGATGGCCTTTCAGAGGTGTGCCAAATCTGAGACTTGGTGGGGATAGCTTACCTCTGGCTCCCTCCATGTGGCTTTAGCTGGGGTGGTTCAAAGGAGGAGAGGCTGGGGTTATCAGAAGGCTCCCATGCTTGCATATCTGACAACCAATGCTGGCTCTAAGAACCTCACCCAGGACTGTTATCCAGAACACCTACAAGTGACCTCTCCAAGGGGCTGCTTGGCAGCCCTGAGGCACAATGGCAGGGTTTCAGTGGCAAACACTCTGAGAGAGACCATGACTCTCCTGACCTCATGTAACTACTCAAAATTTAACAGCATCACGTCCACCATCCTCTAATAGTTGAGGAAGTCACAAAGGCTCACCTAAGTTCAAAGATTCTATGTCTTGCTGGGGGCAACAGCAAGACCCTGGAAGAGCAACTGAGATGAGAATTTGTGCAGCCATTTGGGGGAAGAGCCATATACTCCCACATGCAGAATATGCTCACCTTCCCCCCAGTGTTCCATCCCATTTCAACGTCATGTTCAGGCTCAAGGCCCTGGATTTCACCATCTAAGTCAGGTGCAGGTACAGGTAGGCAGCTTCATGAGCACTATTTCTCTCAATGTAAAGACCATGAAACTCAGAAGGGACATTATCTCCTTCCAACCTCCAACACCCAAGAGAAAAGAGTGGGATGGGCACAGGAGAGCCGATGTAGATACTCTCTGTTTAAAAAGGAGGGGAAAGGGAGGCCCATAGAAACTACTGTCCGTAGCAGTTCTAAAGTCCAGCATGGCACAAGTGGCCTGTTCCATTAGACCCAGCCCTACTGCCTGGGAGTGATTCTCCCAGAATTGCCTCCAGAAGCCAAAGATGCTTGCCATTTGCTGTGATTCATTCCTAATGGTAGGGGAAGAAAATGCAGTCAAGGGCCCTTGCCTCTGCTGAGGACATGCTAACATGCTCCAGACCTCTGGACTCCTAAAAACGTCACTGATCCGGTGTGTCCTTGAATATTCACAGTGCTAATCTCCCACCTGCTAGAGCACAAGTGTCTTTATGAGGCCTCCAATTTACATGTCTCTGCCCTGATTAACATGACATCGTGGATACAGTGGATCACTGTGGATTCTGTGAAGGGCCTGTATAGTCCAGGCCCTCTGGGGCTATGTTATAACAGAGTGTTAAGGTAGCCCTGGAGAAGACAGTACATGATGGCTACTGTTGTCTGTCACACACGAACATGACCTACTCTGGCCTTCCTTTCTGATAGAACTGGAAAAGGATGCATTTCCTAGCTTAAAAGTTGTATACCTTGTATCTTGAAGCTTGTTAATCTGCTCTGGAAAGGATACCACATCTAGCACAGCATACTCATTGGTGACTAATTCTTGGTTAAGACTGTCATGTGACAGGACCAAATCTAAATTTCTCAGGGGCCAGACTGATGACTTTTATGGGGAGATGGTGGAATAACCTCCCCCTGCATTCTTTCGGTCTTTAAGCATGATGCTGAAATTCACCATTGCAATATTGCTATTTTGCGATATTGCTATTGACTCACTTTCTTGCCTGGAGAGAGGGAGGCAGGATCACAGGCTTCCACTTGGACTTCCCCACTATACTATAATGGTGCCTTATTCCACAGGATGAGGACTTAGTTCATCTACCCCAAGTGCCCATTCAGGGACAGGGGAAATGATCACTGGGTGGTCTTAAGGAACCACTGGGCCCACTATGAATCAAACCTGGACCAGGACTCCATTCATTATCTGAACCTCATCCCCCTTCACTCTAGAATGGGACCATGATAACACTCTGGGTCCCCAGCAGCATTGTCAACTTGGATCCCATGTGCAGCATGTAATTGACTAAGGATTAAATTAATCATCCTCAGCACTCTTACTGCTTTTTGCCAATGCATCAGGGACACTCAGCAATAGCCATTCAATTTCTTCACTTTATAATTTCTGTTTCCCTGTGTCTTTCAAATGACTGAGACATTATGCCACTCGTACTGATGTCAGGGGCATGAGGTCCCTTGATCTAGCTGGCAGGAGATGCAACTCCAAAATCCTATTTTAGGGCCTGC
This sequence comes from Panthera uncia, assembly GCF_023721935.1. Taxonomy (NCBI): domain Eukaryota; kingdom Metazoa; phylum Chordata; class Mammalia; order Carnivora; family Felidae; genus Panthera; species Panthera uncia. The sequence goes on from NW_026057582.1 coordinate 125,395,629, forward strand.
TTCCTTAGGATCGCTCCTGGCACCAACTGCCTTAGTTTGCATGTTTGGGAACCAGTCTCTGAGGTGGAGATCTGTGGAGGGAGGTTCACGGGGAGGTGCCCTCAGGAACACAACAAAGGTGCGAGCGCATCAAGGTTGGTTGGGCACAGAGAGATAGGGAACCCTGACAGTCACAACAGGAGCTCAGCTGGTGCCATAGGGAGTTTTGAAGCTGGAATGGCCCTTCAACGTTGTCCCACACTAATGCAAGGGGGTGGGCCTGTGTATTTTGCTGCCAGCTGCCCTGGGGAAAGTGTAGTCTTAAGAGTTAGCTCCCTTCTGGGATGCCTGGGTTGCTCAATCGGTTAAGCATCTGACTCTTGATTTCGGCTCAAGTCATGATCTCAGGATCCTGAGATTGAGCCCCGCATCAGGCTTCATGCTGAGTGTGGACCCTGCTTAAGATCCTCTCTCTCTCTCTCTCTCTCTCTGCCCCTCTTGTGCTCTATTTCTCTAAAAAGTAAATTTAAAAAAACATAAAGAGTTACCTCCCTTCTGCCAAGGGCAAGGCCTGGGGACGTACTCTGCTGTGAGTCAGCCAAGACTGAGGGAGCTGGGAGAATGAGGGCCTCGATTCTGGAGGGAGATTTGTGTAGCACAGCACAACTCCCACTGCATGCCTCAAGCTTAGATCTTACGAAATTAAATTCTCAATTTCCTCCCTCTTATAAACTCCTTCCAGAGGTTTCTTCGTCTCAATGGCACCACTATCCACTAATGAGGTGGTTGGGGGGGTGGGCTAAATGGGCAGTGAACATTAGGAGGGCACTTGTTGGGATGAGCACTGGGTATTATATGTAAGTGATGAATCACTAAATTCTACTCCTAAAACCCAGACTACACTCTATGTTAAGTAACTCATATTTAGATAGATGGATGAGTAGATACATACATACATACATACATAAATACATAGATGATAGATGATAGATTGATAGGCAGATGGTAGATAGATAATAGATAAGAAAAAGAAAAGGCAAAAAAGAAAAAAAAACTTCAAAGTCATCCTTGTTTCCTCAGTTTCCCTTTTTATCCCCAGTCCAGTGCAGCCATAAATACCATTGGTTCTGCCTCCAAATTATGTCTCTAGTCTGTCTGCCTTTCCCTCTGACTCTGCCACCACTGTGCACCACGTCACAGACCCCCACCAGGACCCTGCCTCCTGACCATCCCCCTCCCTCCTTTCGGCTTCTTCCAATATGTTCTCCACACCCAGTCAGAGCAATATCTCCTAAACATAAACCCTGGCATCCTCCCCACTTAAAACCCTTCAATAGCTTCTCACCTCTGGAGTTTTCTCATCTCACAGCCCTGTGTGATCCTGCCCCTGCTGTCCTCCCTCCCACGTGGTCATTCTCACATATACATCAGCCTCACAGCCTCCTTTCTGTCTTATCATCCCCCACCCTCTTCCCCGCTTTGGGCCTTTGCAGGTCCTATTGCTTGTGTTGCCCCAACTAGCCCAGACCTTCCCGTGGCTGATTATCTACACCCTTAATGCCTCTGCTGAAATGTTATTTATTCCTCAGACTTTCCTTGAACACCATCTGAAGTGACTTCCCAGTCACGGCAGCCATCTTTATTTCCTCATCATATTCCTCATCATATTTCCTCATTCCTTGCCATAACCTATCATGACTCCCTTGACCTGTTGCACTACCATATAGTCTGTCTTCCCACCTAGAAAGTAAGTGCCACGAGGGCAAAACACCCATGCCCCTCATGTATCATCAGATCCCTAATGCCCAACACATGCAGACACTAAGCGAACATGTTTCCCCTTTGCTAGTCACAATGTATATTGTTTAGATTATTTTCAGGAAAGTTCAGATTGTACCACAAGGTGTTTGTACTGGATAATAGGAGTGCACTCTGAATTCAATGACTTTTTTTTTCTTGCATATACCTCAAATGATACAAATATTTGGACAACTAGCTGTAAGTCAATGAAAACAAGATGTTTGCAGTTTTTCAAATTCTCCCCCTTGTCAGCCACCCTTTGCCAACAGAGACAGGTGTTTCCAGATGGTTGCCATGGTGATCTCAAAGCTGTTTTCTCTCCTTTTCATTTTATCTTTGGAACAGGAGAGTGACAGATTCAGGAGGCAGAGTCTGAGGTTTGGTGAGGATCTTTGTAAAGCTTGACGTGGCGCCACCATCTGGTGTTTCTGGAATAAAAGTTTAACCATCAGGCTCATAGAGTTGTCAGGACAGGTCCCCATGACTGGCAGGATCCAGTGCAACATGGGTGCTCACTGTAGGGTTTCCTTGACCAGGGACACTTGTTACTCCCCCATGCACTATGACATTGTCATCCCCTTGGTTTTGAAGCCCTTCTCAGAAAAACAACCCCTTTTTGAACCCGAGCAGCTTCAGCATTCCAGGGGATAACTCTCAAAAATGACCAAGAAATTAGGTTTTCCTCCTGGAATTTCTTTTTCTTTTTAGTGTTTATTTATTTTTGAGAGAGAGAGAGAGAGAACACGAGCAGGGGAGGAGCAGAGAAAGGTACAGGGGATCCAAAGCAGGCTCCATGCTGACAGCACAGAGCCCAATGCAGGGCTCGAACCCACGAACTGTGAGATCATGACCTGAGCCAAAGTCTGACACGTAACCGACTGAACCACCCAGGTGGTCCTCCTCCTGGAATTTCTTAGGAGAATGCTAGGGTTTCCCTTGGAAAAGACTATTCAGGTCTGGGGGACTCAATCCTTCTGTAGGAAAAATGTAAATGGCCCAGTAAATCAAAGGGTCCCTTGGTAGACAGACCCTAGTCAAGCCAAAACAAAACTCCTTTCCATCAGAGTGATGAGGATGTGGATCAGGACACTACCAGGGCTGTCCAGGTACCCACCCAGTGACTAACACTTCCATAAAATCCAACACATAGAAATTATGTGCACAGACACATAGGTTGGCCTAAATGAAGCTCAGGAAAAAGGAGTGTCCCTGCAGTCTCCAACAGGCTCCTCCCTGCTCCTTCCAAAGTCTCTCTCTCCATTCAGAATGTTCTCTTCTCCATGCTTTCCACCCCTCTTTAGCTTATGTTCTCCTTCGGTTTTATTTTTTTATTCCCTCTCTCCCTTCCTCTACCCATCATTCCTCTTTTCCTTTTCACTTTCTACATTTTTCCCATTCCCAAGTTTCAGATGATTGTCCATTTCTGACTTTGACCCCATTGTTGATGTAGAAATGTTCACTGAAGGCCCACTAGGGACAGCGAGCTCCTCCAGGGACTGAGTTTCCACTGAGTCTTTAGATTGCCAAGTACCCTTTACAAATGCATTCTCAAACCACTCACCCAGGATCCTTGCAAACTAGCTGTTCTTTAGAAGTTTCAGAGGTCTCTGGGTGCTCACTTCAAGCTTAATTCTATGTGTGCCAATCACACGTGCAACAATCCTTCAGCTAATGATACACATCAGCAACTGGCTTTCTGGCCACTGAGGTTAGTTTTAATATGCCAGTGGATGATTATAAAATAGCAATTCTGGAAGTTCCATCCAAGGATTGCTATGTATTAACACGTTATTAAAACAGTATATTGCAAGGTCAACATACTATTGTAATTGTTGACCTATCAAATATGGAAAAATTTTGAAACTTCAGTGGAAGCCAGATGCTGTTTTATTAAATTGGAATACAGTACAGGGAAGAGAGAGTATTGCAAATGTTCAACAATATTGGTTTGATGTGTTCATGATTTTTTCCAATGTTGTTTTTTATAAAATAATTATATGACATATCCACATATATTATATTATACTTCATTTGTATTCTGTATGCACCTAGTAGACATACGTGCATAAATACAATGCTTACATGTGAAGTGTGACCACACAGTTGGTAAACTTGAGACAGTCTGTTGTGGCTTATGAAATGGCCCTAGAGCAATTTCAGCAGGATCCCTGTGTCCTCTGGAGCAGTGGCCACATCACTCAGGACAGAGGCTTCCAAGGCAGAAGCAACACCCATCTCAATGTACAGATCATGAAATATAAAATTTATTTATATCATGACTTCTATGCTAAATGACCATTTTACAGTGTAAGTCAATAAACTTTTATGGAGCAGTGTGATAGCTGTAGGGTGGAGGAAAGGATACACAGTCCCCTGTCCTTGGAGAATCATAACAATATGTTGTTGTACCCTTCTCTTGGCAAATAGTGGCTCTGCCCAAATGTGGAAAAATATTTAAGTCAGTTCAAAACTAATAGGGCTGTTGGCTCAGCATTTAGGATAAACAAACCTCTGCCCAAGAAGAAATCAGATTGCTGTCTTTCGGATGGCTGTAATTCAGTGAAGCCAAGTTCTCAAAGTTTGAGTGCCTCCCTTGTAAGCCCCATCAAATAAATTCTGCACCTCCAGTATTGCACTCATGACAAATGTCACTTCATAATGACATTACCTGTGCTTTTCAAGCTGTTGACAGGTCAAACTACACTGGATAGTCCTGTGGGGTTTTATCTGTCTAGACCACACCGCCTGGCCATGGCAGATGGACATATCTCTCTGCACACAGCCAGTTGCAGATGTGAGCTAGACTCCTACATGGCTATTTTAGGATGCCAAAAGAGAGAAATCAAGGAATAACATACATTTTTAAAGGAACTGGAAGTCATGAAACAAAATCAAGAGGATAGGAAAAAGAACCAACAAGAAAACTCATAATTGACAAGCAGAATGAAAAAGTGAAAAACACTGGATAAACCCTAGAGAAGAAGGAATCAGAATATTCATGATTGGAAGGTAGGATTGAAGAATTTCACATAAAAGACTATATTGAGAAATGAAGGTTTTCTGGGTTTTTTGTTTTGTTTTGTTTTTTTAATGAACATGTCATTAAGAAAGAGTGAAAACAGTTTGAGAGGTATCAACTTTTGTCTGATAGGCGCTCCCAAGATGAGAATGGAAGAAATGGCAGAGGAGCCATCTTTGAGGAGATACTCAGGATGGCCAAAAATTGAAGAAAGACATGAGTTTTTATATCAAAAGGCACTGCAAATAGTGAACAAAATAAATAGAAATCAATCTGTACCTCACACATAGTAGTGAAACTGCAGAAATCATGGATGAAGAGCAAATCTTGGAAGCGGCCAAAGAGAAAAGCCAGGTAACCCCTGTGGAATAATAGCCAACTGATGGCAGATGTGAGAAGGAAATTGAATAATATCTTCAAGGGCTGAGAGCCCCAATACCTACTTCTGCTTAGAAGTGTCCCATGGAACATACAGTGGGAAGCTCATCTTTGCCCTTCTCCAGAGTCTCCTACAATGGGCAGGAGTCAATTCTCACATTCATGGTCCCTCTCCAAGCCTACTCATCACAATGAGTGACCCCACCATCCACACCTTCTTGCAAAAGCCAGAAACCTGAGAACCAGCCCATAGACAGAATATCCCCAAGTCTTGTCATTTTCTGTCTTAAATTCCTTTCAGTCTGTCCTTTTTCCCCCCCCCCCCCCCGCAGTGGACACTGTTCTGGTTCAGGCCCATTTCAGTTGCCTCCCCATTAGCTTTTCCACCTCTGGCCACCATACTAATACCAAAATGACCCTTTGAGGTCTAATTGGTACTCTCTTTACTGCTTCGCTGCTCAAAGCTCATCCCTGGCTCACTCTCAAGGCAACATGTTGCCCCTCCAGCCCTGTCCTTCCATCTCCTTCCATTCTCCTCCTGCCCATGCTTGCCTATGGACAGCAAAGTCTCTAAGCCAGGAATCTGCAAACTATGGCCCATCAGCCAATTCCTTCCCACCGCCTATTGTTAAAGTTTTATTGGAACAAGCACACCCACCTGTTTATGTATTGTCTATGGCAGCTTGATCACTACAAAGAGCTGAGTAGTTGAACAGATCTCCTCCCAGGGCTAGCCAATTCCTAGATGGTCATCTGAATATCCCAGGATAGACTATCCAAGAGTGTGCTTTCCGCATGCAAACCAACAAATCCCCAACTACTACACCACACACCCAATCACCTTCTTTGTGAGGCTCTCACTTTCATACTCCAGGCCACTCTCCCATGCCCTAATCACCAAAGGACCAGGTATTGAACAACCAGGGACAGCCCCAATGCTCCAGAGCCCACTGGTATCATTCAAACTAGGCAATCTTAATTCTGCTTACCCTGCCTTGCTCATTTCTTCCTGCAGAAACCACAGTAAAGACTTTTTGCCTACATCCACCCCCTAACACTTCCCCATGTGGCCCTGCACCCTCCTTTTGAGAACTGTGAATAACAAACTCTCTTTTTGTCTCTTGGTCTGCTGGTCTTGCTCTACTTTAAATATTCCATTAATACATTATATCAGGAGGATTCAGGCAGGACCCACATGTGGATACTCTAGGGCCTGTTTGCCTGGCTGGGTGGGTTCCCTGGGAGGGGAGCAGATGGGTCAATAGGTTGTGTTTAAGCAGATGGTCAACAGCCATTTACCACCTTGCCATGTTCATCCCACCCACTCTCAGCTGACCCATAGCCTGTTCTTCCTTCTTAAGTTGGGAAATCAGCCTGACTCTCCTTGAAAAGAAAAAACACTAATAAATCAAACTCCAAAATATATATTCTTATCTTACTATCATGCAGGCTTCCTGGGGTCTTTCAAACCTTTGGTCTACCCACCCTGGACCCCAGCCTTCGGTAAGCCTACAATGCACATTACCTTCTCAGAACTAAAAACCGCTCCCACAGAGGCCTGGAGGAATGCTGGCTACAGGTTCTAGGTCCTGAGGCAGATTTATGGGTGAAATCACCTCAAGATGAGGTCGTATTTGGCTTTGAGTAATTCAGAGTAACCAGGGCCATCCGTCAGCACAGACTGGGCACGGCTGTGTTCAGCAGCAGGAAGGCTGAAGCCAGGGAGGTGCTCTTGTCTTTGCGTCTCGCAGTGACAAGAACACAGAGTGACTTGCTCTGCTTAACAGAGCCCAGGAAAACCTCATAGAGAGGGTACTTGAAGGAAGAGTTAGGATTTGGCAGCCAGAAGAGAGAAAAGGGCATTCCTGGTAGAAGGGACAGAGTGCGCCATAGAACAGAGATGGATGAAAAGTTGCTGGGACACAGGGTGCATGTAGTGTGGTGGAAGTGACAGGAGTTGAAGCTGGAGGTAAAAACCAGTATGTTTCCAGTTTCACGCCCCTTGGCCCTGGTGCAGATGAAGGGCTCCATAAAGATTCTGGATGAATGAATGAGGACAAGAGGTAGGACCTTGATGCCTAACAGCATATTTGTCTTCTGCTTGGATCAGACTGGGCTCCAAGCAGAAAAGGACACCTAATTAGACTTTGCTGCTTCTGAGAGACTATGCCAGGATTGCCAGTTTCTGAGCTGAGCTGGAAGAGCTGGTTAAGCCATGCTTCTAAAATAGCTTGTACTGTTTGTCCCTCCAAGACAAAATATGGTTTGTAGAGCCTGTTTTATTATACCTTGCAATATACACATGCAACGCATTAGCCAGCAGACTCCCCCACCCCACCCCAGGTTGTTTAGAGAGTAATGATATTTGCCAAGGTCACACAGCACTGTAGCGGTGAAACTGGAAGCAGCAATGACCCTCGGCCCCTGTCCTAAACTGGGCCCCCCAGTCCTTGCTTTGACCAAGGGCCAAAAAGACCCACCAAACCATGGACTGAGGCCTTATCTGAGGTCTGGGCCCAGGCAGGGCCTCCTCTCCTCCAGGGTAGCTGAGATACCAGTTCCTTCAGACCGGCTGCAGCCAGTTCACAGCGTTGTGGTTCTGTCCTCCGACAATTGTCTCCTTTGGGGGACAGGTGGAACTACAGCCCCTGAGGAAGCAGAGATGGCTCATGTATGCCTGAGAGAAAGCGGGGAGAAGGAGAAGCTGGACCCGAATGGTAATGGGCCTGCTCTAGCCCCATGGAAAGTGTTCAGGCAGTAATATTTCACAGCTGCATCCCATGGAGGCTCCTTTCACTGAACAGGTTCCTTGGACCCTTCCGAGGAACCCAGAATTTTTACCTGATTCCCAACCCCTCATTCTGGTGCTAGAGTGTTCCACTCAACAATGTTAACATTATTTATTGAACCCTTGTTATGTGCCTGGCACTGTACTGGTTGATGTCCATGTGGCAATTACCACCTGCACGATAGCGTAGGCTCTGTGCTAAGTATGCCAGAAGTCAAGGGACACAGTGGTAAATGTGACAGACACAGCCCTGCCCTCATGAGCCTATAGTCAGAAACCTTCCATTTCAGAAGGCAGGTGCAGTATTTTTGTGGAAAGACCACAAATCTTAAAGATACCTGGATTCAATACAGAGATGATCTTCTTCCCATCTGTGTATTAAATGGCATTAATGTGGAAGTTTGGATCCATATCAAGATTGGATGCCATGTGCCTAAGATAGTGCCTGGCCAAAACTGTCAAACCCATTATACATCTTTTAACCACATACCTACTTCATGGATCTAAAAATACTGATGATGCCTGGGGTGCTGGGTGGCTCAGTTAGTTGAGCACCTGACTCAATTTCAGTTCAGGTCACAATCCCAGGGTCATGGGATTGAGCCTCACATTGAGCTCCATGCTGAGAATGAAGCCTGTTTGGGATTTTCTCTCTCTGTCTTTCTCTCTCTCTCCCTCTGCCCCCTCCCCTGTTCATGTTCTCTCTCTCTCTTTCAAATATAAATGAATGAATGAATGAATGAGTAAATAATTCAAGGATTTCTTTGGGGAACACTGCTGTGAGCCTCACTCTGGCCCTGTCAATGGGGAGAGGGAGATGGTACCTCCTACTCCCCTTAGGCCTAGGAAAAGAGGCCAAATGGGGACCTCTCAAGGATTCAACACATACCCAGAAGCTTGAGTGGCACAGTAGACTGCTGCCCAGCTCACACCAGAGAAGTAAAAACCTTGAGAGAGAGATGTATCAGTCCATGCAGGCTGCCATAACAAAATCTCTCAGACCAAGTGGCTTAAATGATCGAGATGTATTTCTCACAGTCCTGGAGGCTGGAAGCCCCAAGTCAAGGCCCAACAGGGTTTGGTTTCTGGCTATAGCCCTCTTCCTGGCTTACAGACAGCACCATAGTTCCTACATGGTCTTCCCTCTAGATGCTGAGCCGGGAGGGAGACAGGGAGAGAGGGAAGGAGAGAGAAAGGGAGTGGAAGAGAGAACAAGTCTCTGGTATCTTGTCTTATAATGGTATTAATCCTACTGGATCAGGGCCCCACCCTTATGACCTCATTTAACCTTAATTACCTTGTTACAGGCCCCATCTCCAAATACAGTCACATTGGGGCTTAGGATTTCAACATATAAATGGGGGTAGAGGGACACAATTCAGTTCATAGCAGGCTGCCTAGCTGCCTTGACGACAAAATGAAAGAGAGGTTGATGCACCAGGATCAGCCTACGTTTCCAGAGTGTGCAGAGTGTGTGGGCTCTATGTAAAAGAAAGCCAGTTTGGGGTAGGGGGGTGGTCACGGGGGAGGCTCAGGTCCTGTCCAAGAACATTATGTGGTGAGGGGACCACAAGGGCCCAACTCTAACCTGCCCATATCCAGGAGCTAAGGAAAGAGCCACAAGTCAGCCACAGATGAAGGAAAGATGTCTTCCACATAGCCCTACAGATGGGAGATCCCAGCAGATAATGGGACAGTGGGTGTGTATCTCCAAGCAACCTATTAAAGTGATCTAGGAGGAAAGTCAGCCTTTAGTGCCCCCGAGGCCCAAAGAATGCTTATATTCAATAGCCACATGAGTACCTGACGAGTGGGAACTTTCGTACTCCCCTTTTCTCTCCACCCTCCCCAAGCAAATGGAAGAAGAATGCCAAGTGAGAACAACTCAGGAGGCTTATCATGGACCCCTCTTCCAAGGAGGTTTCCAGCCCAAGTGAGAGAAGGAGTAATCTCAATTTTAACTAAGTTCAGAATTTAGATTATTAAATGAAACTAGATATTTTTACTGCTGAATTGAGAGAATATTTAGATTTGCTTGACTTGAGAATGTGACCAGAGAACTGTTTTTATTACCTAGGAGAGACCAGAAAATTCATGGGCCAAAGTTTTCATCCAGGGCCAGGGAAAGAACCAGTCCCACAATATGGATTTACAGGAACAGTGAAGAGGCAGCAGTAAGATGATTCATGACCACCCTAACTCCAGAATTTGTGTGTGCTCAGTGCCACAGGTACATGTGGTACATGGTTTTCTCATCTTAAAATAAAGATAATACAACCTACCATGAAAGAGTGTCCTGAAAACGAAACTATATACTTTAGTGTCCACAAAACACCTAGGACAGAGCCTGATACATAATAAATCCAAAGAGACGGAAGCCAGTGTTATTGCCGTTCATGGTAATAACTGGACCAATAGCATGAAAAAGCACCTTAGCGGTTTCCCCAACCCCAAGCTTGCTTTGTTTCCTGCCCCTCTAAAGTTGACTCTCATGTTTAGGTCACTTTCCAGGCCTATGGGACCCTGAGGAAGTCCCCAACTGCAAGGAAATCTGGCCCCTCTCTTCAGCCTAATACAACTTTTGAATTTTATGTGGAAATCTTAAACCTCTCCTTCTCATTTGGTCTCCATTTGGATCTTTGAAAATACAAGATGTGCTGTATATGGTTTCTCCCCAGACACATGCTGAATACTAATCGCTGTTTTCCAGAAAGCTCAGCATCTGGGCAGCTATCTAGCCCCTGGGATCACCAATGGAATTGGACTAATACCAAGGACTGGTTACCACAATACGTCATTCACTCATGAATACCATTAAATGAGCTTTGTTTCAAGAAACCTTAAACCTTCGACTTTTAGCTCACTTTGGTCTTTTCTCAGCATTCCAGAACATGATTAATGGTGACACCATGCCACAATTAAGTTATACGTGGCTCAAACTCTAATTCACAATTAATTAGTCCTGTAACAATGGCCCTGAATAATGTGGTGTTAATGGCCACCCCTGGTGGTCTGCTCCTACCAGATATCCATTACTAAGTCTACCCTGCGTTTTACGACATCTCTACTGGAGCCCCATATCTACTCAAGGGGACAACTGCTTTATTTAATGGCTGCTAATTATGAGCAATTGGTAAGAGTAGAATAGAAAATGTAGAACTTACTACCGTAGCCTCTAGAGACAAGATAGAAAATATGATATTTTTTAAAAGTCAGTTTTTCCTCAAGTAAATTATGTTTCTATGGCTTGGAAGATAGGTGCCCTCACATTGTACTTGGGATGAGGGCAGGGGGAGGAGACACTTGGGAACCATGACCTTGAAAACTGGCAGAAGTCAATGGTTGTGCAGATAGAAAGTTAAATTCTTACAGGCCCACAGAATGAAATAAAAGGATGCCTGAAACTGTGGGGAAAGGAGATAAATTAGACAATAAAGAGGAATAAATAAGAAGGCAGAAGAAGCAGGTGGCAAAGAAATGTGAACCCACATTAGAAATAAAGAGCTCTGGGGTGCCTGGGTGGCTCAGTCGGTTGGGCGTCCGACTTCAGCTCAGGTCATGATCTCGCGGTTCGTGAGTTCTAGCCCTGTGTCGGGCTCGGCGCTGACAGCTCAGAGCCTGGATCCTGCTTCGGATTCTGTGTCTCCCTCTCTCTCTGTTCCTCCCCTGCTTGCACTCTGCTTCACTGTCTCTCTCTCAAAAATAAAGAATAAAAAATTAAAAAAAAAAAATAAAGAGCACTGGTAAAGGTAACTACATAGGTAAATTAAAAAGACAGTTACCATGGAATGAGTGTTTGTGTCCTTCCAGAAGTCACATATCAAAGCCCTAATCCCCCATGTGATGGCATTTGGAGGTGGTAATTGGGGTCAAATTAGGTCTTGAGGGTGGAGCCCTCATGTTGTATTAATGCCCGTACTTTTAAAAGGAAGAGACATGAGATCTCTTTCCCCACCATGAAAGGATAGAGCAAGAAGGTGGCTGTCTGCAACCAGAAAAGGGTTCCCCAAAACTCAACCATCTTGACATCTTGGTCTTGTTCTCCCCAACCTGCAGAACTGTGAGAATTAAATGGTGTGTAAGACATTCAACTTATGGTATTTTGTTATACCAGCCTAAACTGAGTAAGATAACAGTATGATTTTATCTTTTTGTTTGAAACTCCTTTCTTCTCCCAGAGGATTGATGAAGGAGACATTTAGGAAGATGATTTAAAAAGCAACCGTGTAAAACAATAATTATAAGTCTGTTAATGGGTGCACAACGTATACAGCTGTGATTTGTGAAAGTAGGAGCTTACAGAAGGTAAGAGGGACCAGAGTTATATAGAAGCAAAGTTTTGTACACCATTTAAAACAAAAATTGTTACTAGAGACAAGGAATTGTATAATGATAAAAGGTTCAATCCATCAAGAATATCTAACCATTATACACATATTCACACCTAACAGAGTCTCAACATAGATGAGGCAAAACTGAACAGAATATAAGAGAAAACTAGAAAAACTAACACTAATAGTTGGAGACTGAAAAATCCCACTTTTAGGAATGAATACACCAACTAGACAGAAAATCAGCAAGAAAATAGAAGAGTTGAACAACACTATTAACCAATTAGATCTAACAACTATCTGTAGAAGCTCCTACCCAACAACAGAATACACATTCTACTCAAGTACATATGGAACATCATCCAGGATGGACCATATATAGGCCACTAAAAAAGTCTAAATAAATGTAAAAGGATTCCAATCAAAGCATGTTCTCTTAACACAATGAAATGAAATTAGAAATCAGTAACAGAGAGAAATTTGAGGAATCAACAAGTAAGTGAAAATTAAACAACATACTCCTAAATAACCAATGAGTTAAAGAAGAAATCACAAGGGAGATTGGAGCATGCTTTGAAATGAATGAAAATAACTCAAAATTCCACAACTTATGGGATGCAGTTGAGCTAGTTCCCAGAGAGAAATTCAAAGCTATAAGTGTCTACATCAAAAACAAAAGAAGAAAAATGTCAAATAATCTAATCTTCAACCTTAAGAAACTAGAAATGATGAGCAAACTAAGCTTAAAAGAAAGCATAAGGTAGAGAATAATAAAAACAAGAGCAAAAATAAAAATAGAAAAACAAGAGAAAATGAACAAAATTGAAAATTCTTTGAGAAGATGGACAAAATTGAGGAATTTTTAACTCCCATGATCAAGAAGAAAAAAGGAGGACTCAAATTCCTAAAACCAGGAATGAAAGAGGTGACAGTATTATCAATCTTACAGAAATAAAAAGTATTATAAGCAATATTATGAATAATTGAATGATGAAACATTAGGTAAACTAGATGAAATGGACAAATTTTGAGAATGACACAAACTACCAAAACTAATTCAAGAAGAAGTAGAAAATCTGAATACATCTACAACAAGTAAAGAGACCAAGCTAGCTACCAAAAAACTTCCAACAAAGAAAAGGCCAGGACCAGATGGCTCCCCTGGTTAGTTCTACCCAATGTTTAAAAATTAACATTAAACCTTCACAAAGTCTTCCAAAAAACAGAAAAGGATGGAAACATTTCCTAACTCATTCCAGGAGGCCAGTATAACCTTGATACCAAAACCGGACAAGAAAACAAAAATTATAGATCAATATCCTTTATGAATATAGTCCTCAACAAAACACCAACAAACAGATTCCAGCAGTATATTAAAAGGATTTTACACCATAGCCAAGTGGGATTTATGTCAGGAGTGGAAGGTTGGTTCAACAGACAAAAATCAGCCAATGTAATTGTATTAATTCATACTGCTGCTATTACAAATCACCACAAACTTAATGGCTTAAAAAGCAACACAAATTGGCTAGTATCTTCAGACATCTGTCTCTCTTCCATCATCATGCCACCCTGTCTGACTCTAATCCTCTTATCCTCCTTCTATAAGAACCCTTGAGATTAAATTGGTTCCAACCAGAAAATCCTGGAAAATCTCCCCATCTCAGGATCCTTAACCTAATCACATCTATAAATTCCCTTTTACCATGTAAAATAATATATTCATCGGTTCTAGAGATTAGGACTTGGACATCTTTGAGGTGTCATTATTTAGCATACTACATATTAATAATATAGTAATAGGATGTTATTGATATTAATCAATTTGATAGATTTAAATATTAATAGAATAAAAGAAAAAAATACCATCATCTCAATAGATTGAAAATAAGCATGTGACAAAATACAACACCCTCTCATGATAAAACACTCAACAAACTGGGAACAGAAGGGAACTTCTTCAGCCTGACAAAGGGCACCTAAGAAAAGCACAAAACTAGCAACATACTAATGGTGAAAGACTGAATGCTTTCTCCTTAAGATCAGGAACAAAACAAGGATATCTGTTCTCACCATTCATCTTCTGGAAGGTGGCATTTCCCTTTCTAAATGGACATCCTGTCCCATCTTCTTCTAGCCCAGGGTCCTTCTGGTGGACAGAATTCTCATCCTCAAACTTCTCCATCCCCTTACACTGCCTCCAGCCACAGACTTGGCATCTGGGGGAGGGTGGATGGACAGGGATGGTGACTTAGGCCATTTGGGCCAGAAGAGAGACAAGCTCTGGCCCTGGATGAACCATCAAGGGAAACCTTCAGATCCTTCCCCCTCCCCCAAGCCTTTATCTGGTACTAACAGCAGCCTGTATAACCGGGATGTGAAGACCCTCCATTCCAGGTGAGGTGATTTGCCTGGGGAGAGTGGCTAAGTAGAGACCAGAACCCCCTCTGGCCCCTTCAACATTCAGAACCCAGTGGCTTAGGGTGGTAGGGGGCAGCTTGCTCCCCAGAAAGGGAGAGGGACAAAGAGAGAGAGGAGAAAAAAAGAGAAAGAGCCTGGCCAGCAATTGCAGACAAGCAAGGGCATTCCCATGGCTGCCCCAGGGCACTTAGAAGTGGATCTGCAAGCAGAGTGATGAGTCCCTTAGCAGACCTTCTATTATACCCCCCAGTCCACTGCTTGTCATCACGGGAGCATCGTAGTATCACAAGTCTCTCTGGCTCAGGGCTGATTCATCTGATCCACAATGGAGATTTCGTATTTAAGTCCAGGCTTTTGGCGTGGGGAGGGACACAGTGGGGGACTTCAGACTCTGAGCGCCAGATATTTGGAGCTGAATGCCTAAATCCCTCCTGGAGCCTTCCAGCACTGCCACCTGGCTGTGTGCTGCGCCATGAGCTTCTGACCAGCACAGGCCTTGGAGACATCCTAGAAATCAGAGGCCCTGGATCAGAGGCTTGCTTACAACCATACATCTCTTTAAAGTCCCCAGGTTAATGCTGAAACCCAGGGGAGGGGGAGAGCATAGAAGCTCTGGAAAACCCAGTGGAGCTTCTTCTGTCAATTTTAATGCCATTTGTCACAAGGCAGAACTCCAGGCTTTCTGGGCTTTCTGAGTGAGAAGCGGCAGCCTGCATTCAAGGAAACTGAGCCCCGGACAGTGAGAAAACCATAACCATCGGTGTCAAAGAGATGCAAACTTAAAACCAAGCTCTGCCACTCAACAGCTGTGTGATCTTGGACAAAAGCCCACGGGAAGGAGCACTCTCACAAACTGGACCCAAGGTGACGCCACAGCGCCCCCTGCCGGCCGGGTGCACTCACTCTATTCACATGGTCAGGCCGTATTGCCAATTGCTACTCCCCTTCTGCACGAGGCACACACCTGGGCAGGCACCTGGGCCCGCACCTGAGTACCCAGCATGGTTTCAGCAGCAGTCACCCTGGACTTGTGGCTCCCTGCCTCTCCTTGGAGATCAGGGAGAACCCAGACAGCAAGGTGTCAGCCCCACAGAGCTGGATGCTACTCCCTGGGGGAGAAGAGATGTATGGACTTTTCAGTAGATTTGCAGATATGGTGTACAGAAGGAGGAAGGGAGTTGAACTTCTATCCCAGTTTTCATCCGGATAATTTCTGAGCCCAAGCACAGCTGTGTGAACCTGACATCAACTGGGCATAAAGTGGAGAATCCAGTAACAACTACAGCCATTCTAAAATCAAAAGCTACTATTATTTGCCATACATGGTGATAGGTGTCCCCTAAGCTGCTAATTCCTATGTCAAAAGTTTATCGAACTACTCTGTGCCAGGTCATATGCTGGTGTTTGGGATAAAGAACCGATGAGCCCTCCCCCACCATACACACACAGATATTCCTATCACCTTGACTTCCCCTGCATTATTTTTTGACAGAGCACTTATCACCATCTAAAATATCATATATTTTACTCAGTTTTGGGGGCGCCTGGGTGGCTCAGTCAGTTAAGCATCCAACTCTTGGTTTCAGCTCTGGTCATGATCTCATGGTTAGTGAGTTCAAGCCCCATGCTGACTATGGGCTCCATGCTGACTATGCAGAGCCTGCTTGGGACTCTCTCTCTTCCTCTCTCTCTGCCCCTCCCTTGCTCATGCTGTCTCTATCTCTCTCAAAATAAGTAAATAAACTTTAAAAAATAAAATAAAATGTATTTCACTCAATTTTTTCTTATTTTATTAGGTTACTATACATATGGGCATGCATATGCACGTAGAGATTTTTGTTGTATTCCTAGCACTTAGAAAAGTTTCTTACACATAGTAGGTGCTTAGCTAATATTTATTGACTCAAAGACTTTTTACATCCCTTTTTATAAAACTGCAAGTGTTACTAGGCATTTATCCAAGGGATACAGGTGTGCTGTTTCGAAGGGGTACATGCACCTCACTGTTTATAACACCCCTATTGACAATAGCCAAAGTATGGAAAGAGCCCAAATGTCCATCGATGGATGAATGTGGTATATATATATATATATATATATATATATACAATGGAGTATTCGGTAATCAAAAAGAATGAAATCTTGCCATTTGCAACTATGTGGAAGGAACCAGAGGGTATTATGCTAAGCGAAATTAGTCAGAGAAAGACAAGTATCATATGAGTTCATGCATATGAAGACTTTAAGATACAAAACAGATGAACATAAGGGAAGAGAAGCAAAAACAATATAAAAACAGGGAGGGGGACAAATACATAACAGACTCTTAAATATGGAGAACAAACAGAGGGTTGCTGGAGGGGTTGTGGGAGGGGGGATGGGCTAAGTGGGTAAGAGACATTAAGGAATCTACTCCTGAAATCATTGTCGCACTATATGCTAACTAACTTGCATGTAAATTAAAAAATAAATAAATTAAATTAAAATTAAAAAAAATAAAACTGCAAGTGTCTGCATGGAACAATTGGTTTATGGTGGAGCTGAGAGGCAAACCTAGGTCTATTGACTCTAAATCCGGTGCTGAGTGCCCACTCCCCCACACAGCCTAGAGCCCCATTTACACTGGGCTATCCTGGGCACAAGAGACAAAAGTAGAAGATGCTGGTTGTTTGGGGGAAAACTTCCCATCAGAGTCTCCTGCATAAAGCAAGGACTCTTGAAGATCAACACTTTCAGTTGGTGACCACAGAAAAAGAAAAGGAGTAATGCATTCTCCCTGAAAAAAATGTTAACCACTTACCTAGTCCATAGGGTAGGAAATGAGGATTCATACTCTCTTCAAAAACAAAAGGAATCCCAAATGGAAATTTTAGTTTAAAGTGATTTAAAGTTGGTCATTCTTACTACATGGCAATGAGAAAGAATGAAATATGGCCTTTTGCAGCAACGTGGATGGAACTGGAGAGTGTTATACTAAGTGAAATAAGTCATGCAGAGAAGGACAGATTCCATATGTTTTCTCCCCTGTGTGGATCCTGAGAAACTTAGCGGAAGACCATGGGGGGACGGGAAGGAAAAAAAATGGTTAGGGAGGGAGCCAAAACATAAGAGACTCCTAAAAACTGAGAACAAACAGGGTTTATGGAGGGTGGGAGGGAGGGATGGGTGGGTGATGGGTATTGAGGAGGGCACCCGTTGGGATGAGCACTGGCTGTTGTATGGAAACCAATTTGACAATAAATTTCATATTAAAATAAATAAATAAATAAATAAATAAATAAATAAATAATGTTGGTAATTCTGGCACCTACCAAAAGCAAACATAAATTCTCTGGGAAAGACTTAACCCCAGGCCTTAAAAAATTCTCAAAGATAGTTACAAGGACCTAACTTTGTAATCAAAAGTCACAGAACATGCCAAGAAACAAGCTGCTGTGAGGTAGGTTCTGTGCCCAGTAATGACTCTGTGGATCAGACCACTTACCTCCCTATAACAATAGGAAAGCCTGACATTGAGAGCTAACAAACCAGTGAGAAATTGTGGGGTAGGAAGGAAATCCCAGAGAAGTTAGCCCATAATTTGAGGCCATCTTGACCACAGAATATTAAAAAGATACCACCCTTCAGAGGAACTGAAGCCCAGCTTCAAAATCATATCAATCCCTGATTAGATTAATACACCCTGGAATTTCCAGTGACTGTAGTCTAGCTGAGTGCAGAAAAGTAATCCTCTTAAAATGTAGATGCAATAATCCAGAGCCTCGAATTATCTCTTAAGTTTTTTTACTTATAATGTCCAGCATTCAATCAAAAATAGCCAGGAGTAACTGAGGATATTAGCAAAATTCAAAATAATCAATGAACACAGATTGCCTGTGTGGCTCAGTCAGTTAAGTGTCTGATTTCAGCTCAGGTCATGATCTCATGGTTCCTGAGATCCAGCCCTATGCTGGGCTCTGGGCACTAACAGTGCAGAGCCTGCTTAGGATTCTCTCTCTCCCTCTCTCTCTGCTTCTCCCCCAGTACACTCTCTCTCCATCTCTAAATAAATTAAAAAATATTTTAAAAAATCAATGAACAGCCAAAACAGACTTATGGAACATCCAGGATTTGAAGTTATCAGAAACAAACCTCAATATAGCTATAATTAATTGGTTCAATTAATTAAAATACAATTTCAGCAGCAAATGAGAAAGCATAAAAAGGATTCAAAATAGAAATTCTAAAATTAAAAAATAATAAAAAATATGAACGCAACAGATGGGTTTAATAAGAGCTTGAATTTAACTGAAGAAAGAATTAGTGAATTGGAAGATGGATCAGAGGAAAATGTCCACACAAAGGCACAGGAAGACAAAAGGTTGGAAAATAGAGAAAAGAATTTAAGAGGTATCTAGGATATGGTGAAAATATCTAGCATATTTGTATTTTCGAGTCCCAGAAGTAAAGGAGAAGAGAGAGTAGGGCAGAAATACTATTTGAAAAAAATAAAAGCAGAGAATTTGCAAAAACTGATTAAAAAAAATCAAGTCACAGGTTAAGGCAGCACTGTAATTCCCAAGAAGAATAAAAGCAAATGAACTGATGAAAAACAGATAAAGAGAAAAAAAAACATAAAACCATTCAGGAAAAAAAAATACCTTCAAATGAGCAACATTAAAGTGATAACTGACTTTGAAACAGAAACAATGGACACCAGGAAATCAGGAAACAAGGACTGGCATTATTAAAAATAACTGGCAAGCTGGAATTCTATACCCAGTGAAGTATCCTTCAAAAAGTGAAGGAGAGATAGGGAGGTTTAAAGACAAACAGCACTGAGAAACTCATTACCAATAGAAACTTAAAAATACCTATATTCTAATTAAAAAACTGCCCCAAAACCAGATGCAAATAGTTTTTCCAGTGAATTATCCCAATTAAGAAAGAAATATCACTAATCTTCAACAAATTCTTCCAAAGCATAGGAAAAGAGGGACTTAAAAGCAGAGTTATTTACTATATTAGCAGAGAAAAAAAGAAGAAAATCATATGATAATATTGAAAGAAAAACTTAAAGATATAAATAGGTTAAAGGATATGCTAAACTCATTGGTATACTCGATGTTGGAAGATGTCAGTTCTCCTCAAATAGATCTATGCAATATGATTCTAAAAATCATATGGATATTGGCATGCAAGGACTTGGATGGACCTCAAGGGAAGTATGCTGAGTAAGAAAAAAAATATCAAAGATTATATATTGTTTGATTCAGTTTATATAATATTCTTGAAATAATGAAATTACAGAGATGGAAAACACTGTGGTTAGTGTTAGGAGATTGGGGAAATAGCTGTTGCAATAAGGCAAGAAAAATAATCAAAGGATAAGGACTGAAAAGGAAGAAATAAAACTGTCATTATTCACAGATAACATGATTGTGTGCATACAAATGTAATAAAAACAGACAGGACATTAAAATTAATAAAAGACTTTGCCAAGGCCACTGGCTACAAGATCACTATAAAAATCTATTGTATTTGTGTGTTACCAATAACAAATATTAAGACAAGAATCTTACCCCCCCAAAAATGTATAAACTGAAACCACTCATGAGGAAACAAGCCAAATCTAGACTGTAGGACGTTCTACAAGGTAACTGGCCTGGACTCTTCAAAAATGTCAATGTTATGGAGGGGAAAATGAGAGAAGGGTAAGGAGAGAGTTGTTTTAAACTAAGATTAAAGAGACATAACAAGTGAATGCAATGTGTGACCCTAGATTGGATTCCAGACTTTTTTTTTTGATGCATAATCCAGATAGTATAAAAGTCACCATTTTAAAGGATAAAACCCAATGTTTCTTTCAGTATATTTGCCAAGTTATCCAACGATCACCACTGTCTAATCCCAGAACGTTTTTATCACCCCTCCACAAAAATAAACCTGTACCCATTAAGAAGTCAATTCCTGTTCCACACTCGTCATAGCCTCTGCCAACCACTAATCTACTTTACGCCTCTATGGGTTTGCCTATTCTTGACATTTCATGTAAATGGAACCATACAATGCATGGCTTTTTGTGTCCGGCTTCTTTCCCTTCTTTTTCACTAACATTTCATTACTGTTTCCAAGATTCATCCAGGTTGTAGCATGTGTTAATGCTTTTTATGGCTCAATAATATTCTATTCTGTGGGTTTACCACATTATGTTTACACATTCATCAGTTGATGGACATTTGGATTGTTTCTTTGTTTTTGGCTATTATGAATAATGCTGCTATGAGTACTTATATACACATTTTTGTACATATGTACATATGCACATAAACATATGTTATAAATTCTCTTGTGTATATACCTAGAAGTGGAATTGCTGGATCATATTATTACACTAGATGTCTGACTTTTTTAGGAACTGCCAAACTTTTTCAGAACAGCTACACCATTTTATATTCACATCAGGGATTTATGAGAGGTCCAATTTCTCCACATCCTTATTGGCTCCTTATATTCTTTGGGAAAATGTCTATTCAAATTCTCTATTTTTAGTGATTTTTTTTGTCTTTTTATTGTATGAATTCCTTATACATTATTCTGGATATATGCATATATGGATATATACCTGGATATATGGATATATGAATTGCAAATATTTTCTTCTAGTGTATGAGCTATCTTTTCACTTTCTTGGTGGTGCTAGGTTAGGTACAGTGTTTTCAGTTTTGATGAAATCCAATTTGTACATTTTTTCTTTGATTTCTTTGATTGCTTATGCTTTTAGTGTCATATCCAAGAAAACTTTGCCTAATCCAAGATCACAAATTTTTAAAACTATGTTTTCTTCTAAGAATTTTATAACTTTAGCTCTTAGATTTAGATTTCAGATCCATTTTCAGTTAATGTTTCTGTCTATGGTGTGCAGTACAGATGAAAATTCATATTTTTTTAAATGTGGATAAGCAGTTGTCCCAACACTATTTTTAGAAAGGACTGTTCTTTTGTCCACTGAATAGCCTTGATATCCTTGTCAAAAATGAATTGACTTTTAATGTGAGGACTTTTCTGGACTGTCACTTCTATTCCGTTGATCTGCATGTCTATTCTTATGCCAGTTTTGATTATTGTAGCTTTGTAGAAGGTTTTGAAATCAGGAATTCTTGAGTCCTCCAATCGTGTTCTTATTTTTCAGTATTGTTTTGGATCTTCTGGGTCCCTTGAATTTCTGTATGAATTCTAAGATCAGGTTGTCTATATTTGCAGTAAGAAGAGAGGTGGAATTTTAAGAGGGTTGCATTGAATCCATAGACCAATTTGGGGAGTTGCTATCTTAAGAAATGTTAAATATTCATATCAATGAACATGAGATACCTTTTCATTTATTTAGATCCTTTTTAATTCTCTATTTTTTTGGTGTATAAGTCTTGTGCTTCTTTTGTTAATTTTCTTCATAAGTGCTTTATTCTTTTTGATGCTATTGTGTGATTGTTTCTTAATTTCATTTTTGGAATGTTCATTGCTAGTGTATCTTCAATACAACTGATTTTTATATACTGATCTTGTATTATGCAACATTGCCTAAACTCTAATAGTTTCTTCATGGATATTGAGAAGAGATTTTTTTATGTACAAAATCCTATCATCAGCAAACAGAGATAGTTTTACTTCGTTATTGTCAATCTGAATGCCTTTTATTTCATCTTCTTGCCTAGTTTCCCTAGCCAGAACCTCCACTACAATGTTGAACAGAAGTGGCAAGAGAAGATATTCTTTTTTTTAAGATTTTTTTAAAAGTTTATTTATTTATTTTGAGAATATGAGAGAGAGAGAGAGCGTGGAGCAGAGAGAGAGAGAGAGAGAGAGAGAGACTCCCAAGAAGGCTCTGCACTGTCAACGCAGAGCCCAATGCAGGGCTTACACCCACGAACCATGAGATCATGACCTGAGCCAAAATCAATTGCTTAACCAACTGAGCCACCCAGGTGCCCCCAAACTTGAGTAAAATATATGATTTTTTAAATATTAAATATAATTTATTGTCAAATTGGTCTCCATACAACACCCAGTGCTCATCCCAACAGGTGACCTCTTCAATGCCCACCCCCCACTTTCCCCTCTCCCCCACCCCCCATCAACCCTCATTTTGTTCTCGGTATTTAAAAGTCTCTTATGGTTTGCCTCCCTCCCTCTCTGTAACTTTTTTTACCCCTTCCCCTCCCCCAAAATATATGATATTTTAGATGGTGATAAGTGCTCTGTCAAAAATCATGCAGGTGAAGTAACGGAGATAGGAATATGGTGCCCCAAGAGCAGATATTCTTGTCTTGTTTCTTATCTTAAGGGGTAGCTGTCAGTCTTTCATCATTAAGTATGATGTTAGATATGGAGTCTCCACAGATGCTATTTATAAGGCTGATAAATTTCCCTTGAATTTCTAGTTTGTTGAATGTGTTTATTGTGAAAGGATGTTGGATTTTGTTAAATGCTTCTGCTGTGTCTATTGAAATGATCATGTGTGTTAATTAATATGTTGTGTTATGTTGATTGATTTTCGTGTGTTGAGCCAACCTTTTATATGTTGATTCCTGGGACAAATCTCATTGTGTCATGTTCTCTAATCCTTTTTATAAGCTGCTGGATTCAGTTTGCTAATATTCTGTTGAGGATTTTTGTATCTATACTTTTAAGTGTCATTGGTTTGTAGTTTTCTCTTTTTTTTCCTTTTTTAAATTTAAATTTTAGTTAACATACAGTGCAATATTGGTCAGGAGAATTCAGTGATCCATCACTTACATACAACCCGGTGCTCATCACAACAAGCACCCCCCTTAGTATCCATCACCCATCTAGCCCATCTCTCACCCACCTCCCTCCATCAACCCATAGTGTGTTCTCTATCATTAAGAGTCTCTTGCAGTTTGTTTCTTTCTCTTCTCTCCCTGCCTTCCCATATGCTCATCTGTTTTATTTCTTAAATTCTACATGAGTGAAATCATATGGTATTTGTCTTTCTCTGATTGACTTATTTTGCTTAGCATAATACATCTTAGCTCTATCCATGCCATTGCAAATGGCAAGATTTCCTTCTTTTTAAAGGCTGAGTAATATTCCATTGAATACCTCATTATCCATTCATCAGTCAATGGACATTTGGGATCTCTCCATAGTGTGGGGTTTACAGTTTTCTTATTACAGCTTTGGTTTTGGTATCAGGGTAATACTGACTTCACAGAATGAGTTAAGAATAGTTTTGTCCTCTATTTTCAGGTAGAATCTGTAAAAGGTTTGTGTTGTTTATCCTTTAAACATTTGATAGAATTCACCAGGGAAGCCACTTGGCCTTGGGTTGTTGTAGGAAGTTTCTTTATTACTGACTATTGCTTTACTTGTTATAGGTCTTTTCAATTTTCTATTTCTTCTTCAGTCAGTTTCAACAGTTTGTGTCTTCCTAGGAATTTGTCTACTTCCTGTAGTTACATATATAATTTGCTGGCATACAATTGTTTATCTCTTCCCTTCTGCTCTGTTTTATTTTTGTAAGGCTGGTAACCATATCACCTCTTTCATCCCTGATTTTAGTAATCTGAATCTCCTTTGGGCTGAGAAACTGTGAGAGATGAAGAAGTGAAGGAGCAAGGGCAGAAAACCTTTCCAGAAGCTTGATAGGGACCAGAAGAAGAAAGGAAAAGAGTCTGGCAGGAAGTCACAGTTAGAGAAAAGTTTTTTTTTCTCTTTTGGTTTTGTTCGTGTGTCGAATCTTTACTCTCAAATTCCATAAAAAACTCCTCTCTAGGGGCGCCTGGGTGGCTCAGTCGGTTGAGCGTCCGACTTCAGCTCAGGTCATGATCTCGCGGTCTGTGAGTTTGAGCCCCGCGTCGGGCTCTGTGCTGACAGCTCAGAGCCTGGAGCCTGTTTCAGATTCTGTGTCTCCCTCTCTCTCTGACCCTCCCCCATTCATGCTCTGTCTCTCTCTGTCTCAAAAATAAATAAACGTTAAAAAAAATTAAAAAAACAAAAAACAAAAAACTCCTCTCCCTCCCGTAGTGCCAGCCAGAGACAGGACCCAGCCACCTGAAGGTGGGGAGGGGGCTGAGGTTTGTCTGAGCTACTCTTTCCCCTCTCCTGGGTGCTTATCCTGAGTCCAGGGTAAGGACATGGGGAGACAGAAGGTCCACAGGGAGCTGCCTCTAAGCAATTTTGGTGGCCTCTGCTCACATCTCCCTTGGGAGATGCCTCCTCTGGAGGCAGAGTGTAGTGTTACTCCAGCCCTTATCTTGCTAAGGACCACCTCTCCCAAGTCCCCTCAGCCTGGCCAAGGTATGGGACACAACATGACTCTCCAGGCACATGCCCATTGCTCAAATGGCCCTATGGCTTCTGTCTGTCCACCAAAGTTCCTCCATGAGGAGTTCTTCTGCACTTTCTGAGGGCTTCAGAGGGCTGGGGTGGGGGGCTCCCATTTCCTTCCCAGTCATGCCATGCCCCATTTCTTCAGCTCTGAGGCTATGAGCCCCCTAAGGGCCTCCTTACAGAACTCTGGACCAAGGAGGGTCTGAGTCTCCTTGCCTCTAGGTCCATTCAGGGGACACATCTCCCCCCACTCTCTTGTCACCAGAAGAGGAAGAAATGGGGTCTCCTTGCACCCACCATGGTTCCTACGGCTGGAGTCCTTCCTTCTTTGCCTGTTCTCCAACTCATATCGCTTAGAGAGGGAGGTGTCTGATGAAGTAGGGCGTGCATGAGGTGACAGCAAAGCAAAGCACAGGAGGACTCCTCAGAGGGAACCAGAGGGAAGCTGGGGATGCTAGCTTGGTGGAGGGAGGGACAGGAGCCAGACTGGCTGAGGCCAAAGGACATGGGTAGTGGCCCCAGCAGTAGAGCAGTGCTTCTTGGTTGAAATCGGGGTACACACCAACCCAAGTGTCCAAATGTAAATTCTGGTTCAGTGTTCCCAGGTGTGGCCTTAGGTCCTGCATTTCTAGCTTCCTGGGGGATGCCAAGGATGCCGGCCCAGGGACTGTCCATGGGGTAGAACCCTCATTCCAGAGGTTCCAAAGGACCAGTTGAAATCCCTTCAAAATTCTGCCTGTGAAACCTCTCCTGTGCCCTTCTGCTACATGTACTCCCTGCCCTGTTTCATTCTCTTTTCTACATAAATGACACGAACAAAGTGTAGAGTAACTGTCACATAGAGAGCACCAAAGTATCATATCTAATCCTCAAGAGAGGAGACTCGGAGAAGTCCCACAGCTGACTCAAGGGTACGCAGCTAGGAAGTGGCAGAGCCGGGTTTGAACCCCGGGCAGCTCTGACCCCAGAGCCCGTGCCTCGCCACTCAACTGTGCACAGCTGCGGCTTCTGACAGCTTCCAGAAGCTACAACCAGAAGCAATCAGAGAACCGCTCCCCCGCTGAGATTAGAAGCACGCACAGCTGGGTGTGCAAACCTTGAACAGCTCACTTCTCCCTCCTGGACTTGGTTTCCTCCTCAGCGCCCTTGGCACGTGAAAGGCAGAACGAAAACAGGTGAGCTGTGCTGTATCTCCTCTGCACCCAGCAAGGGGGTCCCTCCTGCACCGACTCCTCACCCAGCCGGCTCCTTCTCATTCTCTCATGCCACCCACTCGGGTAAGCCACCCCCCCATCCCCTCTATAAAAGAGCTCCATCTTCCACACTGAGCGAGACAGCAGCCCTTTGTCCTCCCAGACTGTATTTACATTACCTCCTGTCTCCTTCACCACATGAGCTCTGTGAGGATAAGTGGTCTCTCTCATTGCCACTGTGTCCCTGGGCTCAGCGTGTATGTTGTGGGCTTAGCCCATGGCAGTTTCTCAGGAGAGTCTGACCCATCACTCGTGGGTCTGGGCAGCACAACACCTTGTGATGGCCACCAGCCAATGTCATGCCCCGTTGTTTGGAAACTGAACTTGAAGTGTGGCTGGCACCTCTGCAGACACTCAAGACAGGTTTGGTGGTACGTCCTGTCTCCTCTAAATGGATGGTAACAGAGCCCATGTGAAGCCCCAGATGAGCTGGGCTATACACCTGGGGTTCTTGATCTTCCACGGAGTCCACCCTGGAGGGGCCTCTTTTGCTAAACAGAATTACAAGCCGTCCACTACTAGTCACCGTTGGCTTTAGAGCAAAATCGTGACATGTTCCAGAACCACACCAGCCGTGTGCCCATCCTCAAGTTCTTCTATTTGCTTTTCTCTTTAATTAAGATGTAATTTTTTTTACTGTGAAATGTATTGTCAAATTGGTTTCCATACGACACCCAGTGCTCATCCCAACAGGTGCCTCCTCAATACCCATCACCCACCCTCCCCTCCCTCCCACCCCCCATCAACCCTCAGTTTGTTCTCAGTTTTTAAGAGTCTCTTATGTTTTGGCTCCCTAAGTGAGATGTAATTGACATATAATATTGTATTCATTTTAGGTATACAATGCAATGATTTTATATGTGTGTACATTGTAAAATGATCACAATGCATTCAGTTAACATCCATCACCATACATAATTACAATTTTTTGTGATGAAAACTTTGTTATCTTAACAGCT
Source organism: Panthera uncia (assembly GCF_023721935.1). Classification (NCBI taxonomy): domain Eukaryota; kingdom Metazoa; phylum Chordata; class Mammalia; order Carnivora; family Felidae; genus Panthera; species Panthera uncia. The sequence goes on from NW_026057582.1 coordinate 125,422,886, forward strand.
TTCAAATATGCAATACAGTATTGTGTTTTTAATGTTTATTTATTTTTGAGAGAGAGCAAGACAGAGCACAAGAGGGGGAGGGGCAGAGAGAGAGGGAGACACAGAATCCGAAGCAGGCTCCAGGCTCCGAGCTGTCAGCACAGAGCCCGATGCGGGGGTCCAGCTCACAAACCGTGAGGTCATGACCTGAGCTGAAGTCAGATGCTTAACTGACTAAGCCACCCAGGTACCCCTGCAATACAGTATTATTAACTATACACACCTTGCTGTACATTACATCCCCGTGGCTTATTCATCTTATAACTGAAAGTTTGTACCTTCACTACCTTCACCCATCCCACCTACCTCTGACAACCACGTCTGTTTGCTGTGTTTATGAGTCTGGCTTTTTTAGATTCCACATATTGGTGAGATCACGCAGTATTGTCTTTCTCTGACTTATTTCACTGGTTGCAATGCCCTCAAGTGCCATCCATATCATCATAAATGGCAAGATTTTCTTCCTTTTACGGGTGAATAATATTTCTCTGTGTGTATGTATTTATCCATTTATCTATTTAGTTATTTTATACATTTTTAATATGTAATACATTTATATGCTTCAAAAGTAATGATCTATAGGGGTGCTTGGGTGGCTCAGTCAGTTGAGCATTGGACTTTGGCTCAGGTCATGATCTCACGGTTCGTGAGCTCAAGCCCCAAGTCGGGCTCTGTGCTGACAGCTCAGAGCCTGGAGCCTGCTTCGGATTCTGTCCCTCCCTCTCTCTCTGCCCCTCCCCTGCTTGTGCTCACTCGCGCGCTCTCTCTCTCTCAAAAATAAACATTTAAAAAAAATTTTTTTAAATCATGATATAAAAAGGAGTACATCAAACAATCTTGCTCCAGTCCTATCCTCCTTGATCTCACTCCTACTTTTGTCCTGATCCTAATAGTTTACCCTGGGTAACCGTTGTCTTAGTCTGGTTTCCTCAGAGAAACATGAACCAACGTGGAGAGGAGACAGAGAGAGTAAGGACTTGGCTCATGTGCTCGTGGGGGCTGTCAAGTCCAAATTGTACAAGGTAGACCAGCAGGGTAGAGACCCAGGAAAGAGGTGGTGTCACAGCTTGACTCAAAAGGCAGTCCAGAAGCAGAATTCTCTTTTCTCCAGGGAACCTCAGTCTTTGTTCTCAGTGCCTTCAACTGATTGGATGAGGCCCACCCACATTGTGGATGGTAACCTGTTTTCTCAAAGTCTATGGATATAAATGGTAATCTCATCTAAAAAAAATGGCTTCGCAGCGATATCTAGACTGGCGTTTGAACAAATGATGAGTATCACCATGGTGTAAAATTAACCTTCACAGCCCCTTTTACTGCTTTTTGGTGTGGCCATAACAGAAGGAAATACAAATTCATACCTGAACTTTCTCTCTTTCTCACACAATAGCACACTCTCGCCACTGTTTTTCACTGTTTGTTCATGTCACAATACACCAGCTGACCTTTCCTTATCTACTCCTGAAGCACTTACACAGTTTATACAGCTGCGACGCATGGATGTACAGTTCATTAAACCAGCCCCCCGCGGAGGGACACTAATCAATCATGACCTGTGTGCATTGTTTCTTACGATGCCTGTGGGAAGGATCCCCTAGATCTGTCTCAAAGCTGGGGAATCCCTTCCACCAATTCAGGACTCTTTACAACAGTTGAATAGTTTGTTCAAGCAGCCCCCTGAAACATACCATGTTCTCCAAGATTCTGTTTGTTAGCAAGGAGGAGGGCACCTCCCACCCCTCTCTTTGTCGGGGCCTCGGGGAGGGCTGGCTGTTCACAGATGCTGCCAGGAAGTCATTTGGAAAGGGAGGGCCTGGAAATTTCCTCAGGATAATTAACTTGACACAAAGACCCTGAGGTAAAAGAAGCAGCCCTTTTAACAGCTAGGAGAGTATTTATACACTGAGCTTCTCTGTAAACAGAAATTAACGAGCCTCAGAGAAGCCAAGTTTGTTTTGGGAAAAGAGAAAGGGGGAATGTCAGCCAGAGCAAACAGGAGGCTAATGACGGCCTGTGAGGCCTTGTCGGCATCTGCTCAGAGCAGCAACAGGGTATTTCTAGTCCGCAGCAGAGAACCCCTCTGAACGGAGCCTGGGGGCCCACTGAGGCCACTGAGTGGTGGTGAGATTACTGTCCATTTGTGAGCAGTGCTGTAACAAGGTACCACAGACTGGGGGCCTCAACCAAAAGAAATGTCTTGTCTCACTGCTCTGGAGGCTGGAAGGCTGGGGCCAAGGTGCTGGCTGTGCCGATCCCTTCTGGGGAAGGGAGCTTCCGTTCCAGGCCTGTTGCTTACCTTCTGGTAGTTTGCTGGCAACTTTGGGGTTCCTCAGCTTGTAGGAGCATCACCCCAACCTCTGCCTTTATGTTCACACAGTGTTCTGTCTCTGTGTATGTCTGTCTCTGTGTCCAAATTCCCCCTTTTCATAAGGATGCCAGTTCATACTGAATTAGGGGCCCACCCTATGACTCCACTCAACTAACTACATCTTCAATGACCCTATTTCCAACTGGGGCCACATTTTGAGGTGCTGGGGGTCAGGATTTCAACACATATACCTGCTTGAAGGGCACAGTTCAACCCATCACAGTGATGGGAGGGTCTGGGAAGTCATTTTACCAGGAGAACTTGGATCCAGGCCAGATGGTCTTTTTGGACACATGCTCCACAACACTTGTCCCGAGCAGAAGTAGAGAAGGTGTTATAAAACCTGGGCCTCAACATCACATGGCTTTTCTCTGGGAAGTCCCCAGTTATGGGAACAAATTAGGATGTTCACAAAGCATTTTGTGGGACAGTCTGCATGTATTACACAAGTGCCCTGACCCACAGACACTCATTTCTTTCTCCAAGGCCTTAGGCTGTGGGCCAAAGACACAGTCGTGGAGGAGCTGGGCAGGAGCAAGCCACTGAATCTCAGCTTCTTCATCTGTAAATTGGGGAGAATCATGCTGACCTCACATGCAAAATGAAGGAACTCATACAGTGGCCCCAGAGCCACCCTGGCACATGTAAGTGCTCGGTAACATCATTGAGGAGGATGGTGCCCCCCTCTGCTGCCTTGACAGGTGCCCCAAGGGTGATTCTCATGATGCACTCGCCTGCATGGGGCCTCTCTACACAGGGCCAGGTGATGGCAACTACCCTGGTCTGCTTTCCTTCCCCTTAACAGTCATCACTCAGGGTCCCTCTGCCCACCCCGCCTGGCTATAGAGGGGGGGCACATGGTCCCTCCAGGACCCCTGCCCTGCTGACCCTTTAGACCCCACACCCAGGGCCTTCACATTGTAAGTGCTTTCTTGGGCCAATGAGAGGGGACAGCCAGGGGCCTCTCCTTGGCCTTCTTCCCAGCCAGAAGACGCCATTCCAACAGAATCACAGGGACCCCTGAGTGTCATCTGGGACCCTTGAGAAGAAAGGGGAGCTTCTGATTCCACCAGAAGTGGGACCTGCGTGGGGAGAACCACATACAGCAGGATAATATTTGCTGAGCAGCTACTACATGCTAGACTTGCTCCTTTCCACAGCCCACAGGGAGCTGGGGCTGAAGGGAGACCCTCCTCCTAGAGCCTACTGGAAGCTAGACAGGAGTCACCCAACTGGAAGTTAAGATATCCCATAATTGTAAAATGTGGCTTACATCTGCAGACAGGTGGTCCTAATACCACATCCCAGACTGAGACAGATGGCCCAAGCCCTGTCTGGTTTAGAGGCCAGAGATACATAGTGGGCCATCCCCCCAACAGAGGAGAGAGGCAGCACAAGCATGCCTAACTTCTTCCCCCACACTTGGCAGTGAGATGAGCCACCGGCTTGAGGTGGGGAAGGATGGGGGGAACAGTGAAGAGAAGCCAGGGGTGAGACTTTAACTTTTTTTTTTTTTTAAGTGTATTTATTTATTTTGAGAGAAAGAGAGAGTGAGTAGGGGAGAGGCAGAGAGAGAGAATCTCAAGCAGGCTTCACACTGTCAGCACAGAGCCCAGTGTGGGGCTTGCACTCACGAACCTTGAGATCACGACCTGAGCCAAAACAGAGAGTCGGACACTTAACCCACTGAGCCACCCGTGCCTCCCAGGTGGAAGACTTTAATGGAGTTTCCTGCAGTGGGAGCTGGGGAACGGAGGGCCCTCACCTCCCCCTTGCTGGCCAACAGATATTATTGGCTCTTTTTCTCTATTGGGCAAACTGAGGACCAGAGAGATTATGAACTTTGTTCAAGTTCACACAGGTGGTTGGGGTGAACACAGTGCTCCTTCCACCCCACCTACAATGGAGTTATTTGGAACTTACTATCTTGGACCCCAACCCTGCCCTTCTGCATTTGAGCCAGGTCACCCAAGCTGAGCACTTTTGCACCCTCTTATGATCTACCCTCCAGAGCACATGAAGTGCATCATGGCCAGGAACCCTTGGGGACCACAGTCACAGTTTCTGTCCACTCTATGGCCACTCCCTTCTGATGACAACATTCTAATGTCCCCTGGGGGAACCACCCACCCATCACCCCCACCATCAAGCCATGGGGTTAAGGCAGCTCAGCATGGCCCAGCTCAAGCCACTCAGAGCCCTTCCAGACCTGTTTCTGGAATTACTGGGAAAGATAACCTTTTTTTTTTTTTTTAACCCGTAGGGAAGGTAAGGATCTATCTAATGTACAGATACTATAAAACAGAAGTATCGCTACCTTCTGGCTGGTGGTGGGGAGATCACACAGGGTAGCGTAGGCAAAGTGCCGGCTGTAGGGGGCAGACCTTCAGCAAATATTTACTGCTCTTCTTGTCATGAAATGATGATACAGAGTGAAGAAAGGGTCCAAAAGAATATATAAAACACACATGTCAGCATAGATAGACTTACAGTGACACTGAAGCTTCAGGGACCCTCACTTGCCGGAGGCCCCACATCAAATCCCGTCCTTCTCACTTTATTTATTTTTCATCAGGAGGATCCCTCTCCCCAAAGTTATGAGTTCCAGGTCCCAGAAACTCAGATCCAAGCCTATATGTCAGGCATAGGGTACAAAGGAGTTTTCTTTATCAACAAAAAGCAGAGGGGGGATGCTAATGTCTTGTCTGGCTGCAATCCTAATGTGATCAAATCATTCTGGATTGGGCTGGGACTGGGTTCAAGCCCTTAAACAAAATTGAAAGGTCTTCCTTAAAAACAGATGAGCATTTTACCCTAAGGTAATAAAGCAGAAGCCAGGAGGAACTTTAGGATGCTTAAATTTCCATTAGGGAGTAAGTGCAGATCTCCCTGGGGGGAAAACAATGAAGATTTACTTCTCCTGGGGGCAAAAAGGAAGAAAGGCTGTATAGGACCGCCCCAAGGAAGAAGCCAGGCCAACAGCCAGGGAAGAATTTGCTAGAGAAGGAGCCCGATCCAGGGGGTAAGTACGGGGCTCATCACACTGGCCTCTTGACCCCAGCCATCTGGGGAGCAGAGAAATGCTGAATGCAGCTGAAATGATTACATAAAAAATGTAACTGGCATCCAGGGTAAGATTATGTGCTAAAGCTTGCTTTTCTTTTCTTTCTTTTCTTAAGTTTTTTTTTATTTTTTTATTTTTTAAATTTGAGAGAGGCAGAGATAGTGCGAGTGGGGGAAGGGCAAAAAGGGGACGGAGTGAGAGAATCTCAAGCAAGCCCCAAGCTGCCTGCGCAGAGGGTGGTGTGGGGCTCAAACCCACAAAACCATGACATCATAACCTGAGTGGAAGTCAGACACTTAACCCACTGAGCCACCCAGATGCCCCCAGGGGTAGTCCATTTAAATGGATCTCGGCTCAGTGAAGCATCCAACTTTAGCTCAGGTCATGATCTTGCGGTTCATGAGTTTGAGCCCTGCGTGGGGCTCTGTGCTGACAGCTCAGAGCCTGGAGCCTGCTTCAGATTCTGGGTCTCCCTCTCTCTCTCTGCTTCTCCCCTGCTTGTGTTCTCTCTCTCTCTCTCTCTCTCTCTCTCTCTCTCATAAATAAATAAATAAATAAATAAATACAAACATTAAAAAGAAAATTAAAATGGATCTCAGCTGTAGGTATGGACATGAGCCCCAGGTGACAAACATGGTCATAGAAGTCTGGAAAACACTGGTCCAGTAGGGGAGACCCTGGGTTGGTACTTCAAGCGGGTGCTTAGGAGACTCAGGAGAGAGAGAGGCCACAGCCTGCCTCAGTGCCCCTGGCACTCCTCCATGAAAGACTGTCCCTTAAGTTTCCACAAGACAGCACCAGGTTAGGTTTCCAAAGCAATATTCCCAGGATTTTTTTTCTCTTGATTTCCACAGCTACCCTTAAAAAAGTAGACCCCAGCTTGGGGCACAGTTTGGGGGGAGGCATAAAAAAATTCCTCCCAACCCCCATCACTGCCATGCTGTACTTTAGCAACACCCTGGCCAGTTTTGGCACCCAGATTTCCAGAAAAAAAAAAATCATTTTAGGTGTCAGGGGAATAAAATGGAGAGAGCTCATAGGATGGCCTAGGTGAGAGCCGACATGGTTCCCCTGGGGGTGGATGGAAACCCGGGCACTCCTGTGTCCATTGTGAGGAGGGGACAGAAGAGGAATGACATTTGGTACAGGAGAGGGGGAACACAGGGGTGGCCCCGACCTCCACAGAGCAAATGTCTACTCATCCTTTCCATTGCCTTCGTCTACCTAAAAGCTGCAGAGGAAAAGGCCAAGAGGGCATGGGAATGTGAAGTGTTTTATAAGATTTTTTTTGTTTTTTGGGGTTTGTTTGTTTCTTTCTTTTTTGAGAGAGAGACAGAGACAGCATGAGTGGGGAGAGGCAGATAGAGAGGGAGACAGAGAATCCCAAGCAGGCTCCATGTCAGCCTGACATGGGGCTCGAACCCACAAACCCATGAGATCATGACCTGAGCCAAAACCAAGAGTCGGACGCTTAACCAACTGAGCCACCCAGGAGCCCCTGAAGTGGTTTTAAAAGCCCAGGCAGCCTGGGCGCCTGGGTGAGTTCAAGCCCCACATGGGGCTCTGGGCTGACAGCACGGAGCCTAGTTGGGGTTTTCTCTCTCCCTCACTCTTTCTACCCCTACTCCACTCACACCATCTCTGTCTCTCGCAAAATAAATAAACTTAAAAAAAAAAAAAAAAAGCCCAAGCAGCCTGATCTAAGTAAATCATATTTGCCTCGTTCAAAGCAAATGGCCCAGGCTTGGTGCTGGGATCACCATGGATCTGTATTCCAGCAGCAGAACACAGAGTCTGGGAAGGGGCTGCTGATGCGCTGGCTTAGACACCTGGAAGCCCTGAGGCCTTGGGCCTGGCTAGTTCTTTCTGGGGGGACAGGGTTCCCCAGGAGCCAGTCGGCTAAGGGGGCCTGTAGCCCAGAGCCTGGGATGTGCAAAATGGGACAGAGGGCTCACTCCAGGCCAGAGGGGGCCCAGAGGACATCTCCAGCCAGTGAATAGGCATACCACCGATCTTGCCATTGCTGTGACAGTGGGTCACAAGAGCACAGATCTGGGACTTGGGGCCAGACTGCTGCCTTTGAATCCTGATTCAGACCTTAGCTGTGACCTCAGGCAGGTTACTTCACCTCTCTGTGTCTTCGTTTCCTCATCTGTAAAATGGGGGTGATAAAACAGGTCCACAACCTCACAATCCAGAAAGATCCAAAGAAAGGGAGAAAAGTATAATAAATTGAGGGCAAGACCTTCTATATTGACCTGAGGTCATTCATATCCCTCATTTACTTTCACTTGTAGGGCGATTCATATGTTTTGCTACAAAAATATAAATGTGCTTAATAACAAGATGTTCAGGGCACCGGGGTGGCTCGGTCAGTTGCTCGTGCAGCTCTTGATTTCAGCTCAGATCATGATCTCACCACTCGTGGGCTCAAGCCCCACACTGGGCTCTGTGCTGACAGTGAGAAGCCTGCTTGGGATTCTCTCTCTCCCTCTCTCTGTCCCCCCCTCCGCTCACTCTTGCTCTCAAAATAAATAAATAAACATTAAAAAAATAACAAGATGCTCTTCCAAATCCTGCCAGGGTTTTATATAATACAAACTTCTAAAATCGTGTCTAAAATAAACAAAACTTTGGGATTCCAAATTCTATCTGGCCCCAAGGATTTCAGGGGTGGTCTTGGAGGCCCTTCTCAAGGACCTTAGTGCAAGTTCTGTGAGAAGTTACCCGTCACTTAGAGCCATGCCGGACACATATGTGTTGAGACTAAACACTTTTAGGACCAAAAGTCGTATCACTGATCACTTCAGCTGAAGCCAGGGACAAATTTTGTACCACCCTTTCTACTAGATGACCTCGCTTGTAGGGAAAACTGCCTGCATGCTGTACCTAAAATAATGAGTCTGTTATCCCTCCAGGAAACTTCCTTGAGTAACCAAGGGTCATCTCATTTTAGAAAGATCTCGGAAGTCATTGGAGGGCTACATGGTCTACTGGTGGTATTTCCTTAAATATTTGAGGTCTCTCATGAACACCTCTAGGGTCCAAGTATCTGTGTTTGGGGAAGACGGAGAAGTTAATGCCTACCTGGCCTCCACGAAGAAGTAGGATTCCAAGGCAGGGTGTTCCTGAAAAGAAAATCTGTTTACAATTGTTATCAAAAGTTCAACCCAAATCCTCCATCAGCCTGGGCACAGGCTGACAGAGCTTCTGACATGACTCTCCAGTTCAGTTCAGTTTGAATAATTCAGTCTAGCCCTTGTTTCTGCAGGGATGACTGGCCTCAGGCCACCTGTCTTATGTGTCTTGTTTGTCCACACCACCAGCCAGATGACATTTGTCCAAGCCACAGAATGATGGAGTGTGTAAGGAAGTCATCCAGAGGGATTAACAGGTGGTTAGTGTGGGGGGTTATGCCAGGGTATCCCCATGACCACCCTCAGTGGCAATAATTTGCTAGAATGACCCACAGAACTCACAAAAGCTGTTATACTCATGGTGACAGGTTTTTACAGCAAAAGGATATAGATTAGAATCCACAAATGAAAAGACACATAAGGCAGAGTCCAGGAGGAACCAGGTGCAAGCTTCCTGTTGTCCTCACCCAGTGGAGTCATGTGGATAGTGCTAAATTCTTCTAGCAGTGACATGTGACAACATGTGCAAAGGGAAGCTCACCTTAACCATGGTGTCCAGAGGTTTTGCTGGGGTCCAGTTATGTAGGCATGGGATGTCCATGTGACTGACTTTACTCAGTCTTCAGCCTCAAAGGTCAAACTAATACATCATGACCCAAGCCCCCCACCATAAATCACATTGTTAACATCAAATATGTGCTGTGGCCCAAGGCCCCAGGTAATCAAAGACACTCTTCAGGCAGGGTATTCAGACACTCAGATGTTACACCCCAGGAGCTGGTCAAGGGCCAGTTCTGAAGACCTTTGGGGGGTGTGGCATTTGGACAAGCCAGGCCTGATGAGTTAACCCTTCACTACATAGAAGCGCAGGAGCTGGATGATCATCTGCTGTTGACAATGGACAAGGGCGAGGAGGAACAGCGATCAGATCATGGGCAGAGCAGTCCGGCAAGGGATGGCACACTCAGCATCAGTTAAATTTAAGGCACTTGGGACAGCCACACCAGGGCAGGGCATTTTCCTTAATGAGGAAGATTCCAAACCCCATTAGTTGAATATGGCACCTCCTTCACCCACAGGACCAGGTATGATGGTGAATTGGGCACCTTTATTCAACAGAGCCACAAAAATTTCTCCCTCCCATTCCTGAAGTTTTCCAGAACACTCACCTTTTTCCTTAAAGGGGCAGAGAGGACAGGAGGATGGGGGGGGGGGGCATGGAGGGAGAGATGCTCTATACCAGTGAGCAAGATTTTACATTTACTTCCAGTTGCAAGTGGCCACTTCAGACCCAGGATGTTTGGGGCCACTCTCTCCCACCCTACATGGTGCAGCTCAGGCCTGAGCTGAGCTTGGCCATGGGGCAGGCTGGTCACCCTCTTTATTTTGGCCCCCCACTTTTCATCCACACTGCAGCACGGGAAGCCAATACAGAGGCTCCTTCAGAGCCCTGGAACCCTTCTGCCCCTTCTTTTGCCACATGGCAGCCTGACCCAAGATCAGATTGGGCCTGAGTTTTTTTGGAGCACATGCGACAAGAATGCCCATGCTGTCCATCTGTCTTCACACTCAAGTGAGTGGGCGGACACAGCCTGGAGTTAACTGAGGCGGGGGGTGCTCTGCCGTTAGCTGTCCACCTCTGCTACTGGGTGTGCCATGTGAGGTACTCTGTCTTTCTACTCTCCACATTCCTCATTTGTAACATGGAGATCACAACAAGAGCACCTCATAACAGCAGTCTTGGGGGGCAGTTACGAGGGTAGAAGAATTTGGTGCTCACTACCACTGCCAGGGGAACACCACTCTGGGTGTGGGTGGTGTGGGCAGGATCCAAAATCTACCCTCTAACACTGGAGCCTGAAGGTGGCCTTTGGGCATATGGCCAGGAAGCTAGAGCGTGACTCACTTGAACATGTGAGTGGCCTGCTCATCAATGGACCATTCATCACCCAAACTGATGTTGGGCCAGCTACAAAACTATCTGTGACACAGGCCAAGGCCTTGTATCAGGTTATCCAAAAAGCAAAGCATGAATGCCTCAGTAAGATAGCCACATGCTTCACATCTGGTCTTTTCCAGATTGTTACCAGTCGTACACAAGTCACCCTTTGAAGAGGCAGAGAAAGAGGGTGTGAAACTCATTTGTTTCAAGTTAAGTCATGAAGTTTAAAAGTTCATCTTACCAAAAATGTCCCCAAATAGATCCCATTGTGTGTATTACTTTAATGCTCACCAAAGATGGAATTTCAACTCAGCAGGAAAAGGACGAGCGACTTAACAAATGGTTCTGGCACAGTTGGTCATCTATCTGGAACATTATCAAGCTGGACCCTATTTTATACCATATACAAAAATAAATTCCAGTTCTGAGTCACTGAACAAGTTTTTAACGCCACAATATCAACCTTGCAGTTCCTACCTCCAGAATCCTTTTACAGGAGATGCACAAACCTCTATTCAATTTAAGCCTCTATTATTTCGGGGTTTTCTACTATATGTAGCTGAACCTAACCCAATTAACACAGCAATTCACAGAAGAATAAATTTAAATGATTAATATAAAAAGGTGTTCAAACTTGTGAGTTGCTAGAAAAATTTACATTAAAGGAACAACATATCACTTAATACCCATAAGACTCATTAAAAACAATATTAGTGCTGGGGAGCCTGGGTGGCTCAGTCAGTTGAGCGTCACTCTCTTGATTTCAGCTCAGGTCACGATTCCATGATTGAGCCCCGAGTTGGGCTCTGTGCTGAACATGGAGCCTGCTTAAGATTCTCTCTCTCTCCCTCTCAATCTGCTCCTCTCCCCTACTCATTTCTCTCTCTCTCTCTCTAACAACAACAAACACTGTAAGTGTTAATATGTATTTTGGGCAAAGATGCAGGGAAAGGGGTTCTCTGAAGATCATTGCTGAAATGTGAATTGTTTCCCCCCTTTTTGGAAAACAACCTGGCAATACCTTGTATAATGAAATCTACACATACTCTTAAATCTAGCATTCCCATTCCTGGGACTCTATAATAAAAGAACCCATACCTGTGGGAGACTATATTTACATGGACGTTAACTATAGCAGTTTTTATATTTGAAAACTAGGAAACAAAATGAATGCCATTGACAGGTTAGATGAATTATGTTTTATTCACACCTTGAACAGCAGTGTTTCAGGTCTGAATTTTTGAGAAACAAAACGCTAAGGTTGAAATTGGTGAACAGGAGGGTTATTGGAAAATGCTCTTGGGAATTATCTCATAAGGAGGCCTCGGCCAACCCTTGGAGAACTGGGGCCTGATAGGCTTTTCAGAGTTGTCCAGAATTGAGCTCAAGGGACAGGCCTTTGTACTTCAACATTAATCAGTCATTGTGATGCCCCCCAGGATGGGACCTAACCTCAGGCAGACTCAGCTCTGACCCATCAGTGATCATCTTGGCAGCTAGGAGGGTGTGTTTTACCACAACACCCACAACTGTCCACCCGTTGAGCCACTTGGGTCCACTTGATTTGATAAATTCACTTCATCTGGGATGAGCTGCTTCAAGATTCTGGTGGGTCTCTTTTCCTGAGATTTTGGAGCTGGATCACCTGTTGACCAGCAGTGAAGACCCCATCACTGGTGGGAAGTGAGGCACTAATAATCTCTGGCATGTTGCCATGGTACTATGTCAACGTCATGGGTGAGAAACCAGGGTGGGGTATTAGTCAGCTCAGGCTGCTATAACAAAAATACCATAAACTAGGAGGCTTAAAAATACAGACATTGATTTTTCACAATTCTGGGGCTAGGATGTCCAAGATTAAGGTGCTCACCAATTCAATTCCTGGTGAGAGCCCTCTCCTTGATTTGCAGATAGACACCTTCCTTCTATGTCCTCACCTGATAGATCATTTCTCTCTCTTTCTTTCTCGTTTTTTTAATAAAAGCACTAATCCCATTCATGAGGGCTTCCCCCTCATGACCTAATCACCTCCCAGATGCTCCACCTCTAAATACCATCATACTAGGGATTAGGTTTCAGAATATGAATTTTGGGGCAACACAATCATTCAGTCTATAGCAACTTCCCAGTTCAGAAGATGAGGATTATTTTTATTCATACTATGTATTCATTTCCTAGGGCACCACAGCCTGGAGGGGCTTAAACAAAAGAAATTTATTGTCTCACTGTTCTGGAGACTGGAAGTCCAAGGTCAAGGTGTCAGTAGGGTTGATTCCTTTTGAGGGCCCTGAGGGAAGGATCTGTTCCAGGCCTCTCTCCTTGGCTTGTAGATGGTCATTTTCTCCTGGTGTCTCTTCACATTGTCTTCCTTCTGTGTACATCTATCTCTGTGTCCATATTTCCCCTTTTTGTAAGGACACCAGTCATATTGGATCAGGGCCCACCCTGATGAGCTCATTTTAATTGGATTATCCCTATAAAGACCCTATTTCCAAATAAGGTCACATTCTGAGATTCTGGGAGTTAGGACTCCAAAAAGTTTCTTTTTTTTAGTGGTGGGGGGAACACAATGCAACCTACAACATACCTTGTCCACTAGCTGCCACAAATTGCAGTTAAGGTTGTGCAATATGGGGATCTCGTGCCCCACGGCACCACTGACACCCCCTTTGTGTGTCCCCTATAGAGTTATGACTGGGTTAGATCAGCATGGTCTTCACAACTGAGTCATATAGCAGAACACTCTGAATATTAGATTCTGCACTAGTTTTTGTTTATCCTGGAATCATAATAGTTGAGGTTTTAAATTTTTGCTTAGTTTTCAATGTTTCTGTCAAAAATCTAATTCTAAACTCTCTGCTAGTGTCTTTTAATACATTCAGACACATTTGACTTGCCCCCCAACATCTCATATACACCCTTCACCACATCTTCTCTCCTGTGATGGAGTCTCTGTTTCCTGGATGTCCTTTCACTGCTTTTGTTTTATTCCCTTGTTTTACAGGAGCCTATCCTTCAGTATCATCCTACGAAAAGGTATCTGGGAGGTAAATTCTAGAGGATCCTACATGTCTAAAAATGCTTTTATTCCATATTATCACTTATTGATACTTTGGATCTAAAAATTCTAGATTGAAAATCATTTCTCTTCATAATTTTGAAGAAACTGTTTTAATTGTCTTCTTACAGTGTGATAGTGAGAAGTCTGAAGCCATTCTTATCCCCATTCTTTGAATATGCTGTGGTTTTTTTTCATTGCCCTTTTGAGGCCCATAAGATAGTCTCATTGTAAGTTAGGTTCCTGGACCCAATTTCAATGTATGAGGATGGGGACCAGGGGTGGGGAGCACAAGGGAGGCAGTCCCCACACAACAATTCTCAGGACACCAGCTGGGTGTCCTAGAATTCAGTTCAATTCTGACACTATCTACCTAGGGATAGCAGCATCAGATTCCATAGGTAAGGGTTCAGTCCTACAAGACTGCCAGAGACATCAGTTGTAAGCCAGGTTGTTACCTGTGCTTCTGACTGACCAGCTACAGACTGGAGGTTCCCATGACCTCCTTCTTGAACTTCAGGTGCCAGTTGCAAGTCCATGTTGTTACCTGTATGTCTGACAGGCTATAAATCAGAGGTTCCGAAGACCTCCTCCTCAGGTTAGGTTAATTTATTGGAGTGACTCACAGAATTCAGATAAATTTTTTACCTACTAGATTAGCAGTTTATTATAAAAGGACATCACTCAGGAACAGCCAGATGGAAGAGGTGCACAGGGCAAGGTGTAGGGAATGGGCACAGAGCTTTCATTTCCTCTCCCAGCCCACCACTGTCCCCAAATCTCCCCATGTTCACCAACCTGGAAGCTCTCTGAACCCTTTTGCGTTTCGATGGAGGTCATTACATAGGCATGATTGATTAAATCAGTGGTCGTTCGGTATTGATTTAGCCTCCAGCCCCTCTCCTCTTCCCAGAGGTCAGGGGAATGGGACTGAAAGTTCCAACCTTCTAGTCACATGTTTGGTTCTCCTGGAAAACAGGCTCCATCTTTCCCAAAATCCACCTCATTAACATAACAAACTGTTACTCTCAATACTTGAGAAATCCCAAGCGTTTTGGAGGCTCTGAGCCAGGAACAGGGTTGAAGACCAAATACATATTTCTTATTATAACAATTTTTTTTAAGTTTACCTATTTATTTTGAGAGAGAGAGAGAGAGGTAGGGAGGGGCAGAGAGAGGGGGAGAGAGAGAATCTCAAGCAGGCTCGGTGCTATTAGCACAGAGCCTGTCATAGGGCTCAAACTTACGAACTGTGAGATCATGACCTGAGCCGAGATCAAGAGTCAGACGTTTAACCACCACCCAAGCGCCCCTATTTCTTAGTATAAATCACAATATCATACTTAGTCACCAGTATTTGAAAATGTCTCCATGAAGTACCTGGATGTGGATCTCTTTCATCCTTTCAAGCTGAATACTCGTATTCTTTATTTGGAGGTTTTCTTAGAATATATTTTTGATGATTTCTTCCCCTCCATTTTACCTGTCCTGTCTTTATGAAACTGCTCTTATTTTGATATTAAACTTCCTGGACTGGCCCCCTAGTTTTCTTACATTTTTTCCCTCTTATCTTCCAACTCTGATTTTTGCTTTCCTTTCTGGAAGAATTTCTTTTTTTTTTTTTAATGTTTATTTATTTCTGAGACAGAGAGATACAGAGCATGAATGGGGGAGGGGCAGAGAGAGAGGGAGACACAGATTCAGAAGCAGGCTCCAGGCTCCAGCACAGAGCCCGACGCAAGGCTTGAACTCACAAATCATGAGATCATGACCTGAGCCGAAGTTGGTCACAACCGACTGAGCCACCCAGGCGCCCCTGGAAGAATTTCTTAACTTTGTATTCTAAACTATTTAGAGTTTATTATTTCCACTGTCACATTTTTAATTCTCAAAAGTTCTTGCTTGTTTTTGGAATATCCATTTTTAACGGTATCCTGTTCTCGTCCCATGGATCTGGCACCTTCTTTCATTTCCTCCTTTCTTTCCCTCAGGTTGCCTGTCTGTCTTTATTTCCCTCCTTCCTTCCCTTCATTTCTTTTAACAGTTCTTCAATATTCTTCTCCCTGTATAATCTGTTTTACCCACGTTGCTTTTTCTCTGTAGTTCCGATCACTGCCATTCATGTCAGAGACTTTCTTCAAATGTTTGCTAATTGATGATTATCTATCTGTTCATGTTAAAATGTAAAAGACCAAAAGCCTACTGGGATGTCTCAAGCACATGGTGGGCTTATAGACATGGAGCTTTACTGTAACACAGGTCTCTGGGGGTGGCACTATTAACATTGTGAGCTGGATAATTTTTTTGTTGGGCGGGGAGCATTCCTGTGCAATGTAGGATGTTTAACAAGCTTCATAGATACCAGTAGTGTGCACATGTACACACACACACACACACACACACACCAGTCTGTGATTCCTCCCAGCAGGGATGAGTGGGGGAGGCAGGAGAGGTTCCTTTGGACATCTGGGTGGCATTTTTGTACTGCTGTCAGTTAAAAAAGTGGGTTCCCTGCACTCTGGGGATGGATTTGTGCTGAATTCTGACTCCTCTGGCAACACGGAATCTTGGGCAATTTTCGTCAGCTCAGGCTGCCATGACAAACATAACACACAGGGTGGCTTCAACAACAGATTTATCTCCTCACAGTTCTGGAAGCTGGAAGTCTGAGATCTGCAGTGCTGGTTTCTTTGGTTTGTAGATGGCTGAATTTTTTTTTTCCTGTGTCTTCACAAGGTCTTTCCTCCGTGTACACACCCCTGTCTGTGTGTCCAAATTTCCTCTTCTTATAAGGACACAAGTCAGATTGGATTAGGACCCACCCTAATTGTCTCCTTTCAATGAATCACCTTTTTAAAGACCTTATCTCCAAATAAGGTTACATTCTGAGGCTCTAGGGTTTGTTCTTCAACACATGAATTTAATAGGAGGCACAATTCAGCCTGTAACAGGCTGTTCAGTTCCTCCAAGACCCTTTCAAAAGTTAGGACAATTGGAGGTCATACTGGCCTTGGGCCAGAACACCCCCAAGCCACCCCTTGCCCTCTCTCATTTTGCTTTGCATAGCAGCAGCAAGGCTGACCCTGGGCGGAGGTAAGAGGTCTGAACATGTCCCCTCCCTTCCTTCCTGCCTCACAAGGTAGCTCCACAGCCAATTCCGTCTCCTCTAAGCTTTCAGCTTCCACTGAACAGGCTCCTTGTGGTTCCCTGGACTCCCATGACATCAGCCCGTCTTCTGGCCCCAGCCTAGAGAAGTGGTGGTACCCTCTGGGTTGTCCTAATGCCCTCCCCCCTTTGCTTATCCATCACCTGTGACCCCAATCTCAGCATGCAGTTCCCTGCAATGTGAGTATTCTGAGTAGTTTCTTGGTTAAATCCCAACTAATACAGGAGTACTTTTCCCTGAAAAGGTTGGAGGCTGGAAATAATGCTGAAAAGGTTAGAGACATAGCAGAACCCTCAGTCAGCAGCAGCTTTGTGCTTCAGGAGGTTTAGTTGAGTACATATTCAAATCAGTTAAATATGTTTTGTTGAGCCCCTTCTGGGTTCTAAGCATGGGGTTAACAAGATGTTTACAACCTGGCATTGAACACCTACTATGCGCATATAGGACGCATCAGCTTGAAGTCTGTTTTCAGTCTAGAACAGTCCCACTGAGGGACCCAGACCTACTTGTGTATGTAATCAAATCTTGTGCAGCATGGGGGTCCCAATGAGTGGCATTACCAGAGGTACCTGGAGTTTCACAGATTTGTACCCTGATCTGAAACGACACAGAACTTCAACCAAAACGTCCTTCCAGCCAGCAAACCGTGATGGCAAATCTTCCTCTGGAGGATGCTTGGCTGAGGAGCCCAGGGCCCCTCCTTTCCCGTGGTCTCTAGTTTCCCTCCCTCCTCAGACCCTGGTTCGGGGTGCTGCTTCCAGCTGAGGCTCCTGGCGTGGAGAATTCACCCTCTGCTCTCTGAAATATCACCGGATGTAGCTTTCCCTTAGACCTGCCCCTGGAATGGTGCCCCTGAGTCTTTAGCTGAGAGACTTCCCACCTACTCAGTAGACCCACACCACCTGTGGGCTGCCTTCAGCTCCAAGGGTCCCAGCTGGAGTGTCTGGGAAGGCAGAAGAAGGGGGTGCAAAAAAAAGAGTCTCTTTGGCACCATGCCTGCCTCTCTACATCCCCTCCCTAGCTATCAACCTCCTGGCAGAGCTACGACCTGATGCAAATGTTCAGGATATTTGCTGTTAAACGGGACCATTTGGAGAAAGAACAAGGTGGCCCTCAGATCAAGGCAGGCTCTGAACCGTGGATTTCAGACACCACAGGCAGTGGGAATGTAATGTGAACCTGATGCAATTTTTAAATTTCTAGTAGCCACATGAGAAAATAGCCAAAAGAGGTGTGCCTGGGTGGCTCAGTAGGTTAAGCATCCAACTTCAGCACAGGTCCTGATCTTATGGTTCATGAGTTCAAGCCCCATGCTGGGCTCTGTGCTGACAGCTCAGAGCCTGGAGCCTGCTTCTGATTCTAGGTCTCCCTCCCTCTCTGCTCTTCTCCTGCTTGTACTCTGTCTCTCTCAGAAATAAATAAGCATTTAAAAAAATTTTTTTAAATAACCAAAGAAAAAGTGAAATTGATTTTAGTAATATTTTCTGTAACCTAATATATCTAAAATTGTATTGCTTTAGCATGCAGTTCTTTTTGTAAACAATTTTTTATAATTTTTTTAACATTTATTCACTTTTTGAGAGACAGAGAGAGACCACAAGCAGGGGAGGGGCAGAGAGAGGGGGAGACACAGAATCAGAAACAGGCTCCAGGCTCAGAGCTGTCAGCACAGAGCCCAATGTGGGGCTGGAACTCACGGACTGCGAGATCATGACCTGAGCTGAAGTCAGACGCTTAACTGACTGAGCCACCCAGGTGCCCCTAAACAATTTTTTAAAAATGTTTATTTATTTTGAGAGAGAGAGAGAGAGAGAGAGCATGCAAGCAGGGGAGGGGCAGAAAGAGACAGAGAAAGAGAATCCCAAGCAGGCTCCACGTTGTCATTGCCCAGAGCCTGACGTGGAGCTTGATCCCACGAACTATGAGATCATGACCTGAGCTGAAATCAAGAGTCAGACGCCAGGCTCTGGGCTGATGGCCCGGAGCCTGGAGCCTGTTTCCGATTCTGTGTCTCCCTCTCTCTGTGACCCTCCCCCGTTCATGCTCTGTCTCTCTCTGTCCCAAAAAAAAAAAAAAAAAAAAAAAAAAAACGTTGAAAGAGTCAGACGCTTAACCAACTGAGCCATCCAGCTGTCCCAGCATGTAATTCTTATAAAAATGATAAAATTTCTGTCCCCTGCATGACTCCAGGGCACTGGGAAGAGCTGGAGACCATGGAACTGTTGCATCGGGTTCTCTGAACCTGGGCCTAATTCCCGGGTGTGGCCAGGAAAACCAGAACTGAGCTTAAAGTTTGGCAAGGGAGGAAGCAAAGGATTGGAAAATTGCAGGGGGAGGGGGTGGCTGAGGTTTTGCTACTGAGAGGGGCAAAATGAAAGTAAGACACATTTATGAAATCTTTAAACACTCTGCTGTATATACCTAGGTCTTGTAGATGTGGCTCTTTAGGGAAACCAGAATGGACCCTGAGTTCCCACCAAGGCGGCAGTGACAAAGCAGACCCAGGCTCCAGGTGGGAGGGAAGGGGAGGGCCAGGGGGAAAGTCAGCCTGGGATGACCCGGGAGCTCAGGTCAGGCACTCAGTGTTCCCCCCACCCCACCCCACCCCACCCCACATTGCCTAGGACAGCTTGCCTGGCTCATCAGGCTCCTGTTCTTGGGCAACTCCTCATACTTTAGTCCAGGGGGAGACTGTATCCGATACAAATAAAGCTCCTGACAAACATGTTTAAAACTCACCCGAGAAACCTGTTCCCAAATCAGAACAGATCCGATCCTCACAAACCACCTCCAGCTCCCTAAGTTAGGAATGTATTATTTAAAGAAAAATTGAGGGGCGCCTGGATGGCGCAGTCGGTTAAGCGTCCGACTTCAGCCAGGTCACGATCTCGCGGTCCGTGAGTTCGAGCCCCGTGTCAGGCTCTAGGCTGATGGCTCGGAGCCTGGAGCCTGTTTCTGATTCTGTGTCTCCCTCTCTCTCTGCCCCTCCCCCGTTCATGCTCTGTCTCTCTCTGTCCCAAAAATAAAAAAACGTTGAAAAAAAAAATAAAGAAAAATTGACTTTTATACCTTTATGGTTTCCCCTGTCATAGTAATAATATCTCACATTCCCAGAATGTTCATTGTATGCCAAGCACCTGGTGAGTAGCAGGATCTATCTATCTCTGATCTCATTTTATAGACAAAAAAACTGGGGCTTACAGAGGTCACAGAATTTTCCTGTTAATCCTAAGGGCCGGTGCTGGCTTCAGAACTGGACATCTGAGGGGGTCTAGTGCAAGGGTAGAACATTTGGCTGTAACAAAGTTTGATGTCCAACTTCAGCACGAACCTGCAGCTTTAACCACTGTTTGGTGTACCACCTCCTCATAACAGGAGTAAACACGTGTGGCAGAGACAAGTTTAAAAATGCAAGCACTCGGGGCACCTGGGTGGTTCAGTCGATTAAACATCTGATTTGGGCTCAGGTCATGATCTCACAATTCGTGGCTTCGAGCCCCGGGTTGGGCTCTGTGCTGATGGCTCAGAGCTTGGAGCCTGCTTCAGATTCCATTTCTCTCTCTCTCTCTCTCTCTCTCTCTCTGTTCCTACCCCACCTGTGTGCGCTCTCTTTCTCAAAAATAACTAAAGAAAAATTAAAAAAAAGAATGACAAAAATGCAAGCACGCATAAATAAGGCAATTATTACATCACCCAGGAATAACCACTATTGAGCATTCTGCTTTACAACCTTCAGATGTGTGTGGGGTGATGTATGTCCCTTACTCTTTTTTCTAGAGATTTTTATTTTTTTAATGTTTATTTATTTTTTGAGAAAGAGAGAGAAAGGGAGGGGCAGAGAGAGAGAGAAAGACAGAGAATCCAAAGCAAGCCCTGCACCGTCCGCACATAGCCTGATGAGGGGCTCAAACTCAGGAATGGCGAGATGGTGACCTGAGCGGAAGCCAAGAGTTGGGACACTCAACGGACTGAGCTATCCAGCATCCCCTGTTTTCTAGAGATTTTTTAAAGTGCTTGTTATTCATAAACATCCTTCCATGTGAATAACTGTTACTTCTACAAGAAGTACTCATTTTAAACAAGTATGCTTTATTTCATTTCATAAATGAGCTACATGAATTCAACCTAATCCCCTCCTGTTGGACATTTGTTGTTGATGTTGTTGTTTCACCTCTCACCATTAAGAACAGCCTTGTAAGGAATCTTTTTACATGTCCTACTTATTTCTTGGCAAATTCCAAAACATGAGAGACAAGATCAAAGAATATGCACAATGTAAAAGTTATTGCTGCATAATGCTACCAATGTCCCAATTGAAACTCCCACCTACAGGTGCTGAGAGCACTCTTTCCTCACCTATGCAAACACATGCGTTTAGATTTGACTTTTTCCAGCTTCTTTCAGCTATGTGAATTTCCACTATTTGACCATCTGTCAAATTAACACCTTTTTCTTTTTTTTTTTTGTTTGAACTTTTTAAATTTTATTTTGAGCCAGAAAGACAGCATGAGTGGGGGAGGGGCAGAGGGAGAGGGAAAGAGGGAATCCCAAGCAGACCCCTCCCCTCGTTGCCAGCACAGAGCCCAACACGAGGCTCTATCACACAAACCGCAAGATCATGACCTGAGCTGAAATCAAGAGTCGGACGCTTAACCAACTGAGCCACCCAGGTGCCCCATCACCTTTTCTCTATGTGCATTTCTTTAGTAAATTGTTTGCATCATTTGGCAATTTTTCTATGGACTGGTTTTTTTTTTTTTCATATTGAGATCTGAATGCCTTTTTTTTTTATTAAGGATACTAATATATCAAAGAGAGCAAATATTTTTATCCAATTTATTATATTTATTATATATGTTTTAACTTATTTTTAAAGTTTATTTATTTTGAGAGACAGAGAGAGAACACAAGCAGGGGAGGAACAGAGAAAGGGAGAGAAAGAGAATCCCAAACAAGCTCTGCACCACCAGCTCAAAGCCCGATGTGGGGCTTGAACCCACAAACCACAAGATCATGACCTGAGCCAAACCAACAAACAGTCAGATGCCCAAACAACTGAGCCGTCTGGGCACCCCTAAGCTTTTTTACTTTTTAATGATTTTTTTTTTTTTTTGCTGTTCTAAATGCAATATATTTTTCAGACTCTTCTTCCCTACCACTCTCCAACGAACTCCTAAGGCTGTCTTGGGGGACTCCACACAGAGGTCTGACAACTGCCTGGGCCTCTGTGATGAGCTAGCAGCATCTTCTAAGGGGTGGGTGGGGAGCCTTTGCCTTGCAGACTGCCCTCAAGAGAGGTAGAGGGTGTGTCCAAACTATGAAAAGCGAAGGGGTGTTCATAATTGTGCTAAGACAACAGACATAAACTGAAAATGTTCCAAGCATAGGGAGCGAGACCATAGAGGAGGGGACCGAGGCCCAGAAGGCTTACAGGTCTGGATCGAGGTCACACAGCTGGTAAGTGCAGCGCTAGTTTTAAACACATTCATCTTGGGGTGCCCGGGTGGCTCAGTTGGTTAAGCATCCGACTTCGGCTCGGGTCATGATCTCATGGTTTGTGAGTTCGAGCCCCGCATCGGGCTGTGTGCTATCAGCTCAGGCCTGGAACCTGCTTCAGATTCTGTGTCTCCCTCTCTCTCTCTGCCCCTCTCCCACTTGTGCTCTGTCTCTGAAAAATAAATAAAATGTAAAAAAATTAAAAAAATTAAAAAATAAAAATAAAAAATAAACACATTCATCTTCCCCCGGGCTTCAAGGCTACAGCTAACCTGCTGTGCACTGTCAGGCAAGTCCCCTATGTCTCTGGGTCTTAAATTCCTCTCTCTAAAATGAGAAGTTGCGGCCTAAGAAATTCTAATGACTTTGCCAGTACAAATCTCTGCTCTCTGCCCAGTGGAGTTTTGCAATATCTAGTAGAAGTCAGCCACTCAGCATCTGTTCCCTTCCATCCTCTGCCCTTCCAGGGAGAAGGTCGGTGTCTTAGTTCGGGCTGCCATAGACTGGATGGCTTACACAACAGACTGGATGGCTTACACAACAGCAATTTATTTCTTACAGTTCTGGAATCTGGAATTCCAAGACCAAGGTCCATCAGGGTTCAGATTCTGGTTCAGATCCGGCCACCTTCTTGCTGCATCCTTGCATGGTCTTTCCTCTGGGCGTGAGCAGGGAAGGAGAGACAGTGAGAGCAAGCTCTCTGGTGTCTCTTTTTACAAGGACACTAATTCTGTTGGATCAGGGCCCCACCCTTATGACCCTGTTTAACCTTAATTACCTCCTTATAGGCCCTATGTCCAAATACAGTTACATCGGGGGTTAGGATTTCAACATCTGAATTTAGTGGAGACACAATTCAGTCCACAGCAGGCTGTCACAGGGGACAGACAGGATGCTCTAGGTTTGGCAGGAGTTTGAGGGGCATCTGAGTAGGCCTGCCGGCTTGTGGAGGATGGATCGCAGCTGTCTCAGCGACGGAGCCATGGGACTGTCCTTGGTGGATGTGACCCTGACGCAGTGCAGAGGGGGAGCCGTGTGGCTCGAGCACCTCCTCTCTGACCTCACCTGCATCTCAGCCAACCTAGCCAAGGGCCTGGAGAGAAAACTAGAGTATGTTTCTGAAGGAACTGTTAGTTCCTTCAGAATCAAGTCAGTAGGCATCCTGGCTGAGCTGGGCCAGCGGAGAAAGCAAAACGGAGTTCTGCCCAGAAGCCTTTATAAGAACGTGGGCTTTTGTAGTCACCGTCTGGGGTTGAATTCTGCCTCTTGTACTTGCTAGCCATGACATCTAGGACATAAAACCTCTGTGCCCAAATATCTAACTCAGGAATTGCATCGCTGCCCCTAACAGAAATCTTAATCTCTTAAACAATGGGGACATTTAGTTCTTTCCTACACACTTTCCATCTTTTCTGCTTTGCTGTCCTGAGCACATGGGCTCCACCTCCAAAGTTGCTTCAATGTCCGATATGAGTGCAGGTGCCCTTACCATCACATCTTCATCCCAGGCAGCGGGAAGAGGGTAGAAAGAACACCCATACTATACAGAGCTTTTCCCGATGTCTGCCTTTGAAAAGCTTTGTCAGAAGTCCCACCCAACATTTTCCTCTTAGGATCCATTGTCTGAAACTTCTTCACAGTCACACCCCACTGCAAGAAGCTGTCAGCGTGGCACATTGCTGCCCCAAATAATATTGGGGTTCTTTTC
Source organism: Panthera uncia (assembly GCF_023721935.1). Taxonomy (NCBI): domain Eukaryota; kingdom Metazoa; phylum Chordata; class Mammalia; order Carnivora; family Felidae; genus Panthera; species Panthera uncia. The sequence goes on from NW_026057582.1 coordinate 125,446,864, forward strand.
CGAAGCAAAAGGCTAGAATGGGTATCGGGTAGGCATCTTGCGATTTCTGTTGCACTCAGTTTGTCCATCTGTAATTTGGGGATTGTAATAATACTTACCTGGCAGGAGTGTTGTGTGGCCTTATATCCAGTATGGACTCAATATATGTTAGCTAAATTACTTGTCTATCAACAGAGAATGAAGTAGAAAAGGAAAATAATGTTGGCATTGCTATGAAGATAGTTTTGACCTCATAGACCCAGTGAGAAGGTCTCGGGGGTCCCCCGGATCAGATGGACCACATTTTTGAGAACTGTTGCTTTAGAGAATCAGATTATTCTTGGGCAGACTCACTACCCAAGCTCCAGCGTGATACCGGAAGAACACACAACCATCCTTTGGCCTTTATGAAGTTTGGGTAATTTTCGTTAACGCATATGACCTAGTTTTTCTTTTTTCAAGGATCTAGCATAATCTGTCATGCTCTTTCTAAGTATGTCTTTGTTGTGGCTCATCTTAAGAAGTGTAAGCCCCATGAGAGGCTGCAGAGTTTTACTCACCACTGTGCTCCAGGGCTTGAGATGGGGAGATAGATCCACAGACAGAAGCTTGACTTCACCACGCCCTGTGCTCCTGGAAAACGGAGAAGGTTAAGATCTCCCCATCCCCACCCACCCATTGTGTTCTGGAAAACGGCTTATTGCAAAGAACCCTTCTTTCCCCATATGACTTAAATTAAGACTCATGGATGCCATCCTTGTTTACCTGTGACAAGGTGAGACACAGACCCTCTAAATTCTGTTTCTTTGCCTCATAAATGATTAGCTGAGCCCCTTGTCCCCTCTGATCAATCAGAACAAAATGCTTGTTAACTGAAATTCCATTAAGCCTCTCTCCTTCATCCAGGTGCCCGAATGGACTTTAGCCCACATTCAGCCTGAGCCAGCATACAATCCCTCTCGAGAATAGGCTGGCCTCGGGGAGAATGTTTTCATGTCTAATACCCAATTCTGCCACCCTTTTATTCTACTTCCTTGCACCTGGCTCCTTCTAGCCTTGTTCATCTCTCTCTATAAAAGAAAAGCCCTTTTCTGCCTAACTCCTGAGATGCTTACAGACCTTATAATCAGAGGGTTCTCCCTCCTGCAACAATCTTCTTCTCCCTTTGCAATAATCTTTTCAAATAAAATCTCTCTTGAACCTGGATTTGGGGGGGGAGGGAGGTTGGGAGTGGGGTTTGGATTTGTTTTTTATTAGACTGCTGAAGGAAAGAAACACGTGTAACTGATCAGGGAGTGGCTATGTTAATTCAGCTTTGCAGATTCTGCTCTGACTTCTCTCTCCGGTAATCACACTCTTAGATTCTGATACCTAGACTTGCCAAATCCACCGGGCCATGACCAAGCCCTCTGGGCCAGGAGTACAGCTGTGGCTGCCAGCTGGGCTTTTGGAGTCAGACACATTAGGATTTGGATTTTGCTGCTGCCACTGCCCTCCTGTGTAGCTCCTGTGTAGCCCAGGTCAAGTCACTTAATGGTTCTCCTGTTGAACCAGTCTTTACTGAGTGTAGGCTTTGAATTGGACACAGGTTGTGGTGAGCAACAGGTGATAATTAGGGACAGGAGGATTCTGGCAATTAAACAAGTAAATTAACTGGCAATTAACAAGTAAATGGAGGGAGAGCCTTGGTATATGGGGGGAACAGGGAGGGCTCTGCTGAGAAAGTGACTAATCTGAGGCCTGGGGGTCAGAAAGTCCAACTGTACCAGCAGCTGAAAGAAGGACATTCCTGTGAAGGACCAGGGGTGGGAGATCTGGGTGTTTAAAATCCAGCAGAAAAAGGGAGACGGGCTAAAAAGAATGAGTAAATGGCACAGAATGGACTGAAGCCCTCACATCATCCTGGGCTTTGTCTCCCAAGATAAGGAATTTCACTTTTATTTTGACTAGGATGGAAAGCCTAAAAAGGGAGAGATATTTTTGTTTTCATCCTTTTGCTTTGTAGTTTAATTTGATTGCTACTGAGGTTTCATTTTTCTTCCCTATTAATCATTTGTATTCTTTGGTGAATTGTCCCCACCCATTTATCTACTGGGCTCTTCATGACTTTCTCATTAATTCGATGAGGTTTGTCTCAGTTAAGGATATTAATCTTCAGTGGTGTATGTTGCAATTATTTACCCCTGGTTACGGTCTGATTTTTAATTTTGGTTTCCTTTTGGGGGGTTGAAGTTTTAAACCTTTGTGCTTTCGTGCATGAGAGTGTTCACCCATCACTATTAGGCTTAAGGAGTCCTCCACCATCGACATTGGGTAAATGGTGTTGTTTTGGTCCGTGTTGTCGAGGTTCGGTGTTTTACTTTGGTGGACTTTGTGTCTTCCTGAGCGGGCCGGGGCAAACGCCTCCTGTGGTGGTAAGGACTCAAGATGTGGAGACCCCGGGTCCTTCCAGCCTAGAGGAGCCGCTTCGCAGCGGGAGGCCTCAGCAGGGGACACCCGCTCTCCTGGGAATCCACCCCCTCGTTAAACAACATTGACACACAGGCCTCTTCTACAGGTGAGGAAGCTGAGGGTCAGCAGAGGACCGGGAGAGGGTGGTAAGGGGTCTTACAGCCTACAGCAGAAGCAAAACCTGCAGCTAGGACCAGCTGGTGCCGCCGTGGCAGGCCGGAGGGCGGGGCCAGAGTCGTGTCGGACAGCTGGAGCCCCGCCCCGCCCAGGCCCCGCCCCCGGGCTGAGCTTCCGGTACCGACTTAGCTCAACCCGGCTCATTCCAGAGCCTGCGCGGCGCTGATTTCATTGGCTGTCTCGCCGTCCCCGCCCCCTGGAGACCTGCTGATTTTCTCAGCCAATCAGCAGGTACGGCGGCGGCGGCGGCGGCGGCGGCGAGTCTCGGCGGATCCCGGGCGCTGAGGTACCGGGGTTTGCAGGAGGGGCCGCGGTCCTGGGTGGGGGACAGCACGGGCCCTCAGTGGCGCGGCTGCTTCGCCCAGCTGGTCGGCTCGCGGGTGGGCCAGCTTCCTGCCTCTGGAGGGGCAGTGACCGCCACCGTCGGGGGCTGGCTGGAAGTTGTTCGGGGTTGGAGGGCAGAGGTCGGAGGTCGTGTCTTTGGGGAATGTTGGGGTCCCGCCCATCTAAGCCTAGGAGCGGGCCGCGCCCCGTTTTGTTTTTGTCAGCGCCCGTTTGGGGACCGCCCTCCTGGCACGGAAGGAGCGCTGAGGGAAACTGAGGCCTGGGAGCAGCCGGGGCCCCTCGCAGGCCCCGAGCTCTGACGGGGAGGCCGGCCGGTCCTCAGGCGCCCGCCGCCTCCCTCCTCCGGGCCCGTGGGTCTGTAGGGTGCGCGTTGGAGGGGGTGGGCGGCACGGCCGCGGGGGGGCCACCGGCTGTCCCCGAAGCCCCCCCCCCCGGGCTCTGATGCCAGCTCTTTCGGAGGCTGTCATTCCCCGTGTTTGAGATTTCGTGTCTGGAACCTCATTCGGACAGTTTGGAGAGGGGAGAGGGGGTAGTGTGGCTTTGGCACTTGGCAGGAGGTGAAAATAAAAACCAGACGTGGGATGTAACGAAGGCAGAGGGACCTGCGAGAAACTGGACGAATTTCTTAGCTCGACAAGGATTTTCTCCCCAACTTGCCCCGCATACTGTGTAATTCAAGCTTTCAGCACTTGAAATCGAGAGTATTGTGCTCTCCTAGATCTCATAAGCAAGAGCCCTAAGTCTTGACCTTCTTGGTGAGGATACTTTGGAATGTGTAAAGTAATGAACAAGAATTGTTTTGTCCAAAGTTCCGAGTTAAGATTCACAGAACAGGGAGGGTGGGAACCTCTCTGCTTGGTGGGGGCGGGGGGGGGGGGGGATCTTGGTAGCTTCTCTACTCCTCTGACACCCAAATGGAAGTTTCTTTATCTGTATGGGTTTTGGGGAGACACGGCTCTGGATGAGGAATAAGAGGGAAAGAGGGATTCTTTTTTTATTTTATTCTTTTTTTTTTATTTTTGAGAGAGAGAAACAGCACGAGCGGGGGAGGGGCAGAGAGAGAGAAGGAAACAGAGAATGGAAGCAGGCTGCAGGCTCTGAGCTGTCAGCACAGAGCCCGACACGGGGCTGGAACTCACAGACCTCAAGATCATGACCTGAGCTGAAGTCAGACCCCTAACCGACTGAGCCACCCAGGTGCCCCGCGATTCTTTTCATTTTCTATGCAGAAAGTGTGCAATTAGGCAATTACCTGTCCCTCACCCTCCATCTGAGCTAGCGTAAAACACATCCTTTTTTGTACTGACGGTATATGTCGAGTATTTATAGTGGAAGGGGATGGGAGTAATTTCTCTAGCAATAAGTCCTTTACCTGTACTGTAGCCGCAAGAGGAATGGATGTGCCTTGTGTGGAATTAACCCTGGGGTTTGGTTTTCAGTTAAGAAAATGAGGCAGAAGGAAGTGTTAACCAAGACCTTCCAAGGCCCAGCCATTGTCTGTAGGACTCCGACCAGCCACGTTTACATGTTTGAGAACGGTGGTGGGGACTCAGGGGACTCCTCTGAGGAAGAGTCCCACCGCGTGGCTCTGCGGCCCCGGGGCAAGGAGCGCCAGAAGAAGGGTGCCCCCCACCCTCACCAGCCAGGAGCGGGGGACGTGGTGCTGCTTCAGCGGGAACTGGCCCAGGAGGACAGCCTCAACAAGCTCGCTCTTCAGTATGGCTGCAAAGTAAGAAACCCCGGGTGAAGGTGGCTCCTGTGTAGTTAGAGGAACAGAGGACCTCACTGAAGGGTGGGGGCCCTTGCTGCCCCTTCATGACCCCCCCCCCCCCCGCCAGGGGTGGTGTCCAGAGGCCTGTGGTATTGGTGAAGGGGTTTCTCATCTGGCCCGAGATGGAACGCAGGTGACATACTTTGAGTTCTGAACCTTGGGGTCATAAAAAGTGAGGGTTAGGAATCTCAGGTGTTGGGCCAGTTCTCTCTCTGCAGAGCACTTCTCTCCCTGTCCCTCCAAGTATTTTCGGAAACCTTTTTTATATAGTTTTTCTTTTGAGCATATTTTGTTTAAGACTTGCCAGGGCCAAAGATGCCATGCAGAATTTATCCAAGATTTGTTTGGTAGGATTGGTTTTTTTTTTTTTTTTGGCTACTTCTCTTTTTCTGACCCTTTCTTGCTGGTTGCAGCCTATTGGATTGGTCAAGTTTGACGTTCTCTGTTTTAGAACTGCATGATCTAGCCTGTGTGCGCTGTGTATCTGTATAACCCTGTTTCTCTCTTTAATTATGTTTTTAGCATTCAGAGTGATTAACATGGCAAAGTAAGTAGGAAAGTATTTATAGAATTGCTGCATTTTCTCCTAGATTGAAACTTTTTATTTCATTTTGCTAATAACACTGTGTTATAACTTTCTATGGCCTCCTCTAAGGCTGTCTAACCAATTTGTTTTAAAAATCTTTTCTTCCTTAAAGTGTCTTGTTATTTATCTAACAAGGTTCAAATGGCTAAACACATTGTATAGGATATTGTGGTATTTCCCAGAGGAAATACACAGGCTGAACTCCTAGGGACACATAGTGGTCTCTCAATTGTACTGAGATTTATATTTGACTCTCTAACCAGCTTCTAGTAGGCATACTGTATGGTTTATTGAACATGGGCCGCAAATGAATCCTACCCTACAAAGATCTGAGTGGATGCAGTGGGCTTCTTAGAAAAGTGGGCTTAATTAAGCCATGAAGACTGTACATATAATGCCTCCAATAAGTAATCAGTTTTCCTATTGAAAGTAAATAAATTTTGGTGTTTAGTTTATGAAGGGCAAAGACAAAAAGGTCTCAAGCACCTTATGCTTTAGTTTCAGGACATGGTAAATTAAACATGTCCAGGGCCCCAGTTCAACTAGATGATAAAAACAATTGCTTAATAAGTAAAATAATGGAGATGATTGATTTGAAAAAGGTGCTGTCTAAAGGTCTGTTGGCCGTAGTTACACTCTAGTTAAAGTGGACTTAGGAGTTAAAACCTTAAAGTCCATCTCTGACACTTTCATTAAGTTCCAGACATTAGCTTGAGGGAGGGTTTGACTTAAATTTTGCACCACCCCTCCCTTAAGATTTGTCTTGCTCTTTGTTACTTTGTGAAACCCACAGTGCTGCCTCTTCTCCTGGAGTCCTAATATTGAATAGGAGATTTCAGTCCGTACTTTCCAGCTAGATCCGTGTGATTCCCTACGTGTTACTAAGTATCATAAGTGTTAGGAAACCCTCAAAGTGAATTAACTCTCGATTGCTTTTATTTACAAAATAAGTTTATATACCATACAGTACTTCTGGGCATGAAAACATGGTAGAATCATGAGGACTTAACCTCTTAAAACAAAATTACAGTTAAAGTCGGTTCTGAGTGTCAAGCTGGCTGAGGTTTGGTTTGGCGATCGCTAATGTAATCAGCTACTGTACTGGGTTCTGATGTGGGAGGGAAGTCAGCCAGACGGGGGCATTGTTGCCTCAGAAGTTAGAAGAAGTAGAAAGGGCTACTATAGCATTTTTAGTACCATGACTGGGTTTCACCTAAAAACATTTTGTTGCAGTCACACTGTACACAAACAAAAAACGCTTTTCCAAAAACCGATTGTACGTTATTCAAACTTGTAAATCTGCTCAGAACTGTGATAAGGCTGAGTTAAAGCGAAAAAACAGTTATTCAGCCTAAACTCATTATGTGTGCTGGTGCAGTTTTCCAGTATTCATCAGGGTCCTAAAGGGGGGGTGGGCTTGGATCCTCTTTCGGAAAGAGCTACTTTTTGGATATTAGTTCTAAGGAGTTTACATAGTTCATGATGTTTGTCTTCATGACTTCCCTAGGTCGCAGATATCAAGAAAGTCAACAACTTCATCAGAGAACAAGATTTATATGCTTTGAAATCTATTAAGATCCCAGTGAAAAATCATGGGATCCTAACAGAGACCCACAAAGAACTCAGACCCGTCCCAAGCCCATCCTCAGAGACTAGAGTGACCTTCGAGGAGCTGCCAGACCCAGACAGGGCAGCTGTAGGCGCCAGTGCCCTGTCCAGCCCACTGACGGATTTCTTTAAGGGCATTGACCAGAATATTGAGCGCGCCGTGCAGTCAGAAATCTTTTTAAATGAAAGTTGCTGTGGAGAGACCTCCAGTCAGCCGCTGCTTCCAGCGCCTCCGAAGACACCAACAAACGGTGCAGACTGTGGGATTCAGTGGTGGAATGCTGTTTTTATCATGCTTCTAATTGGGATTGTTTTACCAGTGTTTTATTTGGTCTATTTTAAAATACAGGCTACTGGCGAGATCCCCAGCAGCTTGAACACAACTACTGTCCCCAATGGCTCGATGACCGTGAGTGCAGTTCCAGGGCAAGCCCCCAGATTAGCCGTCCCAGTGCCAACCATCCCCTCTTCAGACAGCCAGTTCAGTCACACCACCCGGGCAGGGAACTAGCCATCGTTGTTCCTAAAGTATCCGGCCAGTGTCAGCATTTGACCTCCTAACATGCATCACCTGCCATCAGCCAGAGCCTTGGGGGCCGCATTTCCTTTTCTGTGACATACGGACACGTTTCAGAAAACACCATTGTGTTCTCAGTAACACTCACCTTGGGGAGTAGGCTCGCCTAACCCAAGGCTGTGGGAGCGAAAACACCAGCACCCTCAGCCTCCTACATCCAGAAGTTAACAGCAAGAGAAACATTTTCACGTGGCAGGTGCCACTTCTTGAAGGTATGTTGTGGACTGGCACTGTGTGGGCCCCCAAGTTGGATGTGTTCGGAAGTTGAAGAGCGGCCTTGGACCTTCAGTGTGGGAGCCTCTGGGGTCAGCTTTGGTCACTTGGCTGTGTGCGGTGTCCCCTGCCTGCTGTGAAGGGATGACCAACTGACAAATGATGTTCTTTGTCTCCCTGGCAAAGGAGCTGTCCAGTAGCTTTGAATATCACCCTGTTTTGGAGTCTGACAGATAACCATTATAACTGGCCCTACTTCATATTTGCCCCACCAGTTAGCTTTTTTGAGGCAGTGTCCTTTCTAGAATTGAAAATGCCCTAAATCCAAATTGCTCTAATATTGAGTAAACGGCAGTTCTGTTCTTTGTAGTTCCAGAACTAACTTAGTGACGCACAGGCCTGTTTTAAGCTGCTGCATGCTGTGTCCAGCACGTCTTGGCTGGAACACTTGGGGCTGTTGCTCAGTTTCACCTGGGGTGTATTCTCACTGCAGTGGCTAACCAGATTCCCTAAGTTAGCATTCTTAGAAGGAATTGTTGCCAGTGTCTGGAGCTGAGTAGGTGCAGAGAGAAGAATGAGTGCCTATCACCGAGGTCCCAACGTGTGATGCTTCTAAGGGTGAACAGTCACCAGTCCAGTGTTGCTGAGAGCAGCAGCCCCTGTGTGTACCTGGAAAGGAAGTGCAGGGAGGACGGGTATGCTTCCTGCAGCTTCCTTGATTCTAAGGAATTCTAGAACCATTGCACTAGAAAGGGACTCAGTGTTTTTCTTTGGGTAAATACGCTCTCTGTATAGTGCAGCTTATGATGTTAAAGACCAAACACTTAATGGAGGGCCTCATGGTGACCCTTGCTGTGGAGGCCATTAAAGAGGGGTCAGGCACCCATCAGCCTGAGGTTTTCCTGTCTCTTCTACACAGCAGCAGTTGTGCTCAATGTGGAGGCTCTGGAAAGGTCCGGGTCAGCCTCTGAGGCCTTGCAGGTGCAGCAGGGGTGTGTGGGGTGAGGGTTCAGAGCCTGCGTGGCCAGAATCCATCTCGGTCCCAAGGAAGAGTGGAAATGGGCTTACGTGGCTGGTGGCTTAACCTCGGAGAAGCCTGCCACCAGGGAGGAAGACCCACTGCACAGATAGGGAGCTTTGAGTGTGATTTATGTCATTTGACACATCAGACCTAGAGATAAGTTGAGAAGATTTCATTGTGTAAGAGGAGGGAAGTGTAGCAGAAGAATACTTGAGATGGGCTTCTAATTTTTCTCCTCTCAGCTATGTGAAAAATGATTTGCCCTGGGTTCAATTAGTAAATTTAAAGTATCTTCAAAGTTAAATGTTTTCTTCAAAACCACAGTGGTCTTCACGATAAAATGAGCTTGTGAGTCTTTGCTCCAGGAAATGTTTTGATCATGTGAATGCTCTTCCAGCCAAATGTCTGTGCTCACTGTGCCCCTGGAGGCCACAGGTTTCTCTAATGTGTCACCATTAACTTCACCAGGCAGAGCTGAGTCCCATGGGAAAATGGCTTTTGCCAGGCAAAGAATAATTATCTGTATCCTTTACTTTTTTCAAATGGAATAAAATAATTTCTTCTGTGAAGGAAAATTGATTCCTCTCTTTGTTTTTTAATTTTGGGGGTGGTGATTCAGAATGAAGAGATGGTACAACAGTGTTGGAGAAGGTGGAGGTGTCCGTGTCTAGGGGGCGAGACGTGCCCAGGGCTTGTGTTCAAGGTTATCCCAACAGGTGAAAAACAGAAGTGGTAAACCAGCACAGTCTCACTGATTGGTCTGCACAATGTGCTTTAGAGTGCCTTTATTAAGTATGCATAAGAGAGACCATGAAGCTCATTTTGTACACATTTTACTACATTTTTAGTGTGTTAGTATTTTAAAGAAACAGATTTGATAGGTAGTCTTCAGTCCTTTTGGTTGAACAATAGTGCCCAACATTGTGGGCACCTAGGGAAACTACGTCATCAGGCAAATGATGCTCCCGTTTTACTCTGGGGCAACAAGGCTGTGGAGACTCAGCAGAAGCCTCAGGGTCGCTCCGAGCAGGACTGCCCAGCCGAGGAAGGGTCACAGTCCTTCCTCTGAAACAACAGTTCTTTAAACTGCCTCTGTTAATAGTGAAGTCTGCCTGGGGTTGAGGGAGAATGATAAAGATTCTTTTTTCTCTACATCTCTTATTTATGGTCTCTTATCTTTTTGATGATAGCTGTTCTCACAGATATGGAGTGGTATCTCATTGTGGTTTTGATTTGCATCTCTCCAATGATTAGCGATGTTGAGGACCTTTTCATGTACCTGTTGGCCACTTGTATACCTTATTTAGAAAAATGTCTATTCAGGTGCTTTGCCCATTTTTAACTGTCATATATATATATATATATATTATGATTATATATATGACATGTAATATATAATAGCATATATATTATAATATGTAAGGGTGTATATATAATATGTCATATATATATATATATATATGTACTTAAATATATTTTGCAACTGAGTTGTGTGAGTTCTTTACATATTTTGGCTACTAACTCCTTATTGGATATATGGCTTGCAAATATTTTTTCTCATTCTGTAGGTTGTCTTTTCATTTTGTTGATCTATTTTCTTTTGCTGTGCAGAAGCTTTTTAGTTTGATATAGTCCCACTTATTTATTTTTGCTTCTGTTGCATATGCTCTTGATGTCATATCCAGAAAACCAGTGCCATGACCAGTGTCAAGGAGCTTACCACCTATGTATTCTTCTAGTAGTTTTATGGATTCTGCTCTTACGTTCAAGTCTTTAATCCGTTTTGAGTTAATTTTTGTGAGTGGAACAAGATAGGGATCTACCTTTATTCTTTTACATGTAAATATCCAGGTTTCTCAGCACCATTTATTAAGGAGACTATCTTTTCACCATTGAGTATTCTTGGCTCCCTTCTCAAATATTACTTGGCTGTATATACAGGGGTGGATTTCTGGGTTTTCGCTTCTGTTCTGTTGGTCTGTATCTGTTTTCATGCGTTTACCATACTATTTTAATTACTGTCGTTTTATAATATAGCTTGAAATCGGGAAGTGTGATGCCCCTGCTTTATACTTCTTTTTCAGGATTCCTTTGGCTATTAAGTCTTTTGTGCTTCCATATAAATTGTAGGATTTTTTTTCTGCTTCTGTAAAATTTGCCATTGGAATCTTGATAGGGATAGTATTGAATCTCTAGACGGCTTTGAATAATATGGAAATGTAAACAGTATTAAATCTTCCAATTCATGGACACAGGATACCTTTCCATTTATTTTTATCTTCTGTTTCTTTCATCAATGTTTTGTGTTAAGTGTAGAGATCTTTCACCTCCTTGGTTGAATTTATTCTTTGTTTTTAATGTTATTGTAAATGGGATAATTTTATTTCTTTTCATATAATTCCTTGTTAGTGTATAAATATGTTACCATGTGTTAATTTTGTATCTTGGAACTTTACTGAATTCACTGATTAGATCTAACAGTTTTTTTGATGGAGTCTTTAGGATTTTATGTATAGAAAATCATGTCATCTACAAATAGAGACAATTTTACTTTTTTTTTCTTTCAATTTCATGCTTTTTATTTAATTTTTTTCTTCCCTGATTGCTCTGGCTAGAGCTTCCAGTACTACGTTAAATAAGAGTAGCAAGAGTGGGCACCCTTGTTTTATTCCTGATCTTAGAGAAAAAGCTTTCACCCTTTTATCACTAGGCATAATGTTAGCTGTGGGCTTGTTATATATGCCCTTATTATGCTGAGGTACATTCCTTCTACACCTAAATTGTTAAGAGTTTTTATCTTGAATGGATGTTGAATTTTATCAAATGTTTTTTCTCCATCTATTGAGATGATCATATGATTTTTATCCTTCATTTTGTTAATAAGGTGTATCACACTGATTGATTTGCGTATGTTGAACCACCTTCCATCCCTGAAATAAATCCCACTTGATCATGGTGAGCGATCCCAAAATGTGCTGCTAAATTTGGTTTCTTAGTATTTTATTGAGAAATTTTGCACCTATATTCATAGGGATATTGGTTCGTATGGTGTCCTTTTCTGGCTTTGGTCAGGTAATGCTGGCCTTGTAAAGTAAGTTTGGAAATGCTCCCTCCTCTTTGATTTTTTCTTTTTTTTTTTTTAAATTTGAGAAGGATTGGTGTTAATTCTTTAAATGTTTGGTAAAATTCACTCTGAAGCCACCTGGTCCTGGGTTTTTCTTCTTTGGCAGATTTTTACTGATTCAATCTCTTTACTAATAATTGATCAGTTCAGATTTTCTGTTTCTTCCTGATTCAGTATTGGTAGGTTATATGTTTTTACTTTTTTTTCCATTTATTCTAATTTGTCCATTTGTTGACTTAGTTGTTCATAGTAGTCTGCTTTCATGTCACTTTTTAAATGAGGAGCAGAGAAGCTTCTACTTCCCCCTCCTGGCCTGTTTTCTACCATTCCTTCAAAGCTTCCTTCTGACACAAGCCAGGAGCTCTCTGTGGAAATGGTTGTCTTGAAAGAGTTATAACCATTTGTGTGTGAGATGGGGTTTAAAAATGTTTGTTTTCCCTAGCAGATCAGGGTATCTGTCCCTGTATTTTGGCAGGACATCTGGTGTCCTGGAGGGAGTGTCAAGAGAAGGCAATGGGATGGACTAATTCATCCCAGTGGACTAATTCATCCATTTATTCAAGTGACATATATGGAGCACTGCCTCTGCCAGGTGCTGGTTGGGGTGCCCCGCAGAGGTGAGGAAGGCTGATCTGGAAGAGATCACCTGGGAGATGGCCACAGCTTCGTGTAAGGCCTAGTAGAATGCAGTGTGGATAGGGAGAGGTGGGAGGGCACATGTCTAAAGTCATTGAATTGAGACAGTTTCCACTTGGGTTGATAAGGTGGGAGGCTGAGCCTGGCTATAGGAAGGACCCAAACAGATGTGAAGATTTCTCTTTGGGAAAAGACTAGGATGCAGCACAGAATAAAAACAATCATCATTTAATTCATGGCACTCATTAGATGCCAGACAATGTTCCAAGAGCTTTATACATCAATCCATTTCATCCTTACAATATCCTCGGGAGGTTGGCACTTCCTATTCCTGTCTTACTAATGGAAAAACTAAGCTAAGATCACATAACTTTTAAATGGGAAGGCTGGGAGTCCCACCCAGGCTGACTGGCTTGGGACCCTGTGCTCTTTAACCCCTTTGCTTGGGGCCTTGCTGCTCTGTGCTTCCCAAGGCAGGGTTTTAGTAGGGGACAGAATTGAGAGAAGAGAAGATTGAGAAGATTTCTTCTGGTCCACAATAGGGTACTGGCCATGCAGTGATAAGAACCCTATGCATTTACCTGCCTGTTTTCTGGGTGGTGCTAGCGAGCCAGTGGTGCCAGTGAGCCTTGACTGTGAGAAATAAGCCTCATTTGCATCAGTAAAGTAGCCTTCCTTAGCCAATTCCTTGCAGTACTGAACACCTTGGGTAGGGTTCCTCCAAGCTTATTTCTGGAGAGGAGGTACTTCTGGCATCACCAGGCCAAGCAGAGGCATGAGGGTGGGGTAGGGGACAGGATCCATTTTTGCCTGTTCTCCAGGAGAACAGCTCCTGGGTACAGTGGAGCTGCTGAGGAGACTTGGGGTCACCCTCCCTGCCCCCCGGCACGGTCAGGCCCCACAGCCCTGGGAAGGATGGCATGATGGTGATGTGCAGCTCCAATTTGTGCCCTCTGCCCTCTTCCATCCCTGCTTCTGTTGTGCAAGAGCCCTGAGGGACTCCTACAGTAGTGATCTGGGAGGGGGTCTTCCTACATCTTCAGGAAATACCAGGTTATTTTAAAACACATTCACCACCCTGAGTAAGGAACATGTGCTACCATGCATTTATTCCCAAACCTTTCAGAGCCAAGAGGCTATGTGAAAACAAGACCCGGCCCTCAAGGTACTTAATACCCTTAAGGTACTTATAATCTAGTGGGAAAGATAAAACTTATATTAAGGTGGTGATAGGGGAGAACATGCTGACCCCATGAGAAGAAAAGGGATAAGATGATACATGGGTGATAAGAAAAGTTTTCTAGAGAAGGTGGCATTTCCTTAGTTGACACCTGAAAGGAGGGAGGGATTTCATAATATGCTCTCCAGTGGAGGCTGGAAGCCAGGGAGATCTTGTGAACAGGGAACTATGAGTAGCCTAGTAGCCTGGAGTGAAGAAGTGCAAGCAAACAGAAATGTGGGAAAATGCTGCAGTAATAGTTGGAGCTAGGTTATAGACAACCTTGAATTCTGTAAGTGGCTTGGATGGACAAGTGACTTGGATGGACGATTATTTGATGGACAGTGGGAAGCTATTGAAAATCTTTGGATGGTAGAGATAGTATAGTTGAGCACTGACTTTAAGAATAGTAATCTCCTAGTTTGGGAGAGGAGAGGCCTTAAAGAGGTGATGTAATTTGATCATGAGGAGCTTGGGTATAGTTGTTTTCATAATTCTTTATTGGGGGTTAATCAAGCTTCTTGGATCTGCAGGTTTATATGGTTTCATGTAATTTGGAAAAATTCAAGCCATTATTTCTGCAAATATTTTTTTCTGATTATTCCAGTCCAATTACCCATATATTAGGTCATTTGATGTCTCACAACTAACTGATGCTTATACATTTTTCTTTGTCTTTCTGTTTTATCTTGGACAATTTCTGTTGCCATTTCCTTTATAATATCTAATTGGGATATTCAGTACATCTTGTACTAGAGGTATTTTTCATCTGTAGAAGTTCTATTTGGGTTTTCTTTTATGACTTCCATTTTTCATCATTTCTCATATTTTCAAACATGTGGAGTGTATTTATAATAGCTGTTTTAAAGTCCTTATCTGATAATTCTATCATGTGTTTCATTCTGGGTCTATTTGTAGATTTTTTTTTTTTTTTCTGGTTATGGATTGTATTTTCTTGTTTTCCTGCATGTTAGGTAATTTTCGGCTGGATGCTTCACATGGTGAAGTATATGTTGCTGGGTGCTAGATCTTGTTGTCTTCCTTTAAATATTTTTTGGCTTTGGGGTTTGAAATCAGTTTGATCCTTTTGAGACTTGCTTTTATACTCCATTAGGGCAAGTCTAGAGCAGCCTTTAGTCTAGGGCTAATTCAACCCCACTAGTATGATGAGATACTTGTGAAGACTCTACTCAATGCTGTGGTGTAAGAGGTCTCACTGTTCTGGCTGGTGGAAAAGCAGGTTATTCCTAGCCCTGCATAAGCATGGGAATGGTTCCACCTACTTTCCTCTGTTGGTTCTTTTCCTAGTCTCTGTGATTTTCTCACATGCTAGTGCAGCTCAGTACTCAGCCAGAGACTTAGGGGATCTCTCTTCTCCTCCTTTCCCCATATTCTGTCCCCACAATTCTAGATGCCTTGGCCTCCTTGAACTTCAGACTCTCTCTCTTCAACTTGGCAAGATCACTGTGCTCTGTGCTCTGGTCTGGAAACTTTTCAGGCAATGAGGTAGGGCACTTCCCAGTTATACTTGGTTTATTTCTCTTTCCCCAGGAATCACTCTCCTGCACTCTTTTGTCCAGTGTCTTCTATCTTTTGTGTAATTCTTTGTTTGAGGTGAAAGAATACATCTGGTCTCTGTTATTCCATTATGGCCAGAGCAGAAGTTCATAGGCCAGAGTTAGAAGAGGGGCAGCCAAAATGGTGGCATGCGGGGGCAAGATTGGTTTACAGGCAGATTCAAGGGAGCGGGGCTGTTGGTGGACTCCAAATTTGTGAACTGGAATCAGTCATGGGACAGGAAGTCAGAAGAGGCAGATTTTCTTGCAGGGGCTTGGAAATAAGTCCACTAAATTCCATATGCTGCAAGACAGCTGTATGTGAGGCCTGTAGTTGATCTGGTTCAACAAACATTACCTTCCCTTATGTGTCAAGTGCTAGGCTCCCTGGTTTTCAGTGTGTTATCTCAGCTGAGTAGTTGGAAAAGAGAGACAGCCCATTTATCAGTAGTCCAGGCAGTTACGGTGTTATCCTTGTTCCTTATTGCCACTTTGAGATCATTATTCAACCCTTCTTCCCTAAATCCTTTCAAAACTCCATAATCTACTTACCCTTTTTTTATTGCATTATCTACAGATCTTCTGGTCTCTCCCTCTCATCCACTAAAGACTTCAGCACCTGTTCTCATTCTTGGATCCATGTAGATCAGCGCCTTCCCATGTTTTTGAGGTCATTATCATATAGATAAAATAATAAAAATTATGTACAGCACTGTGGAGGGGATTTGATGATCTTTGTGGGCTCTAATAAGTGTTACAGATAGACAGAGGGGTAATAACTGAGGAGTTTGGTTCTGTCAGGTTTTTGAAATGGGTGATCAAAAGGCATGCTTTTATGCTGATGAGAAAGATGTAGGAGGGAGGTAGAAATTGCTGCTACCAGAGAGGGGATAGTTTCAGGGGTGAAGACATTGAGGGGGAGAGAGGTGATGGGTTCCAATATACAACATGAAAGTCTTGGCCATAGATAAGAGCAGAGAGTCCATCCATTGCACCTGGAGGGAAGGCAGAGCACATGGGTACAGATGCAGGTAGATTCCTGGATTTCATGGTGGGAAGATCAGGTAGGTCTCATTTGATTGCATCTATGTTTTCAATGGAAAATGTGACAGGAAGTAATAAGCTGGCAAGAAAAAGAGGTAGTCTTGGAGGTTCGAATAGAGAAAGAGTAAAATACAGTTGATCCTTGAACATGGGGATTAGGGGCACTGACCCCCAGCAAGTCGAAAATCCTTGTAGAACATGACTACCCCAAAACTTAACTACTAATAGCCTACTGTTGACTAGAAGCCTTACTGATAACACAGTTGATTAACACATATTTTGTATATGTATTAGTATATACACTGTATTCTTACAATAAAGTAAGCTTGAGAAAATGTTAAGAAAATCATGAAGAGAAAATACAATTACATCATTGTACTGTATTTATTGAGAAAAGTCCATGTAGAAGTGGACCTCCTTGAGTTCAAACTCATGTTATTCAAGGGTCAAATGTAGTGATGTCAGAAAATGAGGACGTCAACAATACTAGGGGATTGTAGTTGCATTTTGGGGCAGTGTTGAGAGCCTTTTAAAATTTGTGGTCATGATAGAATAAAAATAGGAAACACAGAATTAAACCCAAATACATAAAGAAATTTAATATATGCTGTCAATGTAGCATCTCAAATCAATGGGATAAAGATGAACTTTTTAATAAATGGCTGTTGGACAACTAGATAGCCATTTGGAGAATATAAGACCCATACCTAAGAATAAACTCCAAATGGGTTTTTAGGAATCTAAATATAAAAGATGAAACTATACTAATACTAGAAGAAAACATTGGTGATTCCTCTCTAACTTTGGTGTAGGGAAAAGGATCCTAAATTTAACTCAAAATTCATAATAAAAGCTTGATAAATTTGACTATATAAAATAATAAAATTTTGCCTGACAAAAGTATCACAAAAAGCCAACTGACAAATTGGGAGAAAATATTCATAGCCTATAACAAAGGGCTTATATCCCTAAATAAAATAAATAAATAAATAAATAAATAAATAAATAAATAAATAAATAAATAAA
>NW_026057582.1:125464206-125538170 GCF_023721935.1 Panthera uncia
AAATAAATAAATAAATAAATAAATAAATAAATAAATAAATAAATAAAACAATAAAACTCTTAAAAATTGAAGGAGAGAGGGGCACCTAGGTGGCTCAGTCAGTTAAGTGCCTGACTTTGGCTCGGGTCATGATCTCGTGATTTGTGAGTTCGAGCCCTACATCAGGCTCTGTGCTGACAGCTCCAAGCCTGAAGCCTGCTTCAGGTTCTGTGTCTCCCTCTCTCCCTGCCCCTCCCCCACTCACCCTCTGTCTCTCTGTCTCTCAAAAATAAATAAACATAGGGGCGCCTGGGTGGCTTAGTCGGTTAAGCATCTGACTTCAGCTCAGGTCATGATCTCTCTGTCCGTGAGTTGAAGGCCCATGTTGGGCTCTGTGTTGACAGCTCAGAGCCTGGAACCTGCTTCAAATTCTGTGTCTCCCTCTCTCTGCCCCTCCTCTGCTAACACTCTGTCTCTGTCTCTCTCTCTCAAAAATAAAGATTAAAAAAATAAAAAAAAACACAAAAAATTGAAGGATAGAGACCAAAACCCCAATAAACAAATGGAAAAAAGACATGAACAGACACACAAAGATTAAAATGGCCTTCAAACATGAAAAAGTGTTCAAGTTCACTCATTATAGAAAAAGACAAATTTAAACATTGATATATTTTCTCACAGGTAAAAATTTTAAATATAACAACATTCTGTTGGTGCAGTTGTGGGGAAACCGGCATTCTCATACATTGTTGGAGGAAGTGCAAATGGGCAACAACTTCTCTGGAGGTGAATTTGGCACTTCTTAACAAAACTACACAGGAACTTACTCAGCAATCCTACTTCTAGGACTTTACCCTAAAGATAAATATCTAACATTATGAAGATACATATGCCTAAGCATATTCATTGATACATGCAAAATACTAGAAACAACTTCTGTGACTATTCACGGACGACTGTTGTACATCCATCCCATGTGGTGCTATGCAACTATAAAGAATGGTGAAGATTACTAGGAACTCATCACTTTTGGGGGTGATTTCCAATTACGCTGTATTTTGTTATTTGGTTTTGTTTCTCTGATTTTAATGAAATCAAATTGATCAAATTTTTCACTATGGTTTGCTTCAGAAGTTCCTTACACTAAGCCAGAAAGTTGTTTTCTTGTATAATGACATTGTTCTATTTTAACTTTTAGGTATTTAATCCATTTGGAGGCTACCTTCTTGTGTCATGTTAGTAGGAATCCAGTTTTATTTTTCTCTATGTAGTAAACTAATTTTACCAACTAATTTTACCATTTTGTGGTGTGGAAAAATGGCTTAATATTTTTGGGAAGACATTCCTACCCCACCCCTTTTAATATTCTAATGAACTGTGAGCTGTTTTTTAAATTGATACATAATTGACATGTAACATTGTGTAAGTTTAGGGTATACAATGTGTTGATTTGGTACATTTATATAACGAAATATGACTACTACTGTGTAATATCTCCATCATATCACACAATCATGGTTTCTTTTTGTGGTGAGAATATTTAAGATTTAATCTCTTAGCAATTTTGAAGTATATAATACAGTATTAATATAATCAAAATGCTATGACTTAGATCTCCAGAATGTATCCATGTTCTAACTGCAAGTTTGTGCCCTTTGACCAACATCTTCCCAATTCCTCCAACCTGTAGCCCCTGGAAACCACTATTCTTGTCTGTTTCTACAAAGTTCAGTTTTTTGACATTTTGCATATAAGTGATATCATACAGTATTCATCCATGTTATCCTGAATGGCAAGATTTCCCTCTTTCTCATGGCTGAATTATATTCCTGTGTGTGTGTGTGTGTGTGTGTGTGTGTGCGCGTGTGTGTGTGCCCGCACATGTGCGCACACCCCCTCATCTTTATCCATTCGTCCATTTTTTATCCAACTTAGGTTGTATCTTGGCTATTGTGAATAATGCTGCAGTAAGTGTGGGAGTACAATTATCTTTTTTATATCTTGTTTTTCTCTCTCTCGATACATACCCAGAAGTGGGATTTTCTGGGTCATACGGTTGGTTGTTTTAATTTTTTTGAGGAACCTCCATACTGTTTTCCATAGTGACTGAAGCAATTTATATTGTCACCAGCAGTGCACGAGGGTTGTTTTCTCCACACCCTCACTAATACTTGTTACCTCTTTTCATTTTTTAAAGATTTTAAAATTTTTATTATTAAAATTTTTTGAGAGAGAGAGAAAGAGAGGGAGAGAGAATGTGCACGTGAGTGGAGGAGGGGCAGAAGGAGAGGGAGAGAGAGAATCTCACAGGGCTCAGTCTCACGACCATGAAATCATGACCTGAGCCAAAATCAAGAGTTGGGTGCTTAACCGACTAAGCCACGCAGATGCCCCAATTTGTTACCTCTTTTTGATGCAAGGTGAGGGGATATTTCATTATGGTTTTTATTTACACTTTACTGATAAGCTGAGCATCTTTTCATGTACCTGTTTGTCATCTTGATATCCTATGTCTTATTTGAAAAAATGTCTGTTTAGATCCTCTGCCCCTTCTTAAATCAGATTGTTTTTAATACCATTGATTTGTATGGGTTTTTCTATATTTTGGCTATTAACCCCTTACCAGATATGTGGTTTGCAAATATCCCCCCCCCATTCATAGATTGCCTTTTAATTGTGTTGTGTCTTTTGCTTTTTAGTTTGATGTAGTCCATTTGTTGATTTTTGCTTTTGTTGTTTGTGCTTTTGGTATCATCTCCAAAAACACATTGCCAAGACCAACGTTAAGGAGATTTCTTCTGTTTATTTCTAGAAGTTTTATGGTTTGAGGTCTTATGTTTAAGTCTTTATCTGTTTTATCCATTTTGAGTTAGTTTTTGTGAGTGGTGTAAGATAAGGTAAAATTTCATTCCGCATGTGGCCATCCAGTTTTCCCTACACCATTTTTAGAGACTGTCTTTTCCGAACTAAGTATTCTTGGCTCCCTTGTCAGTATTTGTTGACTGTAGGGACACCTGGGTGGCTCAGTTGGTTGAATGTCTGACTCTTGATTTTGGCTCAGGTCATGATCCCAGCGTCATGGGATCGAGCCCTGCGTCAGGCTCCGTGCTGAGTGTGGAGCCTGCTTAAGGATTCTCTCTCTCTCTCTCTCTCTCTCTCTCTCTCTCTCTCTCTCTCTCCTTGTGTCCTTCTCCACTGCTTGTGCTCTCTAAAATTAAAAAAGTAATAATTAAAAAACTATTAGTTGACTGTATATGCAGGGGTTTATTTCTGGGCTCTCGATTCTATCCCATTGGCCTATGTGCTTGTTTTTATGCCATGCCCACGCCATACTGCCATGTAGTATAGGCTGAAATCAGGAAGTGTGATGCCTCCAGGTTTGTTCTTTTCAGCATTTCTTAGGCTGTTCAAGGTCTTCTGTGGCTCCATATAGATTTAGGATTGTTTTTTCTATTTCTATGGAAAACGCCATTGGGATTTTGATACAGATTGCACTGAATCTATAGTTGGCTTTGGGCAGTGGGGACTTTTTAACAATATTCTTCCCATCCATGAACACGGGTTCCATTTCTTTGTGTCATCTTCAATTTCTTGCATCAAAGTCTTATAGTTTTCACCCTACAAAACTTTCACATCCTTGATTAGATTTATTCCTAAGTATTTTATTTAGATGCTACCATGAATGGGATTATTTCTTTTTTAGATGTTTTGTTGTTAATGTGTGTAAACATAACTGTTTTCTGTATGTTTATTTTGTATCCTACAAATTCACTGAATTTGTCAGTTCTAGTAATTTTTTGGTGGTATCTTTAGGATTTTCTATATAATATTATATCATTTACAAGCAAAGACAGTTTCACTTTTTCTTATTTGGATGCCTTTTATTATCTTTTTCTTAACTGATTGCTCTGGCTAGGAGTAGTGACAGTAGGTATCTTTGTCTCGTTCCTGGTCTTAGAGGAAAAGTTTTCAACCTTTCACCATTGAATATGATGTTGGGTGTGGGTTTGTCATAGATGGCCTTTATTGTGTTGAGGTGTCTTCCTCCTGTACTCCATTTGTTGAGCATTTTTATCATGAAAGGTTGTTGTGCTTGTCAAATGCTTTTTCTGCATCTATTGACATGATCTTAAGATTTTTATCTCGTTCTATTACGGTGTATCTCTTTCATTGATTTGATTTGTGTGTATTAAACCACCTTGCATTCCAGGCATAAATCTCACTTGATCCTGGTGAATGATCTTTTTAATGTGCTGTTGAATTTGGTTTGCTGATATTTTGCTGAGGATTTTTGCATCTATGTCAATCAGGTATGTCTGTCTGTAATTGTCTTGTAGGCTCCTTATATGGCTTTGGTATCAGGTAATGTTGGCCATGTAAAATTAGTTTGGGGTTATTTCCTTCTCTTCAGTTTTTTTGAGTAGTTTGAGAAGGATTGTCGTTGATCCTTCTTTAAATATTGGGTAGAATTCACCAGTGAAACCATCTAGTCCTGACTTTCCTGTGTTGAGAGGTTTTGATTACTGATTCAATCTCCTTACTTAATACTTGTCTGCTCAGACTTTCAATTCTTCATGATTCAGTCCTGGTAGGTTGTATGTTTCTAGGAATTTATCCATTTCCTATAGGTTATCCATTTTGTTGGCATATAATTATTTATAGTAGTCTCTCATAGAGTATTCCTGTAGTATCAGTTGTAATGTCTCCTCTTTCATTTCTGATTTTGAGTCCTCTGTTTCTGAATCACTCTGGCTAAAGGTTTTTCAGTCTTGTCTTTATTTTTAATTTTTTTAAATATGAAATTTATTGTCAAATTGGTTTCCATACAACACCCAGTGCTTATCCTAACAGGTGCCCTCCTCAATGCCCATCACCCGCTTTCCCCTCCCTCCCACTCCCCATCAACCCTCAGTTTATTCTCAGTTTTTAAGAGTCTCTAATGGTTTGCCTCCCTCCCTCTCTAAATTTTTTTCCCTTCCCCTCCCCCATGGTCTTCTGTTAAGTTTCTCAGGATCCACATAGGAGTGAAAACATGTGGTATCTTTTTTTCTCTGTATGACTTATTTCACTTAGCATAACACTCTCCAGTTCCATCCATGTTGCTACAAAAGGCCAAATTTTATTCTTTCTCATTGCCATGTAGTATTCCATTGTTTATGTAAACCACAATTTCTTTATCCATTCATTAGTTGATGGACATTTAGGCTCTTTCCATAATTTGGCTATTGTTGAAAGTGCTGCTATAAACATTGGGGTACAAGTGCCCCTATGCATCAGCACTCCTGTGGGTAAATTTCCCTTGGGTAAATTCCTAGCAGTGCTATTGCTGGGTCATAGGGTAGATCTATTTTTAATTTTTTGAGGAAACTCCACACTGTTTTCCAGAGCAGCTGCACCAGTTTGCATTCCCACCAACAGTGCAAGAGCGTTCCCATCTCTCCACATCCTTGCCAGCATCTATAGTCTCCTGATTTGTTCATTTTAGCCACTCTGACTGGCGTGAGGTGATATCTCAATGTGGTTTTGATTTGTATTTCCCTGATGAGGAGTGACGTTGAGCATCTTTTCATGTGCCTGTTGGCCATCTGGATGTCTTCTTTAGACAAGTGTCTATTCATGTTTTCTGCCCATTTCTTCACTGGATTATTTGTTTTTCGGGTGTGGAGTTTGGTGAGCTCTTTATAGATTTTGGATACCAGCCTTTTGTCTGATATGTCATTTGCAAATATCTTTTCCCATTCCGTCAGTTGCCTTTTAGTTTTGTTGATTGTTTCCTTTGCAGTGCAGAAGCTTTTTATCTTCATGAGGTCCCAATAGTTCATTTTTGCTTTTAATTCCCTTGCCTTTGGAGATGTATCAAGTAAGAAATTGCTGCGGCTGAGGTCAGAGAGGTTTTTCCCTGCTTTCTCCTCTAGGGTTTTGATGGTTTCCTGTCTCACATTCAGGTCCTTCATCCATTTTGAGTTTATTTTTGTGAATGGTGTAAGAAAGTGGTCTAGTTTCAATCTTCTGCATGTTGCTGTCCAGTTCTTCCAGCACCATTTGTTAAAGAGACTGTCTTTTTTCCATTGGATGTTCTTTCCTGCTTTGTCAAAGATCAGTTGGCCATACGTTTGTGGGTCTAGTTCTGGGGTTTCTATTCTATTCCATTGGTCTATGTGTCTGTTTTTGTGCCAATACCATGCTATCTTGATGATTACAGCTTTGTAGTAGAGGCTAAAGTCTGGGATTGTGATGCCTCCCGCTTTGGTCTTCTTTTTCAAAATTACTTTGGCTATCCAGGGTCTTTTGTGGTTCCATACAAATTTTAGGATTGCTTATTCTAGCTTCGAGAAGAATGTTGGTGCAATTTTGATTGGGATTGCATTGAATGTGTAGATTGCTTTGGGTAGTATTGACATTTTAACAATATTTATTCTTCCAATCCATGAGCATGGAATGTTTTTCCATTTCTTTGTATTTTCTTCAATTTCCTTCATAAGCTTTCTATAGTTTTCAGCATACAGATCTTCTACATCTTTGGTTAGATTTATTCCTAGGTATTTTATGATTCTTGGTGCAATTGTGAATGGGATTGGTTTATTTGTCTTTCTGTTGCTTCATTATTAGTGTATAAGAATGCAACTGATTTCTGTACATTAATTTTGAATACTGCAACTTTGCTGAATTCATGTATCAGTTCTAGCAGACTTTTGGTGGAGTCTATCGGGTTTTCCATGTATAATGTCATGTCGTCTGCAAAAAGTGAAAGCTTGACTTCATCTTTGCCAATTTTGATGCCTTTGATTTCCTTTTGTTGTCTGATTGCTGATGCTGGAACTTCCAACACTATGTTAAAAAACAGCAGTCAAAGTGGACATCCCTGTCATGTTCCTGATCTCAGAGGGAAAGTTCTCAGTTTTTCCCCATTGAGGATGATATTAACTGTGGGCTTTTTATAAATGGCTTTTATGATGTTTAAGTATATTCCTTCTTTCCCGACTTTCTCAAGGGTTTTTATTAAGAATGGATGCTGAATTTTGTCAAATGCTTTTTCTGCATCAATAGACAGGATCATATGGTTCTTATATTTTCTTTTATTAATGTGATGTATCACACTGATTGATTTGCGAATGTTGAACCAGCCCTGCATCCCAGGAATGAATCCCACTTGATCATGGTGAATAATTCTTTTTATATGCTGTTGAATTCGATTTGCTAGTATCTTGTTGAGAATTTTTGCATCCATTTTCATCAGGGATGTTGGCCTGTAGTTCTTTTTTGCTGGGTCTCTGTCTGGTTTGGGAATCAAAGTAATGCTGGCTACATAGAATGAGTCTGGAAATTTTTCTTCCCTTTCTATTTTTTGGAACAGCTTGAGAAGGATAGGTATTATCTCTGCTTTCAATGTCTGGTAGAATTCCCTGGGAAGCCATCTGGTCCTGGACTCTTATTTGTTGGAAGATTTTTGAAAACTGATTCAATTTCTTCACTGGTTATGGGTCTGTTCAAGTTTTCTATTTCTTTCTGTTTCAGTTTTGAAAGTGTGTGGGTGCTTAGGAATTTTTCCATTTCTTCCTTCCAGGTTGTCCAGTTTGTTGGCATATGATTTTTCATAGTATTCCCTGATAATTGCTTGTATTTCTGAGGGATTGGTTGTAATAATTCCATTTTCATTCATGATTTTATCTACTTGGGTCATCTCCCTTTTCTTTTTGAGAAGCCTGGCTAGAGGTTTATCAATTTTGTTTATTTTTTCAAAAAACCAACTCTTGGTTTCATTGATATGCTCTAGTTTTTTTAGATTCTATATTGTTTTTTTCTGCTCTGCTGTTTATTTCTCTTCTTCTGCTGGGTTTGGGGTGTCTTTGTTGTTCTGCTTCTATTTCCTTTAGGTGTGCTGTTAGATTTTGTATTTGGCATTTTTCTTGTTTCTTGAGATAGGCCTGGATTGCAATGTATTTTCCTCTCAGGACTGCCTTCACTGCATTCCAAAGTGTTTGGATTGTTGTGTTTTCATTTTCATTTGTTTCCATATATTTTTTAATTTCTTCTCTAATTGCCTGGTTGGCCCATTCATTCTTTAGTGTTCTTTAACCTCCATGCTTTTGGAGGTTTTCCAGACTTTTTCCTGTGGTTGATTTCAAGTTTCAGAGCATTGTGGTCTGAAAGTGTGCATGGTATGATCTCAATTCTTTTATACTTATGAAGGGCTGCTTTGTGACCTAGTATGTAATCTATCTTGGAGAATGTTCCATGTCCGCTTGAGAAGAAAGTATATTCTGTTGCTTTGGGATGCAGAGTTCTAAATATATCTGTCAAGTCCATCTGATCCAATGTGTCATTCAGGGCCCTTGTTTCTTTATTAATCCTGTGTCTAGATGATCTATCCATTGTTGTAAGTGGGGTATTAAAGTCCCATGCAATTAGCACATTCTTATCAATAAGGTTGCTTATGTTTGTGATTGTTTTATATATTTGGGGGCTTCCATATTCGGTGCGTAGACATTTATAATTGTTAGCTCTTCCTGATGGATAGCCCCTGTAATTGTTATATAATGCCCTTCTTCATCTCTTGTTACAGCCTTCAATTTAAAGTCTATTTTGTCCGATATAAGTATGGCTACTCCAGCTTTCTTTTGACTTCCAGTAGCGTGATAGATAGTTCTCCATCCCCTCACTTTCAATCTGAAGGTGTCCTCAGGTCTAAAATGAGTCTCTTGTAGACAGCAAATAGATGGGTCTTGTTATTTTATCCATTCTGATACCCTATGTCTGTTGGTTGGAGCATTTAGTCCATTTACATTCAGTGTTAGTTTTGAAAGATATGGTTTAGAGTCATTGTGATATCTGTAGGTTTCATGCTTATAGTGGTGTCTCTGGTACTTTGTCTCACAGGATCCCCCTCAGGATCTCTTGTAGGGCTGGTTTAGTGGTGATGAATTCTTTCAGTTTTTGTTTGTTTGGGAAGACTTTTATCTCTCCTTCTATTCTAAATGACAAACTTGCTGGATAAAGGATTCTTGGCTGCATATTTTTTTCTGTTCATCACATTGAAGATTTCCTGCCATTCCTTCCTGGCCTACCAAGTTTCAGTAGATAGGTCTGCGACTACTCTTATGTATGTCTACCTTTGTAAGTTAGGGCCTGTTTATCCCTAGCTGCTTTCAGAATTTTCTCTTTATCCTTGTATTTTGCCAGTTTCCCTATGATATGTCGTGCAGAAGATCAATTCAAGTTATGTCTGAAGGGAGTTCTCTGTGCCTCTTGGATTTCAATGCCTTTTTCCTTCCCCAGATCAGGAGGTTCTCAGCTATGATTTGTTCAAGTACACCTTCAGCCCTTTTCTCTCTCTTCTTCTTCTTCTTCTGGAATTCCTATGATACGGATATTGTTCCGTTTGATTGCATCACTTAGTTCTCTAATTCTCCCCTCATACTCCTAGATTTTTTTATCTCTCTTTTTCTCAGCTTCCTCATTTTCCATAATTTTATCTTCTAATTCACCTATTCTCTCCTCTGCCTCTTCAATCTGTGCTATGGTTGCCTCCATTTTATTTTGCACCTCATTATAGCATTTTTTAGTTCCTCATGACAGTCTTGTCTTTAAAAAAACAAAAACAAAAACACAGCTCTTTTTTTCATTGGTCTTTAATTTTTTTTTTTTGTCTCTATTTATTTCTGCTCTGATCTTTTTATTTTCTTCTTTTTACTAAATTTGGGCATAGTTCTTTTTCTAGTGCCTTGAGGTATAAAGTGAGGTTGTTTATCAGAGTTCTTTCTTGTGTCTTGATGTAGGCTATAAACTTCCTTCTTAGAGCTACTTTTGCAGTGGTGCCTGGGTGGCTGTCAAGGTTAAGCATCTGGCTCTTGATTTCAGCTCAGTCATGATCTTGTGATTTGTGAGTTTGAGCCCGGCATCAGGCCCTCTGCTGTCAGCATGGAGACTGCTTGGGATTCTCAGTCTCCCTCTCTGCCCCTCCTTGGCTCGTGTGTGTGCACATGTTCTCTCTCTCAAAAATATATTTTAAAAAATTTAAAAAAAACAAGAACTACTTTTGTAGTATCCCATAGCTTTTGATTTGTTGTTTCCATTTCATTTGTTTCAGGATACTTCTTGATTTTTCTTTTTCTTCTTTGACCTATTTATTCAGGAGCATGTTTTTTAGTCTTCATATTTTTACTATTTTTCCAGATTTCCTCCTGTTATTAATTTCTGGTTTCATACCACTAGAGTCAGAAAAGATAGTTGGTATTTTTTCAATCTTTTTAAATTTGCTAAGACTTTTTAAAAAAATGTTTATTATTTTGAGAACGAGAGAGAGTGTGTGTGAGCAGGGGAGGAGCAAAGAGAGAGGAAGAGAGAATCCCAAGCAGGCTCTGCACTCAGCACAGAGCCCAGTGCAGAACTTGATCCCACAAAACTGGATCATGACCTGAGTCATAATCAAGAGTTGGACACTCAACTGACTGAGCCACCCACGTGCCCCAAGACTTTTTTTTATGACCTACCATGTGATGTATCCTGCAGAATTTCTGTGTGCACTTGAGAAGAATATGTATTCTGCTGCTGTTGGTTGGCATGTTTGTATATGTTTGTTTGGTCCACATGGTCTAAAGTACAGTTCAAGTCCAATGCTTTCTCCTGCTTTTTTATCTGCATGATCTATTGTTGAAAGTAGGCTATTGAAGTCCCCTTCTATGGTGTTCTCTATTTTTCCCTTCCAATCTGTTAGAATTCACTTAATAAAATTCAGGTGCTCTGATGTTGGGTGCATATGTATGTGTGTGTGTGTGTGTGTGTGTGTACATACATGATTTTTGTATCTTCTTGATGAATTGACCCCCTTACTCTGTAGTGTCCATCTTTGTCTCCTTTTACCAGTTTTGCTCTCCCTTTGCATGGAGTTATCCTCTCCTGCCATTCTTTCACTTTGAATCTATGTGTGTCCTTAAAGCTGAGGTAAATCTCTTGTAGCATATAGTTGGGTCATTCTTTTGTTTGCCTATTTTGTTTTGTTTTGTTTGGGGGGTTAATTTTGTTGTTGTTTTTATCCAGCCAACCTTTAAAAAAAATTTTTTTTAACATGTATTTATTTTTGAAAGACAGAGACAGAGCACTAGTTGGGGAGGGGCAGAGAGAGAGAGAGTGAGAGAGAGGGAGGGAGACCCAGAATCTGAAGCAGGCTTCAGGCTCTGAGTTGTCAACACAGAGCCCGATGCGGGGCTCGAACCCACAAACCTTCAGGTCATGACCTGACCCGAAGTCGGATGTTTAACCAACTGAGCCAGCCAACCAGCCTGCCTTTTGATTGAAGAATTTGGTCTGTTAACATTTACAATAATTGACAGAAAAGGACTTACTTATGCCATATTATTGTTTTCTGGCTGTTTATAGTTCAATTCTTTTCTTTTTGTTGCCTTCCTTTGCAATTAAATGATTTTCTGTAGCAGTATATTTTGATTCCCTTCTTATGTGTATCTGTTGTAGATTTTTGTTTTGGAGTTCCCATGAGGTTTACATAAAAAATCTTATAGATATCAGTGTATTTTATGCTGATAAGTTTAATTTGATCCCATATAAAAAATCTACCCTGTTCTTCTCCCTCCTTTTACATTTTTGAGGACACCATTTACATTGTTTATTGTGTGTCCATTAACAAATTGTCAAAGTTATACCTCTTAATCTTTATCTAGGTGAATCCTTATCTAGCACATCACCATATTAACAGTATTAAGGTATTCTAAATCTGACTCTATGCTTATCTTTACCAGTGCATATTTCCATATGTTTTCAAGCTACTAATTAGCATCCTTTTGTTTCAGCTTGAAGAATTCCTTTTAGCAATTCTTATAATGTAGTTTAGTGCTGAGAAACCCCTTCAGCTTTCGTTTATTAGGGAAAGATTTTCTTTCACCTTCATTTCTGAAGGACAACTTTGCTGGGTGAAGTATTCCTGGTTGGCAGTTTCTTTCTTTCAGCACTTTGAATATATCATCCCACTCTTTTTGCCTGTACGGTATCTAGTGAGAAATCCACTGATAGCCTTATGGGGGTTCCCCTCATATGATTTTTTTCTCTCTTCCAGCTTTTAAAATTCTGTCTTTCATTTTAGACCATTTCATTATTCTTGGAGAACATTTTGGGTTGAAATTTTGTGGTGACATTACTTCATGAAATTGGACATCCAATTCCCTCCCTGTGTCTGGGAAATTCTCATTAAGTTTTTCATTCCTTTCTCCCTCTCTTCTTCTGGGACGCCAGTAGTGCATACTTTCTTTCCATTATGTCCCGTACTCCTGTAGGCTTTCTTTTTCCTT
Organism: Panthera uncia; assembly: GCF_023721935.1. Taxonomy (NCBI): domain Eukaryota; kingdom Metazoa; phylum Chordata; class Mammalia; order Carnivora; family Felidae; genus Panthera; species Panthera uncia. Next base: position 125,476,485 of record NW_026057582.1, read on the forward strand.
TTTTCTATTTGCTCTTCTAATTATTTAATTTCAACTGATCTGCCTTCTAGCTCACTGCTCTTCTATTCAACTATGCTGTTGAAACTATTGAATTTTTCAGTTCATTGTGTTCTTTAGCTCCAAAATGTGTTTGGTTCTTTGTTTTCTCTTGGTTGAGCTTCTCATTTTGTTCTTGTATTGTTTTCCTCATAGTTAAGTCGTTTATGTCCTCTTTTGTAGCTCTGAGCAACTGTACTACAGTTATTTTGAATTCTTTGTCAGGCATTACCTGCATCTCCATTTTTTGGGTCCAGTTACCGGAGGTTTACTGTATCCCTTTGGTAGCGACGTGTTTCCCTCACCTTTCCAGCCTTTATGGACTGATTTTGGTTAGGAAAGCCTTTCACCTGCAGATAGGGGCACACTGGATCATGCTATGACCCAGGTCTAGTGGTGCAGGGCAATAAATACAGGAGTACATGGCAGTAGTGGGTCCAATCGGGGCATGATGTCTCTTTGGCTCATGTCACTGGCATGCACACTGTTGACAACTGTGTATTCCTTGATGAGCACTATTGAGCTTCTCAGACATGCCTGTAGGGCGAGTAGCTAGGGACCAGGACAGGCAGCATTGGTGGCTGGAACCAAAGGTGTGCACACACTTGATGTGAGGGGCCGGCTATAGGCACCTATGAAATGGCAGAGGTGACTTGTGGACAAAGTTGTAGCGATGGGTGTCAGAGCAGACAGAAGGGCTGAGGCCAACTACAGTCTCCCTGGCATTGACAGAACTGAGTGCCTGCTGTCCTAGGACTTCACACTGTACCCGTGGGTATGCATGCTGCAGTGGAGGTCTGTGACAGGGTTCAGGTTGCACAAAAGGTGGGGGGCACGCAGGTTCTCAGCTGAAGGGAACAGCCATAGCTACAGGTGGGCATGGTGGTGCTGGCCAGTAACACAAGGCAGGGCTTGATCTTGACATGCAAGCAGCTGCTGGGGCCCCATTGCTGGTGTGCCTGCCAGTGGCTGCGCTGGCACAGGAGGAACTAGTGACAGACGGGTGTGGTGATGCTGGCCAGTGACAGGAGGCAGGGCTTAGTGGTAATAGCGTCAGTTTCCTGGTTATGATAGTAGTAGGGTGGTTATGTAAACGTTAACATTAGGGAAAGCTGGGGGAAGGATATATGGAAACAATTATTTTTGCAGCTTTTCTGGAAGTTAAAAATTAGTTCAAAGTAAAGCTTTAATAAAGCTTAAAAAGGGGGAGGGGGATTATACAGAGAAACCAGTTAGTACAACTGTGATTTTTGCTTTTTCTTCCCCAGCTGCTTTCCGCTGTTTTGGGACACGGTGAGCAGGCACAAGTGTAAGAAAGTGACTTAAGTCTAGGACACATTCTCTGAAGCTGGGCGAGCTACGTGTCAGTCTAGGTCATCTGGGAAGCAGACACGGACGGAATTGGGAGCTCAAGATTTCTTGCAGGAGGGAAGGGGCGTGCCCCGGCTGTGTGCGGCCATTGGCTGGGGGCTGGCTCAGAGGAGCTCGTCCTCAGCTCACACCCCGGGACAGCTGGGGATCGGGGCTCACCTCTTAGTCTCTGGGCTAAGCACATTCTGCTGTGTGATGGCACTCGTGCCCTCGGCCCCTGAGGAGTCCCTCTCCTTAGTGTTCCAGGAACACTTCACTTTGTGAACCCCCTTCACTTTGTGTGGAAGGTGGGAAGAAACACGGGTTTCCTCAGTTCTACAGCAGGTGCTGCTCTGACCCTGTACGGAGAGACCAGACAGGCAGAGGGGAGCAGGCTGGGCCATCCGGCTGGCAGAGGGCTCTGACTGAAAAATCATCTTCTTGGCTGGTGCCAGTCGGACACAGAATCGGCTTAAAAGCAAGATAAAGCCTAGAGGAAGGCACCCGTGGGAGCTAACTAGGAAATCGCAGTGAATTGATTTTAAGTAGCTGCAGCTGTGATTAAACTATTTTTAGCCACAGGACTCCACCGGCTTTCAAAACCTGCTAATAAGAGCCTCACTGTAGCCAGCAAGTAAAACCCGCACAAAAATTTAGCTTTTCATTTGACAGCAAGAATCTGCTTAGTTAGGAGCTGGCTTAAAAGGCAAACCCAAGGAAGGGAACACTTTCCACACTTCCGAGTTTAAGACAAGTTTTCACACCTGTCACTTCTGAAAACCATTCATTTACTGAATCTGTCTTTTGCCGCTCTCTCAGTATCATGTATGCATTTTGGGTAAAACAAATCATCTCACCCCCTTAATTCAAAAAGGCAGAACTTGCTATATATATCATCCGATCCCGTCTAGCAGTATTCCCGCCCGCCCCCGCCAACCCTGGCTCATCATCTATCCCGTGAGAAGTCGTCATTCCTAGAGCCTGGATGGGCTTACCGGGTCCACAGCAGCTGCAGTGACGGCCAGGCCCGCCGATGCTGGGGCCCGGACTTCCCACTGTTTCCTGAGGGGCCAAGGGCAGCCCAGAAGGGGAGGCCCCGGGAGCAGCTACGGGTGAGGCTGGTGAGACGCCACGGTGATCTCCTTGACCGAGTCTCAAGGTGAGTAAAGGAGATCTGCAGGTGGGAGAGGCCTGTGAGCGGAAGGGAAAGGAGAGGGACTCGGGGGGACAGAGGGGGCCGACTGGCGGCAAACACGACAGAGTCTGGAGTACACAGGAAAAGCCAGTCCGTCTTTACTGTAGTGAGTGCAGGATACAAATAGTTTACAACAACCTCTAGCATTTTCTTAACCATTTGATAAAAAGTTCACTATAATATTTATTGTATAATGAAGAAAAAACAACACATTCAGGGAAAAATTGAGATTAACTTATTTTTCTTAAAAGGTTCATCTCAAGGATGGCAACAAAGTCCAGCTTGTGCCGCCAAACGGTTTTACGTGATCAAACCGTGTACAGCTTCTTGTGTGAACTGTTGACTACAAACATTTACCAAATACATAAATCTCTTTTTAAAAAAGCCATTTTAAATATAGCAAAGCAGTGTCTTCTTGCACAGCAAAGTGAAGAAAGTTTCTACAGAGAAATAAAAGTTTTACATTTGTAAAATCTTTTTCACATTCTACTCATCTAGCTTCTCATGATCCGACGCCAGGAGTTTTCTGGTTCCTTATTTACTATGTATTTCTTGTGCGCATGATGGTTAATCAAGAAAATATGTTAATGCTTTGTTAGCTGTCCTTATAGGTAAAGGAAACGGTAAAACATATACTGTTCTTTTAGAACAAACCCCTGATTTAGTCTCGAACACAATGGACAGAATTAGGGCTCAAAAGATGGAGTTTTGATCGGGACCATCTGCAGACATACGATGGTGGCTCTGCTCTCAGTGTCGTGCCGGGCGGCGCACGGAGGGAAACTGTACTTCAACCAGTGCGGTGTACTCTAAGCTTTTTTTGTTTTTGTCTTTTAGTAATAAAATACTTCATCTGAAGGATAAAATTTTCTTGTGATGGTGTCATACAAAACACATGAGTCTAAAACGGTAAGAAAAGTCGGTTCTAAAGAAACACCCTTCGTGTCTTCCCCGCTCTGAGTTGGTTTCCACCAGGAGATGTGCATGTGTATGTGTTTGTACATGGTGTCTGGGTGAGGGGTGTCTGTCAAGTCCGTATGCTCCACGTCTCACTGGGCATACAGGAAGAGGGTTAACAGTCAAATATTCACTTCCTGAAAACGGAATACATTGTTACTTGGTCAGTGTAATTGAAATACAAACTCCGAGCCTTGTGTACTATTATTTTAGAAAACAGTAGTTGTACTGATTATAAACCTGCATAGAAAGAAAGACTATTGAGATACAGTCAGAAAAGCCATCTCATAAGGCACACAAGAAAATAGACAGTAAATGTGAATGTGTTAACTCCTATTCCAATGTACAGCAGAAGTTCATGAACATGCATAAATAATAACGGAAGAATCACTTAACACTTTCAAAGCTATAAATGGTTTACAAAGTGGTAAGGATCATCTTGGAAATTCAGTGTTGGGAGACTGTCTTGTTTCAATTAAGTGTGACCTTATGAAGAAATGTGCCTGTATGTAGTTCAGTAAAAGAAGTACATTTTAACGAAAAACTAATCCTTTCTGAGGACAAGCCAAATGTCTATACTGACGAGGAGACGGCACATCACCCTCCCTTTTTTGGCCTCTATCAAAAATTAAAACAGAATTCCATTTTTTTTTAGTTGTGAACGCCACAGGTTTATCCTGTACCTAATACCTATGTGTCAGTCAGGAAACCTGGCTGATGATTTGTCACAAATAGCATTATGAGGAAATTGTCAAAAGGAAGGCAATTTAGGGGGAAAAGCAAAACATAAGTAAAAACTGTAGGTAGCTGCTCAATATTAAGTGTAAAATACAAAATAGCAGCAACTCTTAAACCCTTATTTTGAGTTTCTCAGGAAAGGGAGTATTTAAAAAATCTATGATGAAAGATATACAGGACTTTGAATTTTGTTTGTGGCACAAGCCCAGGAAACGCACGAACCTGCTATCACGCCTTCGCTGTCTTCCTGCAGGAGGAGTAAGGCCTTGTTCAGAAGCTAAGCTGAGTGCAGCACGGGCTCCATTAGGACGGCAGGCCGTGCCGAGGATCTGCCCACAAGAGAATTTCTCCCCACACCAAAGTGTCATTTCACTGCACAGAGAGTTCAGGATGGTAGGATTTTGTAACCAGCTGCATCATTCGATTTTAGAGGGTCAAGGAAGAAAAGATCCCTTCCCCCCCAGAATTATTTCTCCCTAATCATTTACCACTTATAAAACCTTTGTGCTCATCTACTATTTTGCCATGATCTCTAATATTAGTTAAATTAGGTCAGCTTTTTCTACTATATTTTTTTCCTCACAAAAGGCAAGTTTTAAATAATGCCTTATAAAATCTGTTACAACACATTTTATATTTATGCAAGATGAACTTAACACCAGTTTTTTTTTTTTGCCACTTTGCTATTTATGTACACATATAAAATATATAATGATGCTCAACCCATACAGCACAAAGATTACAATGTAACATCACACATTCACCACCAGTGAGGGGAGAAACCCCTTTATACAATCCTCCGAAAAAGACTGGGCTAATAATTAAAATCCAAAGTACAGTATATTTAACAAAATAGTAAATATTAAACAGTGAATACTCTACTTGATAAGGATCTCGCCTTTTCCCCCCAAATTGGCGGCAATCCACAAAAATATACTTTTTAATCTGGTGACCATACAATACATAGGTACTTACATCAAAGGTGATAATATATTTAAGATGCTATATACACAAAGAGTTTGGCTCAACTTTTAATTTACATATAGAATAATAAGTGTTCATGGCTTTTTTTTTCCAAGGTTCTGCTTGCAAGATATTTTTGTTTTGTTTTTTTTCCCCTCTTAAAATAAAACTAAAAAGTTAAAACAAGATAAAGCTATTCTCTTAAAAAAAAAGTTACAACATACAGCTTTGGCTTATATAAATAATTCATAGCAGAATGTGTTCAAAAGTAGTGAATATAATTTTATATATAGTCATCAATTCATAAGGGTGTTTTCTTTCATATAAAATATACATGAGCTAAAATCAGTTTCTTTAAGATATGAATGTAAAAAGAAACTTCTGACATAGTCCAATTATAACTTAATATATTAATTTATTTTGTTAATGCTCTATATTTCTAGGCTAGTATTTTCTGAATATCTCATGCGTGTTTTCTACTCTCTCTCTTTTTTATTAGCTAAAGATCACTTCTCTGACCCAATACATTTTTGCACGTGCAAAACAGTTATGTGTGGGGCTTTTTTGTTTTGTTTTTTAAAATATCAACAGCCCTTCCCATGCACCCCTCTGCAACAGAGACCCATGCCAGGCTGGGTAATTAATATAAATGACATTTTATGTACAGTATTGCTTTCTTGGTTCCTGCTTTTCTACTGCTCTGTTCTACAAAGCATTTTTCTTAAGTAACTACAGTCACTGCACAGTTAAATAAAACAAGTAGGGGCCCTCTAGGTTTCTGCAAGCTAGTGTGGGAGAATCATATATGGGTACACGTTTCTCTGCAAAAACTGGTTATCTTATGAAACAAGTAGTCCAAGGAAGTGCCAGACTAGACTCCGCCTACAGGGTGCTTTGTTTGCCATGGGACGCACATCTGCAGATCTACGAGGCAGGTAAGTGCCTGATTCCGTATGTGACACACACCCACACATACACACACTCACGCCCACATACATATATATATATAAAGGGATATATATGTATGTATGTACATATAAATATATTTAACTCATGTCCTTATTTACCAATTTAGATATGTAGGGCAGTTCACTGCAGTAACGCCACGTACAAACACCAGCCCGGAAGCCTTAGGTCACCCACGCGTCCATCCTCATTCGCTTTACAGAAGGGCTTTCTCTGTCTTCACTGTTCGGGGGTCGGCCAAGCACAATTGGAGAGTGGAAGTCGCCCCGCGGATCCTCCCGGTCACTACCGTCGTAGGAGCTGCTCGAGCTGCTCAGACTGTCCACGGGGGAGCGCCCCATTTCCTGCCGGGGCTGGGGGGGCTGGGGGGGCTGCGGCTGTGGCTGCGGCTGCTGCTGCTGCTGCTGGAAGCCTGAGGGGGTCATTCGATCCCGGGGAGGTGAAATTGGTTCTGACTTAATGTTGATGTTTTGGTTGGTATTAATGGATAAATTCGAACCCTGAGATAACTGCCCTCCAGCACTGAAGGAAGAAAAAAAAAAAGACGTTAAGTGGTTTGTGAGCGCAGCCATGTAACCGGAGTGTATTACAGACACCGCCTGACCGAAATGCTGTCAGAATTCCCCAACACTGGTTTTAGTTACCTCTCCTTGGAAGAAAAAGAACAGGACAGATGGGAGCTTTAGAGGCTAGTTCGACCCGCACCCGTGGTACTCTAGCAGGTGAAGTATCCAAAGCAGTGTCAGTGTCTGATGCTGTGCAGCAGAGACGAGAGAGGAACGACACGGCAGCCTGGGTTCCGCTTCCTCTCTTCCTTGGTTTCTTCAGTAACATCACCCTACTTTCCAGGTGAGGAAAGGGTCTCGGAAAGGCTAACTTGCTCAGAGTAGTACAGCACAGTGTGGGCGTCCAGCCTGTTCCCCCATCCTGAGTGCCAAGCCACTTCCACTTGCTTCTGTGGGGCTATTTTTAGTGTGTTCCTCAGGATGAACAGACACCTCAAAGGCCAACGCGCAAAGAAAATAAATGAAGGAAAATAACCTTTGCTTTCTCTGTGGATAGCAGGGGAGGAATGGCAGGGGTTTGGTATCTTGTGTGTGAATCAGGCTATGGGGATTCACGTGGGTTGATCCCAGCTGGCTCGCTGCACACACTGTACCTCACCAAGCAGAGTTCAACAAAGAGAACACCCGTTATGGGCAGGGTGAGGGGATCTGAGTGAGAGAATGTATGGTGGTGCCCAGGGGGAGTCAGGCATCGCTAGCAGGAAGGAGAAGGAACAGAGCCTTTGCAGAACTGGGACGGCAATAGGGCTATGTAGCTGGAGAGCATCTCAGCAGAGGAGACAGAAAAGCACACCCAGCTGGCCTCCATGAGGGTTGGCCACTTATTTTTCTATCCCTTATCTAATCACCAAAGCAGAGAAACCCCCCAAAAAAGTGGTAGGTGGGCCTGAATACCTCAAAGCTGCCTTTTTCCAACACTGGAATCAGATATAGAGGTTGGGAAGGAGAGCTGGGACCGGTGGCTTAATCACTGGTGGGTAGGTAGGAGGTGCATACGGGTGACATCGGTGCCACAGTGCCCCTTGGTTACTATGTGTCTCTCTACCTCCATACAAGAGAAGGCTTGCTCCCCCAATTTCTTCAAGGAATGCCTAGTTTGCTCGGTATCCAAGCTATTATCTAGAATCATCATAAAGAAAATCTTTTCTCCAAACACTTGTACCACCTAAAAAAGAATCACTGTAGGACAGTCACATGAAAGTCAACAGCATGAAGACTGTAACAGCTAGAAAAAGAAAGTGCACGGGTTGGGAATAGAGATCTGGGGAAAATTTCTAGCTACTCACACCAGAGAGCTGAGGGCTGCTTGTCCTAAATGGTGTTGCTGCCAGGCCGACACCTGTCCCAGAGACAGCATTCCCGGCGAGTTGAAGCCCTGCAGGGCCGACAGGTCCGCACTAGTCAGCGAGTAATCTAAAACAAGGAAAGAAATCTTGCTCGTGTGTGTAATAAGAGGCCCGTGCAAAATAGGCTTTTCAAATAGTAGCTCCAGAAGCTCCTAGCTTGAGAGAAGCCAGGCACTTCATAACCTAAGACACCACACAGGTCTAACCCCACAACGGTTCTTCTTCTGGGAGGCCAACAGGTCCTGGCTATATTTGCTTATCTGGGATTATTTCAGTAAGTTTCAACTTTGTACTAAATGTTTATAAGTTTAATGTCTCACAAGAAGTTGAGATACTTTTTCCAGTAAATAGAAATAATGAAAAGGCCATTGCTAAAGGATGTTCCTACATAACCATTATTTTAAATGTGCCCAGCACTACCCCCCGGAAGAAGAGGGACAGGTCAGGCTGAGTCTGGAACAGCTGGTCTTAGGTTCTTGAAGTACAAGGGCAACAGGAAAGACACGGCACCCCTTTCCATGCAGCACCAAGCTCAGTGGCATAAATCATACATTATTACACAACTGATTAACTACATTTGCTCAAAGTACAGGGGCTGTCAAAGGTTTCTGCCTGCAAAACAATTTCAAGTTCATGAAAATACTTAAGTGTTACAAGAGTACAATATATAATATAGCTTATTTTATATGAATGCTTCAGACACAAGTCACTTCGGCCAAGACTTAGGACATGAGGTATCATTCACACATAGAGTTATTTCAGTTCTTCATTAACACTTGTCTTTTCCATTTAGTTTTAAAGAGAGGTGGCAAAAACCCTTCTAGTTTCAACTGCTTTTCCATGTCTCAAGAGAGGTATTTAAATAAGTTGGTCTTCCTAGCAAATTAACATCAATAAAAAAGGACCGGAGCGGAAACAGTGCAGGCGGTGCTCGCGTTCCGCCTGCCTCTACGCTTGCTCCTCATGCCACGGTCTCCTGACCGCCTGGTGCGTTCCCATTGGCTGGTGCGGGGACACCTGAGCACCGCTGCCTTCCACAGCGCCCCCCTGCGCCTCACAACTCTCTCCACCTCCAGTATTCCCAACCCCCTACTTGCTAACTTGCTACATCCATCTGGATGTCCCTCCAAACCACTCAAATTTGACACCCAAGCTGGATTCCTCTTTTCCTCCAAACCTCCTCCTTATCTTGATAAACGGCACCGACTTGCACCTCGTTGCTGGTGCCAGAAGCCCGTGGGTGTTGATACTTCCCTCCTACTTCCACCACCAACCACCAAGGCTGCTCAATTCTACGTACTGTCTCTCCATCCTGCCTGAGTCACCAGCTCTACCAGCACCACTCCGGTCCGAGCCATCAGTATCCGCCACTGGGGCCACTGATCCAGCCCCCCACGTGGGTTCCTTGCATGCAGTTTTGCCCCTCTGAACACTGTAGTCAATGTGATCTTAAAACAACAAATATGGTCATGCTACCTCTCTGCTTAAAACTTTATGGCTTCCCAGCACTCTCAATATCCAAAATCTTCAACATGGCCTCTAAATTTCTTACCTCTACAGTTTCAACTCTAACTGCCCTCCACCATCTCTGTCCTCCCCGTCATGCTCCTATCTCCTCGTCTTTGTACACAGTGCTCCCTTTCCCTGGAACACTCTCCAGACTCTGCCTGGCTTAGTCACCTGTGCTCCTTTAGGTCAAAGCTTCAATGCAGCTCTTAATATGACTACAATAAATTATTCCGAGAGCTGTCTATCCTGTGTCTTTCTCCCCCAACACTCCCTAAGTTCCACTACTAGCCACACTCCTGTTGTGCCTGGCCCAGTACCTGCCTCATAGTAGGTGTTTGATAAGTATGTGCTGAATGGATGCACGAGCAAGTCTAGGAAGCTGGGAGTGACCTTACTGATGGGCATGAGGAAGTGTCTGCATAACAACTGTTGTATTTTTTGAAATGTTGCTCATTTTTTTATCCCTTTATTGACCATCTGGCACGAGTCTGACTCTGTGTACCGAAAGCCAGATGATATACTAAAGAAAGATGAAAACGGTTATATTTTTAAAAAGGGCAACTAAATACATTAAAGATAATATGGTAAAATTAAGCCAAATATATGCTCTGAAAAAGAGTGCAAAGTCTAAGTTAAAAGAAGGAATCAGACTGAAGCCAAGTGATTGATGGTTTTGAGAGAACAGGACTCCATTTTTATGTTTTGGTGAATCCTTCTGGACTTTTAGAAAAACACGTTCTTGCGAATCCAACTGCATTTCTAAAAACAAGCATAGTGGAGTTTCTAAGTATACTGAAAAACCCATCATGAAGTGTTCAGTAAACTACTCTCACTTGAATACCAGTTCAAGCCCCATCTTCTCAGCTAGTATCCCTCTGGAACATTCTAGCTCTTAGATTTCCCTCTTTCCTCCTCACATGCTCAAGTCTCAGAGCGCAAACTGCCAACCTCGGCCACTGAGGACTTTACTTCCATAGCTGCCATCTCAGGTATGTCCTGCTCCTTAGCTGGCAGAAACTCGGGAGAAAAGCTATGTCCCTAGCATACTGTCACTCATACAGCTAGCTGGTCATCAGTGGAATGAAACAATTTCTATGAATGCGTAATCTCTTATTTTACCCTAGATTTTGCACTTAGTAGATTCGGACATGTTTCTTTTTCATATCGATTAGAAAAGGTCAACATTTTTCTAAAAGGCTTTTTCAACAAAATCTTTTACAATTTTGTTTTAAGTGCACTACATGCAATTAAAGTGACAATCAAATGTATCAGTGGCCTCAGGGAGCTCCAGACAGCAGTTTGAAAACACTGTGCTAAAGCATTTACCCTGAAGTCTAAAATTAGCTGGTTTTTATTACAGTCTACTTATAAGAATCATGAGAGGAATATACGCCCTATACTGCAGTCTCTTCATAACTGACAAGGTAAAATTTAACCGTTTCCTTCTCTGAAGCATCGGGTGCTTGCCTCTCAGCCGGTGAAAGTGCAGCCACACACCTCCTGCCTCTCCCCGGAAGGGCAGATGTATGTGGACGACTGTCCACACAGTCTGTGCGGCTCCACGCACCCCTGCACTCAGGGCAGCAGTTGTAGCTTTTCTTAACAACGCCCCGAAATAGTGGATTTTAAAATGAAACGTCGGGGCGCCTGGGTGGCTCAGTCGGTTAAGCGGCCGACTTCGGCTCAGGTCATGATCTCACGGTCCGTGAGTTCAAGCCCCAAGTCGGGCTCTGTGCTGACAGCTCAGAGCCTGGAGCCTGTTTCAGATTCTGTGTCTCCCTCTCTCTGACCCTCCCCTGTTCATGCTCTGTCTCTCTCTGTCTCAAAAATAAATAAACGTTAAAAAAAAAAAAAAAAAATTAAAAAAATAAAATAAAATAAAATAAAATGAAACGTCTAAATAAACATAAATGGGTGAAAAGCTCCTCTCCCAAAAGGGGAGTGACTGGCTCTGAGGAGAAACAAGAAAGGGCCTGGTCTTGCTCCCGGGGCACAAACACATGAAGGACAACACAACGTGCCCGGCACAGCGACACATCCACTGCCCTGCGGGGTCCTGAGTGCAAGAAGGCTCCATCTTCCCCAAGCTGGCTAACACGGCATGAAGAGAAAAACCTCTTCCTTCAACAGCTGGGAAGAGTGAGGGACTGTGCGATGAGAAACGACGACAGTCCATCCTCCTCGGTCTGACGCACGGGCCGTAATTGTGAGAACGGCCGCCTGTTTCTTTGTCAGGGGGAAGTAAAGGTCGATGCCGGGAAACCATTCTACAGTCAATGTATTTTCTGTACATTTTTCAAAGCTAGTATTTGTTTTTTTTAATACATCCAAATGTGAATCTAAAACACTGGAAATCATTTATTTCGATCAATATACTTAAAAAAAAATCACAAAAGCACATGCTGATCACAAAACAAAACTAAAATCCACGAAAGGCACGAGAGCAGGCTCACCAGTGTTGTAGGCGGTCGGCATGGCTGAGTACACCAGTCCCTGTGGAGGCAAGCTTGGGGTGGTCACAGACACGACTGGGGTAGCTAGAGGTTGAGTGGCTTGAGAACTGCTTATCCTCTGGGTATTCTGTGAGAGGGCAGAAAAAGTGTCATTATTTGAGTATTTATACTCAGACTTAGTATTTTAAAAATAACATTCAATTTAAAAGTGACATTTTTCACAGTTTTATGATGTGAATGTCATCATTTCTTAAAGCAGTGATAATGTGAAAAAAATCTTTAAAAATACTAATGGGAATAACTAAATGTTTAATTTCAAGGAACACAGTTAACTATTAATTTTCCCTTGTCTTTTTCAGAGTTTATTGATGTTGAGGATATACCCTTAAAACAGAAACTTGCATTATGGGTGATAACACTTTTATGTGTTCACATAAATAAGGACTCAATGGCGCTACAAAAACCGCCAGGCTACCTGAAATAAACGTCTGGGTTTTAAAGACCTGAAGAGAGCAAAAGTCATTTGTATACAGACAACGTAAGTCCATGAGTTTAGGGATCAAAACTACTTATAGCTGCAGCATTTCCATGTTAACATGGTTTTAAGTCTCGGCTTGCTGAAGTACAGCTTGCTTTCAGATTTCCTTCCCGGTGATCCTGCAGCTGATGTGCCCGCACACTGCGCACACACCACTTACCCCGCCCCCGTACGTGCTCAGCCTCCTCCACTGTCAACATCACCCACCCAGTGACCTATTTCTTAGCAGTAGGTTTGGATATGCATCCCTCAGTCCCCAACTCTTCTGAAAGGAGAGGCTTTGCATAGAGAGAGCTTGTGACTAACATACTTTTGGTAGAGCTGTGAATGGAGCGAAATTAAATGCTTGCTGACTGACTCCATCTACGTGGTATTCTATCTACACTAGGAATGAATTTTAAAAATCAACTATCAGGGCGCCTGGGTGGCTCAGTCGGTTAAGCGGCCGACTTCGGCTCAGGTCATGATCTCGGGGTCCGTGAGTTCGAGCCCCGCGTCGGGCTCTGTGCTGACAGCTCAGAGCCTGGAGCCTGTTTCAGATTCTGTGTCTCCCTCTCTCTCTCTGACCTTCCCCCGTTCATGCTCTGTCTCTGTCTCAAAAATAAATAAACGTTAAAAAGAAAAATTAAAAAAAAAAAATCAAATATTGAATAATCAAGTCAGTTTAAGATGGCCACTCCAGTACATGTTGGGGGATGACAGAGCAGTTTCTCACCACAGTGGCCTAAGGGAACACTCCAAAACAAAGATCAGAGGAACAGACTCCTTGATCCATGCAGTCAGCACACAAGAAGGACAAAGCATATCTCCTCCAGGGTTATTATTATTTTAAATGAAATTACAGCCTGATAACTGACATTTGGGGGTCTAAGTCATATCAATAAAACCACAAATCAGTGCCCTTAAGATTATGAAGACTCAAGAGTGTGATTCGGTCTTCTCTATCACCATTTCCAAAGGGTAATCAGATGAAGGCCTTTGGCCAGAGTTAGATGCTTGAATGTTGATCATTTGATTCGGATCCAGATCTGTTTATTTCTTTTTAGTTTGTATTTTCCACCCAATCTTGAAGTTTCTATTCTAATTAACAAAGACCATTTAGTATGTGGCTATAGCACCTGGGTTTTTGTCACAAATTCACTATTTCCTAAGTAGGGGGGAAATCATTTAACCTCTCTGCACCTCTTTGTACAGTAGGGAAGACAGTGATCTTGTAGTCCTACCTTGTGAAGCTCTATTGAGATCATAGGTGGGAAGTGCTTTGGTAACTGAAGTACCATACAGATGTTAACACAGTATCTTTATTGTCCCAAGAAACCCTCCCAAGATTTCTATAACTGGTTAACAAAAAAAGAGGGGGGAAAATATATTTATACCTTCTGACATAGGTATGCCCCCTGGAGCTACCATGAAGTAAAGGTGTTTTAGTACAGCAAGGCTGCTCAAGGAATCTATGTAGCCAGGCTCTTACCAGAAGAGTTTTTAGTGTAGGCCCCAAGGCACCAGTCCGTCCTTCCTCACTTTGGGTCAGAGCCATCCATGATTATATCTGAGAGTTCAAATCAATTTGAACCACTTCCTAAATGCTAATAGATGGTGTTTGTAATTATTATTTTGGTTTTGACCACAGAGCTCCACATTTAAAACTAATTAAGTTTTACAGTCTGATTCAGCAATTAAAAACAATTTTAAAAAAAGGGGCACCTGGGTATCTCAGTCAGTTGAGCATCTGACTTTGGCTCAGGTCATGATCTGACAGTTTGTGAGTTCAAGCTCCAAGTCGGGTTTTGTGCTGACAGCATGGAGCCTGCTTCTAATTCTCTGCCTCTTCTCTCTCTTTGCCCCTCCCCCCCACTTACACACACACACACACACTCTCTCTTTCTCTCAAAAATAAACACCAAAAAAAATTTAAGAGTCTGACTCAGCATAAGTTATAAAGGATATGAACTGTTTATAGTTTCGGATTATTTGTTTCTTAATTACAAATACCTTTTATGCTTTCTGCATTTTGTAGTTTACAAAGATTTAGAAATTTATCTTTGAGATTCTGTAACTGGGGTGTATTTTAAGGAATGTGGAAGTCACTCTATGGTAACTGGGAAATACACTTTCATCTCAGCATCAAGTTAATAATTTTAATGAATTTTTGAGGTAGAGATATACTTTGGTGTATATAATTTGTTCTAAGATTTGGTCACTGGAAATTCAAGAGTCAAATACTAGGCAAAAGAACACAGCATGACCCAGTTTGGCCTGGTTCTATCCATGCCAGAGCTTCATCTCCATGGCAATTTCCTGGCATGAACTCCAGAAGGGGTGGTGTGTGTGTGTGTGTGTGTGTGTGTATGCGTGCACACGGACGTGCGTGCATAACTGAACACCAATATATTGGTTCCAGCCATCAAAAGATCCTAATCTCCATGGCATTGACTTTTCTGAGTAAGCAACTTGTGAAACCACTAGAGGGCAGCATATTGCTAGAGAATTGAAAGGAAGCACTCCTGACAACCTAAGGTAACTAGTCTAAGATGAATTATTTTATACTGAATTATAAACTTAAACTTCCGTTTTCTAATCATTACTGTATCACTAAAGTATTTCCCCAGAAGAAAGTCCGAATCTACACATGATGTAATCAACACCACAATGTCAGCGAACTAATATATTTTAGTTTACCTAAATAGAAAACCACATCTAAAACTGTGAGTGATCACAAAGTTAAAGAATGATCTCTTATTTTAAGGACAGAGCACAGACCTTATCTAAAAAGAAAAAAAAAACTGTGCAAAACACACCAGCATGCATATATATGTAATAATAAAATACAAATACAACCAACAGATGCCTTCCCCCCATGCTCTCATGCAATCTGAACATTTGTCCATGCTACAAACTAAAACGTTTTCAAGTTTTTCCACCTTATAAATATCCAATTAGCAGCTGACTTTGAATTCATATGATCATTTCTGTGAATCTGGGAGTTTAGTTCCCAAAGAATAGATCAAATGAAAGTTCTTTTTAGTCAGATTTACTTTCTAGAAGAAAAGCCAATAGAAATCATTTGTTCCAGAAAAAAAGTAATAGCTACTTTTAAGAGCAGAGTATCTCCTGCTAGACAAAAGTATAAAATCTGTGTAAATTACATTCGTTTTAGTAAACAGGGAACCCCCTTATGGTTCAGATCATCTCAGATAGTATGAAATAATTCCAACGCTGAAAAAGGTGACCTCACCAAAAATGATGTCATCTTTTTGAAGGAAAGAGAAATGGCACAAGACCATGTGTTACAATCTGAGGAACTTCGAGGGTGAGGTCATTTTCTAAAAACATGTTAATAATTTGGGGAACTATATACGGTATTTTGTATCTTTCCTTAAAAAAATCTTTAACAAGTAAGTGTCTTGTGATCATTGACAACTCTTGTTTTTAAAGGCTCTGTTCCAGTGTTCCCTCCAGCAAACGAAAGGGGTCAAGATACACAATTATACATAGAGAAACGAGACAGACTCTGTAGTTCCAGTAGCTTGGTTCAGTTATTCAAAGTGCTTGCAGTGTTTAGTAACTACAAGAAAAACTGTGTAACAAAGGGAACACTCATTAGATAAAAACGTTTAAGAGAATTAGTACTTTCTAGATCATTTGTAACTCCCTTCAGGCACACTCACCAACTCCAATTCCTCTTCCTCCGACTGTACTCAGCACATAAGAGGGATACAAGAGTTACTAAGACTGTTGATACTCAAAAATAAAATATTTCTTTAGAAAAACATGTTATTTGGACACTGGCAGTTACTTGGAACTCTCAAGAGATGATTATACATATGCAACGAATACAAATCTAAATTACTTGTTTCTTCACTGGTAGTTGATTTCAGAAGAAAGACAGGCTTTAAAGACACCACTCCCCCCAGGCTTCATCGGCTCCTATGCTGGCCTCACCTACACACAGCCAGCTGCTGCAACAGTATGTCAAAGGAGTTCCTCATCACAATACCAGTTTATATTTGAAATCTTGAGAATACTTCATCCTCCCGTCCCTAGCCCACTGTGTCATACATGTCCATTATTCATCTTCTAGATGTGTGCTCTTTGGTCAGCAGAAATTATTTTGTTTCCTTATCCCACAGCAGCTAGCACAGTGTTATGAAACAACAAGAACTCAAACATTTGTTAGTAACGATTTTAAATAACAGATTTATAGATCATCTGCAAATACCATTTTCATAGATATAATTTCACTGTGGAAAAGCCACACTTATGAAGAAAATGAGACTGGAAGAGAAGTGAACTGATAAATCATGTCCAGAAAAGAGCTGAATGAAATGTATTCGCTCCTTTTCTTCTAAGCATCTAGAAAACATTAGGCTAGAAATCATCTGCTAACTAGTTTTTTCCTTATTTTACTTTGAGTAAGTCAAATTTGTCAATCTATGGAAGGTATCTTTATAGGCACCACTGATACATGAAATCCCAATCTGAAAGCAAGTTCATCCGCAAACACTATAAAACAGGGAGGCTGGTCATCTACTCTGAGAAATAATCACTTGGTCTACAATGCTATTTCAAATATGGGTAAAATGTTCTTCGACTGTTTAGTTATAGATATTTTTACACATCTCCAATGATAAGATTCACATCAAAATACTATGGGTGTGTGATGCATTAGTTTTCACTTTAAACTCAGGGAAAAGGGTGTAAAATTATTTATATGGCAAATTTTGAGTATTCTGCAAAGATGCTTCATGATCTGTGTAAAAAAGACCAGCGATCCTGACCAGTTGCTAAATGCCTAAATGCAGTTTTGTCTTAAATTCTGCAGTTTACTGCTAATTCTTATAAACATATTTCTGAGTCTTAAATGAACCTTCCTATGGTTTTCATTTCTGAAAAACAGTGGCAGGCATTTCACATCTTGTTCCTGAAAGGTGACTATCCAAAATGCTTAAATGTTTTTTCTGAACTCCTTTTTTTGGCGGGGGGGGGGGGGGGGGGCGCGGTAAAGTATATTTCTTTGTTATGTATGTATGTAGTTTTCACTTTGTATCCTGCCATAATTTTACCCTTAGAAAGCAGCTACAAACAGAGCATAGCATCACATACTGCACCCCAGCAGATCCCCCCCGCCCCCCATCCAGGTTTACATTCCAAAGAAACATGTTACAGTTGTCAAAACTAATAAAAAGACCAAAGCAGAAACGAAAGCTACAGACTTCACTTGGACTTCCCTGGTCTTCTTCACCATGTCCCTGTACTGATCGAGGACCAAATCCTGCGTCCCATATGCCCTTAATTGTCATGCATCCTTAGTCTCCTCTAGTCTTCGACAGTTCCCTCCCATCTTTCCCTGTTTTTCATGACCTTGATAACTTTGAAGAGTACTGGTCGAATATCTTGTTGAATGTCCCACAATGTGGGTCTTTTATTTTCTCAGTTAGATAAAGAGCGTGGATTTTTGCAAGAATACCAAAGAAGGTGACTGTGACCCTCTTAGCACATCATATCAGAAGACATGCCATCTCATTACCAGTGATGTCAAGCTTGATTGCCTGGTTAAGGTTACGTCTTCGAGCATTCTCCACTGCAAAAATCACCACCTTTCCTTTGTAATCAACAATTATTTGGGGAGAGGCATTTTGAGGATGTGCAAATACCCTGTTTTTCCTTAAACTTTTGATCACTCATTTTAACATCCGTTGACCTTGCCTGGCCTGGTCTCTGTACTGTAGTGTTATAACAATGATTTGCTATTTCGCTCTTTCTGTCCACATATGTTAATTAGAATTCTTCTCTAAGGAAGAGCTGTCCCATCTCCATTCATTTATTCGATAATTTACTCGTATCGGTAATAGACTTGGTATTTTTTTTCCTTGGGTAATAATCCAAATCTACTATTACTTATTTTGTTACTTAAACTGTTCTCATTTTGGCCACTGGGAACTCTTCTGAAAGGCTGGTTCCTGTGACCTTTTCACCTGCACTTCCTTATCCTCTGGCACCTCTCTGACTCATCTTGAATTTTCGTCACTCCAGCTCTACAATCACTTCTCCAAGGAGTCCTGATTCTCTTTGTTGGAGAATGTTTAGAGACAAAGATCCAGCACTAGCTGTACTCAGTTACCAGGTGTCACTGTTTCAAGGGCCTATCAGCAGACAGAGCTAGGAAACATACGGTACGTACTATTCACGTGTATATACATTTATATTTCTCTACTTATATATGTCAAAAAAAAACCACACTGAAACTTCCAACTGCAACCCAGAAACACAGGGTTCACTGTAGCTCCCCCAACCCCACACCCACCTTGCTTATTTGTAACTTTTTTTTCCCCAAAAATGAGAAATCTGGCTTTCTCTATCTATAACGTATTCACTGTTTTGAGTGTGTTAACAAATTTACTATCTTGAACACAATGATTTCCTACAATTTTTTTGTTCTACCTAGAATAAAACAATGTCCAAAGTTACTGGGAGCTCTTTTCTTCCTCATCCCCTTCAGTGCCATCATCTCACCCACTTGTGATACAGTTATATTCACATGTCACGGTCTGCATTCAGTCTCCAATTCCCCTGGAATCCTGGTTTTTAACTGCATATGGTAAAAGTCACTCTATGTATTGTATAGTTTTTACGGATTTTAACACAAGCATCGACTCATACGTACATCTAACAACACGGGATCACAGAATGGTTCCATTACCTCAAAAATTCACCTCAAATTTGTAGTCAACTCCTCTCTCCATCCCTGGCAACAACCACTCATCTGCTTTGCATTTTCCAGAAGGAAATGTAAATGAAATCCTATACTATGTAGTCTTTTGGATCCAGCTTCTTTCATTTAGTAAAATTCATTTAAGATTCATCTATACTGCTGTGAATAAATAGCTCATCCTTTCTTATTGCTGAGCAGTATTCCTTTGAATGTTCCACAGTGTGCATAGCATCCACCCATTCATCTGCTGGAAGGACATTTAGGTTGTCTTCAAAGGTTTTGGCAATTATGAAAAATACTGATTTCTGTAGAAACATAGTTTTAATTCACTTGGGAAAATTCTCTAGGAGAGAATTGTTGGGTTGTATGACAAGTATATACTGAACTTCATAAAAAGATGCTGATCTGTTTTCCAAAGTGGTGTATGAGTTTGCATTCCAAGCACGAATGTGGGAGAGTTCTTGCTGTTCTGCATCCTCGCCAGAACTTGGGTGTTTTTAGTATTTTGGTTTTGTTGGGTACTTTTACTTGGGTATAGCTGACACACAACGTTACATTAGTTTCAGGTGTTCGACACAGCAATTCAGCAACTCTATACGCTATGCTGTGCTCACAAGTGTAGCTACCATCTGTCACCAAATAATGCTGTCACAGTATCACTGACTATATTCCCTATGATTTTATTTTTAAAAATTTTAGCCATTCTAATAGATGCATAGTTGTAGCATTCTGGACTCAAGTCCTTTACTGGATATGTGATTTGCAAACAGCTTCTCCTAATATTTTTATTCTCTGGATAGGGCCTTCACAGAGTAAAACTTTTTTGATAGTGAAACTATTTTGATAAGCATCAATATATCAACCTTTTCTTTATGGACCATGCTTTTGGTGGTGTATTGTTTTTTCCAATGTTTTCTTCTAGAAGTTTCAGGGTTTTTGTATTTTGCATGAGTCTATGACACATTTTGAGTTAATTTTTGTATAAGGTAGGAGTTCTACTTTGAGATTTTATTTTTGCATATGGATGTTGAATTGTTCCAACAGAGTTAGTTATAGCAACTATCCTTTCTCCACTGAATTGCTTTACTGCCTTTGCCAAAAACCAACTGAATGTATTTGTGTAGGTCTATTTTCTGGGCTCTCTGTTTTGTCCAGTGATCTACGTGCCCATCTTTGTGCCTGTACCACACATTCTTGATTACCATGGCTTTATAGCAGCTCTTGAAACCAGGTAGTATCTTCCTATTTTTGTTCTTTTTCAAAACTTTTGGCTATTATAGTTCCTTTGCCTTTCCATATATATTTTAGAATTTGTTTATTGATACCTACAAAATAGCTTACTGTGATTTTGATTGGGATTAGTTTAATGTATAGATCAACTTAGGAATAAGTGACATACGATACTGAGTCTTCAAATCCATTAACATAACGTACCTATTCATAAAAGCCTTTGATTTCTTGCAACACTGTTTTGTAGGCTTTAGCATGCAAATCATGAACACATTTTGTCTGCTTTCTATCTAGGTATTTCTTTAATTTTTGGTGCTATATAAATGGGATTTTTAAATTTCAAGTTCCAGTTATTCATTGTTCGTATAAAAATACAATCCACTTTTATATATTGACTTTGTACCCTATGACCTTGCTAAACTCACTGACTGGTCCCAGGAGGTTGGGTTTTGTTTTTTGGTTTTATAGATTCTTTATGCTTTTCTACATAGATAATTATGTCTTCTGTGAATAGAGACAGTTTCATTTTTTCCTTCCCAAAATGTATACATTTTAGTGATTTTTCTTGCTTTACTGTTCTGGCTGAGACTTCTAGTACAATGCTGAAGATGAGTGGTGAGAACAGACATCACTGCCTAGTTCCTAAATTAATAAAATACAGTATTTTCCCTTTATTTTAATTAAGCACCTTAGTTGTAGGACTTTTGTAGATGTTCTTCATTAGGTTAAAGACGTTCCCACCTTTTCCTAGTTTGCTGAAAAATTTTTGTTTTTATCATAAACGCTGAATTCTGTTTACAGTGAATTATATGGATGATTTTTCATATAACCAGCTTTTGTAGTCCTGGGATGAAACCATTTGGTTTTGATACACTATCCCTTTTTACACATTGATGAAAATTATTTACCAGTATTTCACTGAGGAGTTTATCATGAGGCATACTCACGTGTTTATGTACATTTCCAAGTACAGTTGTGGATTTTTCTATTTCACCTTTTAATTCTATAAGTTTTTGCTTTATAAATTTTGAAGGTCTTCTGTTAGGTGCATATACATTAAAGATACTTATTTCTTTGGGGCGCCTGGGTGGTTCAGTCAGTTAAGCGCCTGACTTCGGCTCAGGTCATGATCTTGAGGTTTGTGAGTTTGAGCCCCAAGTTGGGTTCTGTGCTGACAGCTCGGAGCCTGCTTCGGATTCTGTGTCTCCCTCTCTCTCTGCCCCTCCTCTGCTTGCACTCTGTGTTTCTGTCTCTCTCTTTCAAAGATAAACAAACATTAGGGGCACCTGAGTGGCTTAGTCAGTTAAGTGTCCGACTTCAGCTCAGGTCATGATTTCACGGTTCGTGGGTTTGAGCCCCGTGTCAGGCTCTGTGCTGACAGCTCAGAGCCTGGAGCCTGTTTCAGATTCTGTGTCTCCCTCTCTCTCTGCCCCTCCCCCACTCACGCTCTCTCTCAAAAATAAACATTAAAAAAATTTTTTTAAAAAGATATTTCTTGGAAATTGGACTATGTGCTGCTGTCCTTCTTTATCATTGGTAATATTCCTGACTGTAAACTCTACATTGTTTGGAATCATTATGGCTATGCTGGCCTTCTTATGGTTAATGTTTGTATGGTATGTTTTCTCTAGTGTTCACTTTCAAATAGGTATCGCGTTAGGTGTAGGTTAAGGGCTTATAACAGTGTATTTATGATTTGCCTCTCTGTCTTCTGTTGCCATGTATTTTATTTTTACATGTGCTGTAAGTACAAAATTCATTCCCACTGTTTTTGCTTAGAAAGCTGGTGATCTTTTGGACCAATTTTAAAAAAGGAAAATGCCCAGATTTTGGTTTCTAATACCATTCTCCAATAAAAGGAACCAAGGTTCCTTGGAGAAATGCCCGGTTCTAGCACTGGGGCAGGAAATATACAGGATGAGCCTAGAGCATTTTGTACTACCTGAAAAATTTTCAAGCAACTCCCCCATGCTCCCCGCCACCAAAAAAACCCCATGAGGATGACTGTGTGAGAGAGGCACAGGAACCACCCAACGAGTCCTCAATAGCTAAAGCTAGAACAATGTGAGCAAAAGAGTAAGACAGTATTGGTAAAATTAGGTATTCACAGAATTTAGAAGTATTATAACCCCAAGTATAAATGACCATAAGTCCATATTAACATAAATTATTAAATAAATGAAAGTGAACAGATCAGTCACCTGTGCAGAAGAACTCCAAATAACTGATGTAGACATTCTGCCCTCAAGGAGGTAGAGCCTCACTCCCCACTCCTTAAGTATGGACCTCGCATAGGGACTTCCTTCCAAGGAGGACAGTTTGGAAAGGAAGAAGAGTAATTTTGCAGCAGAGAAACCCATGGAACACTACATCAGCAAGGTGACCAAGGTTACCATCGATAGGAATTACCAATAATGATAGATATGATGTGATAAAAATGGCACTTTATCTCTATGGCCTTCTTCCCTGAAACCAATAACCCTAGTCTAATCATGAGAAAAAAATCCCAACTGAGGAGCATTCTACAAAATACCTGACCAGTACTTCTCAAAACTGTCAAGGTCATTAAAGCAAGGAAAGTCTTACAAACTATCACAACCAAGAGGAGGCTAAGGAGACATGACTACCAAATGTAACCTGGTGTCCTGGATGGGATCCCAAAACAGAAAACACATGCAGTTAAAAACTAAGGACATCTTGGGGCGCCTGGGTGGCGCAGTCGGTTAAGCGTCCGACTTCAGCCAGGTCATGATCTCGCGGTCCGTGAGTTCGAGCCCCGCGTCGGGCTCTGGGCTGATGGCTCGGAGCCTGGAGCCTGTTTCCGATTCTGTGTCTCCCTCTGTCTCTGCCCCTCCCCCGTTCATGCTCTGTCTCTCTCTGTCCCAAAAATAAAGAAAAAACGTTGAAAAAAAAAAATTAAAAAAATTAAAAAAAAAAACTAAGGACATCTGAATAAAGTATGGATTTCAGTTAATAACAGTGTATCAATACTGACTTGTTAGTTGTAACAAGTGTACCATACTAATGCAAGATGTCAACAATCGGAGAAATTGGGTTTGGAGAGCTTTCTATCCTATCTTTGTAATCTTTGTAGAAATTTAAAATTGTTCTAAAATAAAATGTTTATAAAATTATTTTATCTTCATTTACTTCATTTCCATTGTTCTTTATTGCTTTGTATAGATCCAAGTTTTTGCTGGTATCATATTCCTTCTGTGAAGGACTTCCTTTAGCATTTCTTGTAGAGTAGGTCTGCCGGCAATGTATCCTCCAGGTTTTTTGTTTGAGAAAGTTTCTCTCTTTCATTTTTGAAAGATATTTTTGCTGGATACAGAGTTCTAGGTTGAGGGGGTTTTGTTTTGGATCTCAGTACTTTGTTACTCCGCTGTTCTGCAGCTTGTGTAGTTTCTGAAGTATGTTATAAATTCTTACCTTTGTTCTTCCGTCTCTTCCCTCTGGCTGCCTTTAAGAGTCTTCCTCTTTGTCTTTTGCTTTTAGCAGTCTGAATGTGTGTGTACCTATCCTACTTGGTGTTGTTATGATTTCTCCAAATATTTCTTCTGCTCTGTTCTCTCTCTTCTCTTTTTGGAAGTCCAATTACAAACATGTTAATCCACCTGATAAAAGTCTACAGCTCTTGAAGGCTTTGTTCTGCTGTTGTTTGCGCCATTTATTTTCACTCTTTCTCTTTGTATTGCAGTTTGGGTAACGCCACTGACCTACAGGTCCTTCCTCTTGCTAGGTCTTTAGTGTATGATCTGAGTTCATTTAATTAGGAATTGGGCTGGGTTTGAGCTTCACTGTTGCAATGGTTACCCTCAGTACATCCACCATGGGCCTCAAATCCCTCTGGGAAGATGTGAGCGTTGATTTGTCAGGGGCAGTTTGTTTTTTCCCCAGTGACTGTTCCATTCTCAGTATGAAGCCTTCTCTTGTTGGTGCCGTGCCCCAGGCCGCAGTGCTTCTCGGTCACCCTGCCCTGCTCCTCCACCATGGGCTGAGATCTTTTTCCATCTCCATTTCTCCAGATACAATAGGAGGTCACCAGTGCCTTCAGGGTGACACCTTCTGTTTTTGATCTCCTCACAGACTTCTGGTCCATAGGAGAGAAAGGGGAAAAGGGTCCAGGCAAAACTTTTTATCCCTAGTGCGGTGGCTGCTCTTCCCCTCTCCCACTTGTATGCTACACAGACTTTTTCAGAGTATCCCCAGTCTCTTCTGTGAGTACCTAGTGGGGTTCACGGAGAAAAAGCCTATCAAAGAACTCCGACTCCTGTATCACAGCCCTAGGGGTTTTCCACTGTCCTGCCAGTGAACACTTGACCTCCAGCAATCCACCAATCATCTGAGCTTAACTCTTATTACCTGTGTCTTACCCAGGTAAGTCAGTGCTCAAATGTCCTCTCCCTGCAGTTTCTGTCTCTCCCTAGAGCCCGGGCCACTTGGTTGCCATGAAATCTCAGCACTACGATCTATCCACGGAGAACTGTGAACCTGTCTGTCCTACTCATTTTCATTGTAAGGCTGGGAGCCACACGGTCTCCAGCCTTCTATCTCCAAATGAAAAAGTACTTGCTTGTTTCTTGACTTAAAAGATTATGGTCCTGGCTCCCTTTTGTATTACCCTGGACAAGTACTAGTTTCCTCATCTCTACCTAGCCAAAATTACAGTATAATTGACAGTCAAATAGGACAATGCATAGGAAGATGTTTGGGAATCTACAAAGCATCATACATACATAGAATTATGATCTAAAGCCTGACAGCATCAACTTTCACTTAGCGAAAAAAATCAAATTGTGAGTTTAGCAGCTGCACCACAGAAAGGACACATGGCACATCACACTGTTAGTCAAACAATAGTGATACGAAGAATGGTTTTAAAACATATTCTAATTTTTTTCTATAAGAGGCTAAAGGGGATACATATACTCTTCTTCATAAATATAGGATTAAAAAGCATATGAGGCTGGAACTATGAAGACATTGCTAAGGGCTGGAGTGGAGAGACCTGTATTCTTTACAGAATTAAATGGGAAGGTGATCTGAGAAGGAATAAACAAAAATTATTTGGAGAATAACTCATTCAGTTTTGATGCACTGTTCCCTACTCTGCAATGGTTCTCTTTGGTATGTAGAATTTTCTAAAACCTGGTTTAGTGTTTCTCCTACAGAAAAGCATGTGTAATTGATTACTGAAAATACGCAAAGTACAGAGAAGAAACACCTAAGTCAGGTTTAATTTATAAATCTGGTGATGGGATCTCTGAGCAAAGGTTCCTGCCTGGCAAAACTAAACTTACACATAACAGCCTCTCTTTATTTAGCTTTAATTTTAAATAACCACTCGGCATATTTACATCCTGTTTTTCTATAATCTGATTTTTGTGTATTTAAAATAGCTTTGCCTCTTCAAACGCTAACTTCAAATAGAAACATTCATTAGGAAAGGGTCTAGATTCTATGGCAGTACAGAAAATTCCAAAGGAAAACATAGTCTGGCTGTATAAAATGTGTCTCAAAGAATTAAGGTGAAGAAAAATTTAATGTACCAGGGGAGGCATCATGCCCTTGCTTGAAGGAGGGATGACAACGCGAAGATCTGGTTTTCGACTGTTCATTCCAAGATTGCCGCCACCGGGAGGAGGGGGAGACTTTGTAGGCATGACTTTGCCTAAGCTGTTTGCACCAGTAGTTCCAATCAAATTTGGAGAAGCTCTGGAGTTTACAAATCCATTCCCTGGAAAAAGGAAATATCCTTCATTAACATGTAAAGAGTCATCAAAATACTCTGGTACAAATATGAAACAGGTTTTCCCTAGTCCTGGTTTTACAAATAAATTTTGTAACACAACTCATTAGGAGCAAAAATATCAACCCCCAAATAAGCAAAAAGATCAACTCAAATCTGAAATACATATAAAACTGAAGACTTATGTCACTTGTTTTCAGTCTTACTGCTTGGACCTACTGGGAGAGATACTTAAAACACAAGGCATCTCCTACTGGGGACTGAGATAACGGAGCTATTTTAAGAAACTGCTTGAGACCAGCCTAGTCATTCATCCCTGTGGCAGAGGCACTCCTACTAGTTCAGGGCCTGAACTAGTGACCAGGGCAACTCCTTCACTGCAGCTTCCTGAGCACTCAGCTCTACTGCTTTGTTTTCACCAAGTACTTGTTCCTTATTGCTCTACCGCTACCTGCTCCATTTCTTTGGCTGCTGGTAAGGTCTTCATTAAATATCTGTGGTCTGACTTTAATCATCTTATTCCTGCTTTTCAACTTCCCTAAAAGAACTCTATTAGAGGAAATAAGGAAATGGATATCTTGTGGTGTACGTTCTAGATATACAGTCCTTTTGGGCATCATTTGAGCTACAAGACAAATGTAAGAGGTCATCCCTATTTTCCTGGAGAGCACAGTCATCCTAGGTCTCCTGTGTAACAGCCTTGTGGTTTAGGTGGCTGACTCCACTTCAATCACTGCTTGGCACTAGGTCCAAGCCAAGCCAGTGAGTATGGAGGCATTCTCCCTCCCTCACCACAGTGAGGGGATCCAGGAATGTCTAATCAGATCCTAAGTAGAGAAGCTGTTCCGTGGTGGTGAGGGAAGCTCCTGCATTCCTCCAAGGACAACGGAGGAAGCATTTTATTCTCCAGCCATTTTGAGACTCAGAAGAAAGCCAGAATGAGGAAAAAGCTGACAGAGAAGGAACCGCAGCCTGAGTTGCCAAGAAGTAAAATGATGGGTCTCAAAGAACTGCAATGAGTTAATGACGAAAAACAATTATGTATTACATGTTTTTCACTTTAAGAGCATTTGTATTGGGTTATCAGAACATTTTAAATCTACAAAAGTTTCTTCAATGGAACAGAACTATTATTTAAAGCCATTTACAATCCAGACAGCAGTTGGTGGATTATAAAATATTTTCAGCAATAGTATTATAATGAATAGAGACAACTGATTAAAAGATAGGGGAATTCGAAAATTTTAAAAATATAACTGGAAAGAGATGGATTAAGTTCTTAAAGATAAACAACTGAAGAAAATGGATGCTTTGATATATCTGCTTATAACATATTCAGAGTTTGAAAAACATGTTATTTAGGTGAATTATTTATATGAGTAACTAAAAATTGATGTTTGACAATGTGGTATAATCAACTTTATTGAATCCTGACCAGTGCATTTTCAACGGACAAGGAAAACAGCGGTGAGGTATGGCCCTTGGGAACTGGTCTATCTCTGCAGCAGCTGTCATTCAACGTGTCAGGATTCCAGATGATCAGTGTTTCTCTCCCCTACACCTCACTCTCCCCCAGCTCCTCCTGCTTTCTCTGACACTTTTACCAAGGGACACCAGTTTTAATTCATTTATGTGATTTAATTTTGCTGTGGGGACTGGTATTTCAGTTAACCTTATGAGGCAATTTCCATTATCTTGAAGCAGTACGTATTAAGTCTGGGCCGAATCTCCTTTCCACACCCCAGAGAGCAATTCCTATGTTCTGCTAAGCTTCAGAAAGCAGTGCTATTAAGCAATCTCCTCCCCGGGCCATCCCTGTGGAGTGGAGCGCATCCATGCACTGGGCAGAAGTAACTGCTAAACAAGCCATCTGGATAAAAACTGCTTATCAAAGATTGTTCAAAAATAGAGGGTGTGATAGAAACCAACAGAATATTAGATTAACAAGTACAGATTAACGTTTCTCTTAATTAACAGGCACAAATATACATTTGTAATCTCTTTGATAACATTGAGAAGATTCTTATTTGCTTGATTTGTACTCAAATCTGAAGGGTAAGGCGGTATTTCTTCTCAAATACATTACGAGATGATTCGAGGATAATTTAGAAGAATGCATTATCAGGAAGCTCTATACTCTCTTCCCATGTGGAGTCTATGGTGCTGAAAAGCTACACATAATACCATAGCAACCCAGAGTGAAGAGAATCTAAAAGCATGGTATTCTTTAGTGTGACGTCAGAGTCTGCAGCAGATAATTATTACAGGATGTTGTAAGTGTTGGGTAACTTGCCAGCTTGAAACATGATAACCTTATATGCACTATTTGTGATTTTGTAAAGTGTAGCAATATACTATCTTAATATATTTCTTACTTCCTATTCACTTTTTATGACAAAATGAAGATATCATTGAGATAGATTTTTAAGGCAGATACCTTCAGGATATAACTCATGTTGACATAGTCTATAAATTTAAGAACTGCAGTACCAATTCTAAATGGATAAACCCAATTTAATGTGATTATTATTAAAATGTGTTTTTAGGTATTAAGGTAAATTACACCCTGACATAATACAGGATACAAATGCTCTTGAGCAAACTGCATACCAATGCCTCTTGAAACCTAACAAAGCTAATTTCACTTACGGTCCTATAGCTCTGAGGCATATCATTCAATTATATCAGTCTGGCTCATATTTCAGAATATCATATCAGCTGACATAATGCATTAAGTGGCTGGAAAGCACTCCATGTCCTTAATACTACTCTTTTAGGGCTAAATTGTAGACATTGATGCCTTTAATGTCTTATTATTATGAATTAAATTCAGAAGTTGAACTGATATGCAAAGACTTTTGAAAATCTCAAAAGATTCTGAAAAACTCATTCAAAGCAAGGTTCAAGAACTGATTTTATCATATTTGACAAATTTTCATAAAACCTGACAAAGTTTCAGCTGATTATTCAGTAAATAAGCATTTTAAAAGCTTGTAAAATTGTATTTTTATAAAGAATGAGTTGATGAGGTTTCTAAAAGTAAAAAAGCCCATGAGTTTCAAGATTATTGATGACAAAAATAAAATAACTGATGACATATTTACTTGATTCAGTGGAAATTCCTGTATGATAGAGAGCATGGATTCTGTCCATTAGAAATGCGTATCTACAACAGACAATGCTCATGAAATCCTGCTGCTTCTTTTCCTGTATACTGTATTCGCCCTCTCAATCTATCCCATGTGGACAGCCCCAAAGAGGCTTCTCCTCCTTCAGAGACTTCATGCAGCCCCTGGCTTTAACCACTGCCTCAGTGTACCTCTTACATCTGTGCTTCTGCTTTATATCTCACTTCAAGTTCACATGCAACCATCCGGTGGCCTTTTCCCCAGATATGCTGCTGTCATCTCTAACACAACCTGTTTAAACTCCTGTACTACCGCCATCCCAGTCACTTCCATCCCACTTTCACAGGGCTCAAGCCCTGCTATTCTTGCTTTGCTATTCATCCATCTTCTCTTTAACTGCCGCTGCCTCTGCTACTCTGCAAGCCGTTACATGTTACCTTCACTCACCCCTAAACAATTCCAAGAGCTTCTTGAGCCCTTCTATATACTAGTCTGGTATATATATATTTTCTCTTTCTCAAAATGTTTTTATAAAGCAAAACTGCTGGAGATCAGAGACTTGATTCTACACTTGATCTTTAAACACAGGCCCAAAGTTAAAAGGAGTTCCTGAAGTTATATGAACTACAAATTATCTGAGTATTAAATGTAAATTTTCCACAGAGAAATAGGTCTAGTAAGCCAAATCAGATTGCCACTATGGAAGATGGCCACAATTTACAGTATGGACAACACTGGTTTCACTTAGACAATGACATAGCCTGAAGACAAAAAATTATCACGTTACAAGGAAACACAACTGAATACTCTAATTCATTTACTATAATAAAAGTTTTATGACTGTGGAGATACCGTATCAAGATGGCATCATAGAAAGTTTAAAAAGTAGAAAACGAGAGGGAAAACTCCTACTTCTACCATCCCAACATAACTATGATAATCAGTTTGGATTTCCCTTCCTTTGAATTTTCCATAAGCATGTTTTTTTTTTTTGCAGTTTTAAATCACAACTCAAAAGGAATTCAGCTGAAAATTTTAATCTACATAATTTTCATACTGTAGAATACACTGGTTTCTTCCTATTGTTCACTACTCTAAATAATGTTGCAGTGAAACTTTGTATATTCTAGTTTATTTCTTTAGGAGAGTCCCAGAAATGGGATTAGTGGGCTCAGAGGCATAAACATTTTTATGACTACTGAAACACCTTGCCAAAATCTTTCTAGAAAGATTGCTACAATGCCATAAGCACATGAGATCATCAGTTTCAACATCCCTTCATCAGCTCTCCATGTCACAATAAAAAGGTGGTAATAGTTGGCAATTAGTAAGTTGTTTTTCTTTGCCATTTTTATTTAAATCTCCTGATACATCCTTTCAATGTTTGAAATTGAAGTTGGTTTCTTTCTTTCACTTAGGTACATCAATGCTTATCTGCTTATTAAATATTCCCCTACTTCTGGCTTGTATTTTACCTTACTTTTTCTCTTAAGAAATGAGAAAATTTTTATCTCACAGAAGACCGGGGGTAAAGCGGTTGCAGGCTCAGTGGTTTTAGCAGCTCAATGTAGCGGACCTAGAACTTTCCAGCTTTCCACTCTGCCATCCTAGGCTTGTTGGCCTGTCCTCTTACACCGACTTGCTTCCTGATCTCAAGATGGGGCTGCACGTCTAGCTGCTGCATGTGGGCAATAACACCCAGAGACTCAAAGACTGCTGAGTCTTTCTGAGAGTATGAATGTGTGTATGTGTCAATTTTTTTCTCTCTAGATTTTGGAATTAACAGTATAACAACTATGTACATGACATTCTCTCATAATTTTAAAAGTGCCTCCACATTGGTGGTTTATAATTCCTTTTTAAAATCAAATGTATTATGTTTATTTTAAAAACTTGTATTAACGTAACACATAATACAAAATGGTGCACAAAACAAAAACTTCAAAGATCAAGGACTTTTCTGGGGGAGTGTAGGGGAGAGGGAAAATGGCTGATGGGCACTGAGGAGACACTTGTTGGCATGAGCACTTGTTGGCATGGCTTACAAATTATAAGCCAATTTGACAATAAATTATATTTAAAAAAAAAAAAGGACTTATCATAAAGTGAACATCCACGTACTCATTAGATCAGGAAAAAGAATATTGCCAAACCCCCAAAGTCTCTATAATTGGGCCCCCCAAAACATTACTATTGTCCACCTACCCAAAGTAACCAGTATTGTGATTTTTTTTTTTTTTTTTTTATTTTTGGGACAGAGAGAGACAGAGCATGAACGGGGGAGGGGCAGAGAGAGAGGGAGACACAGAATCGGAAACAGGCTCCAGGCTCCGAGCCATCAGCCCAGAGCCTGACGCAGGGCTCGAACTCACGGGCCGCGAGATCGTGACCTGGCTGAAGTCGGACGCTTAACCGACTGCGCCACCCAGGCGCCCCAGTATTGTGATTTTTATAGTAACTTGTTTTTCTTTATAGTTTTACCACCTATCTATACATGCATCCTTAGCACTGTAATTTTGCTCGCCTGCTTTTCACACTGTATTTGAATGGAACCAATTTGTATTTGCATCTATTGTCTCTCATTCAATAATAGTTTGGTAAATTCATCCACACTAATTACTGCTGTCATGTCTTCCTTTTTGTTGCAGTATAGTATTTCTTCATATAAATGTACTATCACTTTATTTATTTGTTCTACTGTTGATACAAATTTGGATTATTTCTAGATGTTGTTGTAACAAATAATGCCATGCACATTCCTTTACATCTCTCTTGGTGCTCATCGTATACCCATGCATTTCTCTATAGCATATAAAGATGAGTAAAAATGGTTCACTGTAGAATACACACATCTACACCTATAGTAGACAATGTCAAAAGGGCTGCACCAATCTGTACTGCCATCATCAGCATATGAGAGTTTGAATTTTTCCATAGCTTGTCAACACTTGGTATTATCTGCCTATTCCAAGGCCATTCTGTTAGGTGTATAATGCTATCTGTGGCTTTAGTTTTGCATTTCCTTGGTTACTGAGAATGAGCATTTTTTATTTATTTATTTATTTAAATTTAAGTCCAAGTGAGTTAACGTATAGTGTAATAATAATTTCAGGAATAGAATTCAGTGATTCATCGCTTAAATATAACACTCAGTGCTTATCCCAACAAGTGTCTGACTCCTTTAGGACCCTCACCCCTTTAGCCCTTCTCCCCACCCAACACCCTGCCAGCAAGACCTCAATTGGTTCTTATGAGCATTTTGTCACATGTTTACTAGACACCTGGAGAGCTTCTCTTGTGAAATGTTTGTGTTCTCGTGCACATCTTAAAAAATCAGATTTTCTTTTTCGTGATGACTTACAGTATTCTTCATAAAAAGCCCTCTGTTTTATACACACACACACACACACACACACACACACACACACACACCCCTATATTTTCCCACTCTATCTTGCCTTTTCATTCTCTTCATGGTGTTTTTGATGAACAAAGATTCCTTTCATGGTTAGGTTTCCTCTAGTTTCCTGGTTAATGTCTTTCTCTATCCAGAGTTTGTTCAATGCTTAAATTAAAAAGTTCAAGGATGCTTCTGCTTTCACTCTGACACGGGCCCGAAGCATCCTATCTTCTGGAGAGCAGAAGACTCAACAAAAATTAGAATAAGAATAAGGCAAATGGAGGGCTCATCTATAAAAGTATTATGCATTTGAAAATGACAGGATCAGTAAAAATGTGACAGTTTAAAGGTGAAGCGAAGCTATCTGGAAGTGGCTCATTACAAGTCTCTAAGCCTGGAATGCCACAGTAAGCTATTATACATGTTATGTATAGAACATTTGTTTTAAACAAGCATCTTTGGATATGGGTTGCTAGCTGAATTATTCTGTCACCAGAGATTTATCTCCATATGATTAAATTCTCTGAAATTTGCTGAGAGTTTTTGCGGCCCAGCATGTGGTCATTCTTCATTTTTTGTAGAACAACAATATTTTTTTAAATGTAATAACGTAAAACACAGATATTGAAAAGAATGTTTATTCTATAAGCATAGATGACCACAGTCTAGCTTCAGAAAGTGGGATGCCATAGCTACTGCAAGGGATTGTTAAACTCTGATTCACTCTACTTCCCTGGTCCCGCCTTTTGGGGTCTCGACACAAGGGGACAAGAACACATTTGGGCCCTCCCAACTCTTTGTGGGCCCTGAAATTTGATCTCTCTGTCCCCCTGGGTTTCTCAGGCTGTCATCCTCTGCTTCTGAAGCACCCCACTGTGGAAGTGGCATCTAGCACCTGAGGAAAAGTAGTCATAAATGTTGAGCTCACCCTCCTGAAGTCTCTGTCTCTGTCATTC
The DNA here is from genome assembly GCF_023721935.1 of Panthera uncia. Classification (NCBI taxonomy): domain Eukaryota; kingdom Metazoa; phylum Chordata; class Mammalia; order Carnivora; family Felidae; genus Panthera; species Panthera uncia. The sequence continues at coordinate 125,510,280 of NW_026057582.1, forward strand.
CCTGGATATTGAGCCAGTAATGCTTCACTGTCTTATTAGTTCTCAAATGCTTCATGCAGATTTTAAAAATGTTTTCCCCAGCATTTCTAACTGTCTTCAGTGCAAGGGCTGGTCCCAACGAACAGCTCTGCTATTAACACAGCACAAGCCTGATAGTCTTGTTTCTTTTATTAAACCTCAATTTCAACTTATGGAAGTCTTCATTACTCAAAAATGCTTTTCTATGTATATTAAGATCAGAAGCAAGATTTCCCAAAATGTTTTATATGGCACTAATTATGAAAGATGCTTTTTCATGAGGGAAAAAAAAATGAAGGGTTCGATTATGAAATCACTTTGAGTAACCATATGTATACACTAAGTTTAATGACTCACAAAATAGATTAACATTTTAAAGGTTCTGAATGTCCTACAGAGAAGAAAGTTGTTTAATTTCATTTAGCACAAGGTTTATCAAACATGTAGAAACGTACCTTGAAAAATACACATTAGAAAACATGAGGCACCTGGGTGGCTCAGTCAGTTAAGTATCTGACTCTTGATTTTACCTCAGATCATCTCATGGTTGGGGAGTTCGAGCCCTGTGTTGGGGGATTCGACAGCAGAGCCTGGTTGGGATTTTCTCTCTCCCTCTCTCTGCCCTTCCCCTGCTCATGCTTTCTCTCTCTCTCAAAATAAATAAAACTTTTTAAAAAATTAAAAAAAAACCCATACCCATATCTTTTAATATTTTTTCTTCTGCATTTCTCTGGAAATTTTAACTGTTTAATCTTTTCATTCATAAAGACTTTATTTAGGTAAAAAATGAGTTTAAACTATTTTTCCAAACTACTAAGCCAAAATGGCACCATTGTTGAAAATAAGCTAAAATGTATTATCTGACTCTCTCTCACAAAATACCATGTCTAAAATACCTATGAAAGACCATTTATTTTAATGGGAAAATTTATAGGAAGAAGCACATTAAACTCATGTATGCTCCAAGTATGCACAGAAATAACCACTTCCAGCTGGTCTCCACATTAAGTGACATAAGAGGTCTCCTCAGTTAAGTCTAATTCTGAGGTAGCATATATTAAAAACCAGTTATAACACACAAGCCATTTAGAATACAATCCAAACACAAGTAGAATAAGTAAAATTACACCTGATATATATAAAACTAGGCGTATAGGAGTAGGAACTAGTGAAGAATCAAGATAGCCAATCTCGTGTGTTAGGAGATGCTGAGGTGTGCCCTAAGAAGCAGGATTTATCTGTGTACAAGTAATAATGGAAACAGACTTTTAAATAACTCACTAAGCACTTAAAATATTTTAATTAAATTTTAAATATTAATACAAATTCATGTTTGCTAATCACGATTATTAACACTACTAACACTAACACACTAAGGTGGTTGCCTATGATGGGGGAAGAAGGGAACAGGAATGCAACACAGGTGTACGAGGGATTAATAAATAACACTGAGATGCTCCATATAAACCAGTGGTGATGTGCCATGATCTAAGGACTGGATCATGCAGCCCTCTAAACAGGAGGGTCCAGATGTGGGGGAGGCTTACAAAAAAAGAGAATGAATGAAAAAAAAGAAACAGGATTACATGCAGAAGGTCAAATTAGGACAATGACAAAGTCTGAGTTTCAAATTACCAAAGGGAACACAGAAAACTGAGCAGCAGAGACAAAGTTTAGATTTATAGTTGCATGCAGATAAGGAAAAAAACAGTGAAAAAGCCTTTAGGAAATGTGGGAAGTAGAAGAAAAAAAATGAGGAGAGAAGTGAAACACTTGTTTGACAGGAGGAAGAACCGTGTTTACAATGCCAGAGGATGAAAAAAAAGTAAAGGCAATGCAAAAACACATTAGAAATCATCAAAGAGTAAACTCCATGAAATAAAACGAATTTTGAAAATAAAACCAAGAACTAGTTAAAATTAACATTAAATGAAATAGAAATGTTTGATTCCAGCCTTAATCAGGCTAGGAAGTAGAAGGGAAAGGAAGTCTTGGGGGAATAAAAGCATATGGGAAAATTTAACACGAAGAGTATATGGGCATGCAAATAACTAAAATGGAACTGAAATAAACTCTAAATATCTGGAAATACATGTACCAGTATAGCAGTCCTAATGTATAATTGTTAAGACCTTTATGAATTTTTCCACAATGAATTATCTGTTCAAAAAGATCCAACAATGGGTCTTATATATTTAATTCCATTCAAACAGCTATTAATATAGGGGCAGACATAATTAGGCGTTTATTCCTACTTTAGGTCACTGTATGTTTTGTAACTTATCTCAACAATATCTGTTTTTTCTCATCATTTTAAATTAAGTTATTCAATTAATTAATTTTCTTGAGGCAGAAGCTCCTTACATTTTTGTAGAATGAATGGGTTGAATACATGCAATTGGGATCTTTCCGATAAGAGATCTATGTTCAGAAGTCTCCAGGGACATACAATACCTAAAAGCAGGGAGGAAGTTCCCACCCTTGTTTTTAGATAACAGTGATGACAACTGTCATTATCCCAGATTAAGAGACCAAGACCACTTAATGTGATGATTATCCAAAGGGATACAGTTATTCTTCTAACTCTTTAACATATATACCATATTTCTGTAATGCTCAGTTCACAATCTATCTTTACTGGCACATCAACGTTGGGTGACACCTTCACAATGTGTTTAAACTTGCTGGTCATCTTTAGAAAGGATCCCAAAGCAAAAAAGCCAATTTGGCAGCAACTGTGAAAATATGTGAATGTTCTACACATGGCCACCAAAACAGATCCCTCAAAGACAAACTCCTCAACTCTCTTTGTAGCTCTAAAAGTAGGTCCACCATTTCTGTGTACTGCAATCACTCTAAAAACATTTCATGCTACTTACTGGAAGATGTATCGGTCTGCTAATAGTCTAAGTTTGGTGAGAACAGATGATACAGAAAGCTTCTCCGTGTAAGAAATTGGCTTGATGAAAAAACTGTATTAAGGCAATTCTGTCTCTAGCAAAGAACAATATCTGCTATGAAGGAGGCACTTGAGGCCAAGGTATAAAGAACAGAGCAGGGTTGTTATTAAAAAATGTTAAGTATTAGTAAAAGTACTCCTCAGAAGACAATTAAGTCTACAAAGGGACATGTCTATTCTGATCATATACCCCATTTTTAGCTCTTCACTTAGTAGAAGGCGTTATTTGATGTACAATATTCCTTTCATCTCACATAGGATAGATGCCTACAAAGTGAAAACAGGAGTAATTCACGCACCCACTGGGCTGCTTCCGGCTCCATTTGGCACTGTGAGGTCTGAAGTGCTCAACATCCCACCTAAAAACGTTACAGAGAGAAGAGAGAGGGCAAAGAATGAATATGAATTGGTTCTCCTCATCTGAATGAAGTAACCTGCACTCCTTTCCTAAAAAAACAAAAACTAGCCTAGTCTGAATTTGGCATTATTGTGCAATATGATGTAGTTAAATATGTGTGTGTGTGTGTGTGTGTGTGTGTGTGTGTGTGTGTGTAAGCTCACCTATCAAGCTCTTAAAGTGTATGCCTTCCTGTATCAGTATCAAATAGCAAAATGATGAGAATGGGGGCAGTGCTAATGGAGTACTAGTCAATCTAGGATTTAAAGGAGAGGAGATACTGCAAAGTGTGAAGAAGTAAATGCACTGCAAATTTTTGCTGAATTAATGAACTCTAACTCCAATCAGGTAGATCTATTCTCAGTATTTTTAACATGACTGGCTCACACCCAAACTTCAAGTCTTTGCTCATGATATGCTAATTAAATTTTCTGCCTGTCAAAGTATGGCTTTCCTATAATAAGGAAAATTCTAGATGGCACATTCTGTAGTATCGTTCCACTGTGCCTGAAAGGATGTTAGAGAGCCCATATTAAAGTTTCAAAAATACTCTTTAAAATGGAGTCAATTATGTAGCAGTGACTCTTGCTCATCAAAGACAGAAAATTAAGAGTAGCAAAGTAAGAAACTGCTTATGTTAGTCATTCATTTTACCACCCTTTTTGTGAAAGAATCAGCAGAATAGGTATTACTACATACCTGCACTGCCAGTACTTGGTGGTCTCTGAGGGACTCCAGGGGACACATTTCTGTGTAACGTGGCTTGAGGTGGAGACAGCATGTTTGAATCGGCTAATGTTGAGCTGGCTGCCAAAGACGGGGACACAAGTGAACTCCCTGGGTTAGTATAGGACAAAGCATTAGGGCTGGTCACAGGGACTGTGACAGACATTGAGAAGTTTTGAGGTGGTAAACCAGGCTGTAAATAAAGAACAAGGAAGAAAAAACTGTTAGTTTCGTTTTCATCTATATTAAATGTAAGAACTTACAAACTTTCATGTGATAAAGTAACTCTAGTTATTAAAATTAGAGGAAGAGGATGGTTTCCTACTAAATTTGCAAATTCAAGCTGCTTTCTTTGGAACTGTATTTGAACATAAGTATGTTTGACATGAACCTTTTCAACTTCAATATTTATATATGAATACATATATGCTAATACATACATAATTTCAAATATTCAGAGATGAAAATTAAATGTCAGAAACTGATATTAAAGTTGTGTTGTCAAATTTAGACATAACAAAATATATCACTGTTACCAAGTAAGCATAAAATTAGCACTTTAATAATGCAAACCAGTTTAGGAACATTACATTTCTATCAGGCAATTACAAGTATAACAAAAGGGGAAAAATATGTACACATATTATGAACTTATTACACCAAATGTGGGACATTATAAATAAGCCCTAGTTTTATTTAATTGACTGACAGTCTTAATGGACAAAACGAAAAATAAAAAAAATCAAGTTATATATACACAACGCAATGCAATCTGAGTATAATGAAAATGCAAAGAAACAATCTACACAGGAAAATTACTACTGACAACCTATCATCTTTAAATTGTATGAAGATTAAATTACAAATATTATAAATGCTATCTTCTTTTCCTCCTAAACATTCCACACACCCCCTTAAAATAATATTTCCTATTTCTTCTGGCATTTCCTCCACAGATCACATACAGTATACTTGTTAACCATGAAAATAACAGTTCTCTTTATAATATCTCTATTATAGAGAAAGGAAAAAGGTTTCCTCTCCCCATATTTTAAAACAGTAATTGCAAAGATTGGTAACACTGCTAATTCAAAGTTGGAGAATATAAATAGTTTATGTACTCAATTCAATAGTAGCTTATTTCCAATAGTAGTTATAATAATTCATTAACTGATATAAAACAATGGATATATGATAATTTTTTTCAAAGGTAAAGCAATTTTATTTACACAATATTTTTGCAGCTTAACATTAACTACAGAGTCACCCACATCCATATGAGGCCAGAAGGGATTTGTTTGCTATTGTTTTGTTTTTTAAGAATAATAAATGGTATCAGCACAAAAATACTTCCTTAAACTTATTTTTCATGAGCTTCTTATAATAGAAGATTACTTTGAAGAAATAATCCATGATGTATACCTTAAGGCATACTTTTTAAGAGAATTAACTCTGATAATAAGTAACTCTGAAATAAATATCAGCATTGGAACCAAATTGTCCCATGAAGCCTACAATACATATATAACATTAGAAAATCAGATCCAGAATAGCTGTCTTAAGCAGCTCTCCCCAATGAGCTTCCCATGAGAATTCTTTCAAGAACTATCAAAGGAGCATGAACTCCACAAAGTACTGGTTGCCATGATGGTTACATGCATGAGCACAGAAAAATGTTAAGCCAACTATCTGTTCTGCAACCAGCTTAAAAACATTGCTTCCTTAAATTAAAATTGAGCCAAGGCTTTCTTCCTCAATATGTACACTATAAGGAAAGACCAGGAGTTTGGACAGATTTTGTTAAATAGTTTTGGGACATTACAAAGAACCAAAGGGTAAGCTACTACTATTATATCAACTATACAAAATAATTCAAAATAATTCTGAAACACCAAATTTGTAATAAATCTGTTATAGATTTTATAGTCTCAAGATCGATTTGAAATACATGTAATATTTTTCAAAAGTCATGAGTGGGAGAGGGAAATCTTATATGCACCTTGTATTTACAAATCATGGAAATTTAGAGCTAGAAGGGACCTTAAAAACTACGTAAACCTGGGGTGCCTAGGTGGCTCGGTTGAGCGTTCGACTTTGGCTCAGGTCATGATCTCGCCGTTCATGAGTTCCAGACCCACATCAAGCTCTATGCTGACAGCTCAGAGCCTGGAGCCTGTTTCAGATTCTGTGTCTCCCTCTCTCTCTCTCTGTGCCCCTCGCCCCCCTCACACTCTCTCTCTCTCTCTCTCTCAAAAATAAATAAACATTAAAAAAATTTTTTTTCTTTTAAATTACATAAACCAACTCATTCATTTTATAGATGAGAGAACTGGAATCCAGGATGTTTAGGTGCTCTACCCAAAGAGAGAGCAGGGGATAGTTAGAACAGGGGATAAGAAGTAGAATTTGGATTAGGATGTTTTCTCTTCACTTCTATGTTTAAAGACCCTGAACATGCACTATTATAAGACTATAACCAATTTATTTTAAAGTTCTATGAAACCAAAAAAAATTAATGAAATTTCTTCCCCTTCTACTTACTGGTGTCATCACCCACTGTGAAAATAAATAAGAACTGTGGCCAATCTCTTCATGCACAAGATAAAAGCACAAACCATACTTTCGTACTCACTGCGATTTTATGATTCCGCATCATATTATCAAATTCCTCATTAATTTTTTTATATTTTTCTTCTGTATGTGGAGTTAGCACATAGGAAGTATCAGGGTCTGGGCTGTCGCACCCTCTGTGTTCCTTCTTGTTCAGAGCCTATATAATGAAGTTAACAAAAAGGATCAACAAATAAAAAGTAGAGGTAAAGTAAAAGTACTTACAGGGCCTCGTTTGAAAATAAAATCACTATCTTCATTTAGTTTGCTGAATCTGTCCTCCGAGAGTGGACTGTGCTCAAAGTAATCGTCAGCATCAGGGCTCTCACAACCATTAAGGCCTTTCTTTCTTAAAGTCTGAAATACAATTGGAAAATTCACACACAAATGACACTAACTTGCCATGAGTTTTTTGTAAAATTTATTAAGAGAGCACAGACTGAATGAATTATTACAAGAGCCACTGAAATGGTTTTAAATGATCACAAATGTATACTCTAATCCTTCAAATAAGGTAAACCTTAGATATAAGCAAAATGAATGCTCCCGCTGTACATTAAGAAAAAAGATTTACTTGTTTGGATTGTTTCTTCCCAAACTTCCTAGAGAATACTAAATTACTCACAGCTCTGAGGTTATAACCTGAATATGATTACAGCCTGATCAACATATCTGACGGGGCCAATGAGTATGAGAACTGAAATAGAAATGGATCAAAATGATGCTCTGAGAAGTTATCATAGCACCTTCATAAAATGAACATTTCAGGAACTTCAACTATTGAAACTGATTTTCACCTGAGAGTCTTTTCTATTCACCAGAATTAGCACCATATTCCAATAATTTCATTCCTAATTTGTTCTTAAATACTATGATTTTCCTACATAATCTTGAAGCATAAAAACCCAAATACTTATTTACATAAGACAGTAATGACTCCCTCCTTTGTAGAATATACATATTAGTGATTTTCCATATTTTTAAAACTTGTAAAAAAAAAAAACAATGTTGTTTACCATCTATCTTTCCCCCTTTTGCTAGCTCTTTCTATAGAGCTTCTTCATGGGCTGATCTAATCCACTGAATTGACTTTCTGGGGAACTTTCTTAAGTGTTAGCAAAGTACCTCCTGGACTCTATGTTGACTTCTTTTTCTGCTTACTTTGAGGCAAAAATATAATGAAGAGTTGGTTTTCTGATTTTTAATTTTTTTTTCATTAAAGTCACCAAGAAATGACTTATCCATCCATTTAAATGAGTAATTTTAACAGCAAGGGCTTAACAATCTGATACATGAATTTCCAGAGTTCCTAAATTTTTAAAAATCCTGATGGGTCATATTTTAAAGCAGAATTACTGAGTTCAATAGCTTCAATAGCTTCAATAGCTTTGAGACTTGTTGATTTTCCAGCCAACACTAAGACGTTTCGGGAAGTTAAAATTTTCTAAGTAAATTAACAGAGTTTATTTGATTGGGAAACAAAGTTTGATCAATAGACAAGTACTAGATAAATTTGTTAATAAATGATTATTTAAATTAGATGTAAGGCATACTTTTAATTAAGTCATAATAATAAATCTTGATATCCTTTTTTTTTTTTAATACTTTATTTATTTTTGAGAGAAAAAGTACAAGTCAGGGAGCGGCAGAGAGCGAGGAGGACAGAGGATCCAAAGCAGGCTCTATGCTGGCAGCAGCAAGCCTGATGCAGGGCTTGGGCTTGAACTCATGAACTGTGAGATCATGACCTAAGCTGAAACTGAGTTGGAGGCCCAACCGACTGAGCCACCCAGGCGCCCCTAAATCTTGGTATCCTTTAAAACATGATTTACAATAATTATGCTTATTCTATAACTTTTTTCCTCAAAAGAATATAAATACACAATAGTTTCAGCTTCAAGAATTTTTTTCTTGGTTTTTCTGTAGTCAAATTATTATTTCACCCATTTATCATCATCATCATCATCATCATCTCTTTAGTCAATGTGACTTTGCTTTGCTGAAAGAATCCTAAGAAATCCTAAGTGCAGAGATGTTAACTTCTCAAATGACTTGGCATGCACCAGGAATCCCATACACCAATACCTGAAACCTCCACCACGACATAATCACTAAGCATGAGCACAGAGCAAACTCTACACCTATTTCCCCAACATTGGCACCATTGCTCTAAGTTCTCTGGGTCTAACTAACCACACGAACTGTTATGTGTATTTAGCCATAAAAGGTCCTGGTGTTTAGAACTAAAGGATGGAGACATGTATTCCCTCCTGTTCATGGTAGCAAGTTCTGCTTGCCAAAGCCCTGCAAGCTGCTATCAGCAATGAAGATGTTAACACTCAGAATGTTGGAACACAATGAACTCATAACCTACACAGCCCTAGAAACAAAACAAATATAGTTGATGCCTACACAGATTTCATCATGAACTTGCTGACTTATTCTAGCCTGAAATCTCTAAGAAATTTTCCCATCATATTCATGTATCTTAAGACTAGGTAATTTAGAGTCTTGCTCTTCTCCCAACAGGAACCACCAAGTACGTGCCTCTTTGAAGCCCTTTTAAATTTACTGAAGAAAAAGAATATGGCTTTTTAAAATAATCACACAAAATTTTTGTTCAACAACAATAGGGTGAACTTGTACTCATGAGGAATAACAGAGCTCTGGTATCTCCAGCTCTGCAAGCCTTCACTTCAGATGGGGTTCCTGTCATTGTGAGGGAATTTAAGAGGCTATATCGGCTCTGCAGATAACAAGCTCATGTACCTCTAGTGGATATCCAACTTGTGTCTTCTTATCACCAGAACACAAAGAGTTGTTTTGAGGACCCAACTACCATAAAAAGACTTTTTCTGTCTTCTTTATCGTCACCACATAGCGTAACAGTAAAAGTTTCTCCTGTGTCACAGGTACTAACAAATGGAATGCTGTAACTATTAACAAGGCCAGGCGAGGCCTGTAAAAACCAGGCTGGCTTCAGTTTTTTACATGCTTCAAGTTAGCCACAAGAAAAATACTTGGTCAATGAAGAAAACACAGTCTGAAAAGCTACCATTTTGAGGAATCTGCTTTTAAATGGAAAAAATTCATTAAGGGTACTCATACTGTGCATGCTCTATAGCTATTACTGATGATTATATTGTTCTGTTCTAAAGTAAACGGTGCTTCAAAAGTTCTTTATTCTTGCACATGCAATCGAAAGTTTTCAGTGACACTATGGCAAACTTAAGGGGAAAACTTAATTACGCCAAAATAATTTCAAATTTCAGGTGTATACCATTAAGTTGATTTTCTTAAACAATTATTAATCAATTTAAGCTAACTTGATGTTTATTCTATGTTCTTTTGTAACACTGTTCCAAATATATTAAAAGATTCTAACTGCAAAGATTACTTAAATAAAATCCTAAAATGAATGCACCTATAATTTTCATCAGTGTATTTCCATAAAAGAAAAATTTTATTTTTGGAGGGGCAGCTAATAATAAGCACCTTTAAAAACACACATTTCTACTTGTCAAGTAGAGTTAAACTGTATTATAATTTTAATGGCTCTTCTTTTTGTATTTTGGGCCAATTCAGTCAGGTACTTTCTACATACTTTCATCTATGGTATAAAATGTAGGTTTTAAATAATGAATGCCCTTAGCTAACATTTACCTGTAACATTAGTTATGTAAACACGGATTTTGAAAGATTTTTAGTTTTTCATTTCTTAAAGTTTATTTAAAAAAATTTTTTTTAATCTTTATTTATTTTTGAGAGAGAGAGAGAGAGAGAGAGAGAGAGAGAGAGAGAGATGGAGAGAGATGGAGACAGAGAATCCCAAGCAGGCTCCATGCTATCAGCGTAGAGCCCCACATAGGTCTCAAACTTACAAACAGAACTGTGAGATCATGACCTGAGCTGAAATCAAGCTGGATGCTCAACCGACTGAGCCACCCAGGAGCCCCAAAAGATATTTAAATGGATCAAAAATTAACTGCTAAGTGTCTTCAATGGAAAGCTACATATTGTTCAGGGCACATCCTTCTAAGGTTATCTGACTCTATGGGATTTGTGCCTTTGATCTATTTTACAGCTCTGTAGAGACAGAAGTTAATTTGTTGAAACTGATAGTAATGGAAATAGTGTTGATAGACATGCAAATAAATTCTGTCTGATGGAGGTTCAACTGACTTCTTTCCTCACTATGGAAGAGGTCAGTTTTTTTTTTTTGTTGCATCTATGAAGCAAATTTATTTTGCCTTCTTGATGGGCTTATATATTTGTCTAATCTTTGGATTTACCTACTAACCAGCTGTAACATTTTTTTTTCCAGTTCCCTCAGTCATTCATGAGTTAAAATCTTTGACTCATGTTCATTTTATATCTAAGAGTCATAACTTCACCTTTTTTGAAGATTACTGTTTAACAGTTATGACAGTAAAACTACCCTTGACTTATGAGTCATAGTAAATGTAAACTCAAGGGGGAAGGAGCTTCCTAATACCCCTTGTTAGGACTTGGTATTAGATGGAGTATGGACTTTTATAGGAATAAATGAATGTGTTGTTAAATTTTTTGAAAATATTTGGTTAACTGATTAATGATTTGTATTAATTTATTATAGTATCAAAAATTAAGGATGTATGATCAGAGAAGGCTTGCAACTCATCAGTACTCTTCTTCAAGAAATACAAGAGAATAATCCTTAATTCTTGTGACAATTCACAAATCAATTGTTAATTCTTGTGACAATTCATAAATTGCTATTCATATCATAGTATCGAGAGTAGTACAATGGTCTAAAACTGTAAACCCACAATCTCCTGAAGCAGGGTTCCTATCGATCTGAAGCAAGTGAGGTCTAAGGTGAAATTCAAGCTGGTGGAGGGAATCTCCAAGGGCTGGAGATGCCCAAATTAAACTTAAAAGTAAAAGAAGGTTTTGTTTTTATCTTTGGTATTAATTAAATGGGTTTTAGCTAAATGAAGAGGAACTTAAAGCCTTCTACCTACTGATTAAAGACCTCATCAATAGGAAGGCTATGAAATTTTTAATTTTGATATCAATTTAAGGAAAAAACAGTGAAAACCATATTCTGGCTAGAACTTTCATTCAGGTTTTATCTACTTTACAACTCTGTAGGGATGGATGTTAGGTAACTTACAGAAAATGAATACTGACTGCAAATAATTCCTGTTCATAGAAAGTGTTTCCTGTGGAGTATCACTGATTATCACCTTGTAAAAGCTGACCAGTTTTCTTGCATCTATAAATTCATTTCAGCATCCTTCCACTATTAATATGTGGTATTTTAAGTTCTTTGAACTGGTTGTGACATCTTACTGGTTCACTCATTAGTTAAGTAAAATCTTTTGATATATATTCATTTTGTAGTTGTAGGAGTAATGATTATGTTTCCTTTCAAATCTAATCTGAAATTTGGAAGACCTATAGTCCCTATATTTTACAATTTATATGCACAAATTATACCAATCTTTTTAAATATTAATAAGCATATTTTAGGATAAATAGAATTTCTATTATTTTCTTCCGGAACCCCAAGCGATAGTTTTGTATTTACAACCTTCTTTTGAAATAACAGGTAGGACACAGAATCAAAATTCCTAAAAGCCTAAATGCAAGTCACCAACAGCCTAGCTCCTACTTATCAGCTCGCTTGTTTGAAACCCTGCCCTCTTGTCTGCAGGACTGTTTTACAGCTCACTATAGCCTAGTTTTAACCCCATCTTCCATGAAACTCCCCCCATCCTCCGCTTCCCTATGTTAAAATTTTAAGGTCACTTACTCTACAGAACATTCATTTAATATATGGTACCTTGTATTTACCTATCTATGTATGTACCCTAATCTATGAACTTTCAAAAAAAAAGACTAAAATCTGGATTGCTTTACATTTTCAGAGTCTAGCACAAGGTGCTACACAAACATGAAATATTTATTAATACCTGCAAGATAAAAAAACAAAATAATGAGATCAGAATGCTATGACAAGTTAGAAGCCTTCTAAAACACAAAGTTATGAATTTATTAAAACATACTTAAATAATAAGGAAATCTGGAGACATTAGTTTGTACTAGGCTGGTTGATTCACAGAAATTGTTGATATTTGACTGCTTTTGAACTACAAAAATATAATTTCATATATATAATTTTTTTTAAATATTTATTTTTTGGGAGAGTGCAAGTGGGGGAGGGGTAGAAAGAGGGGGGACAGAGGATCTGAAGTGGGCTCTGCGCTGACAGGCTGATAGCAGTGAGCCAGATGTGGGGCTCAAACCCACGAACTGTGAGATCATTACCTGAGCCAAAAATCAGACGCTCAAATCGACTGAGCCATCCAGGTGCCCCTCATACGTATAATTTCTTAATTTCATACATATGTTTAACTCACAACAGCCTACATCCTGAAAGCTGCAGGAGACGCTCCAGTGGGCTTTTGGACAGCAAAGAATAGAACTGAGCATGCAGAAAGACATCTCTTGACACTGAGTGTGTGTAATTATTACCAAAGGTTCTGATTCTGGATCTTATTTTGAACCCAAGAGGCTGGTGTACAAACTTGCTAATTTAAAAACCAAAGCTATGCTTTTCTAGAGTAAGAAAAAATTCATACCATCTATAAAGGACCAATCCAGTTTTTTAAAAAAATCTGCATCAGTACTGAGACAAAAGGTCCCACAGTTCACCAAACTTTTTCTCCTACGGAGACAAAAGACAGTACAATAACTGAAGTTTTTAATTTGGAAATTATGCTCTGATTTAAAAAGGTTAACTGGAGGGGCACCTGGGTGGCTCAGTTGGTTGAGCATCCATTTCTTGATTTCTGCTAAGGTCATGCTCTCACAGTTCGTGGGATCAAGCTCAGTGTGGGGCTCTGTGCTAGCAACACGGGGCATGCTTGGGATTCCCTCTCTCCCTCTCTCTCTGCCCCTCCCCTGCTTGCATGTGCACGATCTCTCCCAAAATAAATATAATAAACATTTTTTTAAAATGGTTAACTGGATAAAGATCCAAATATCGATTATTTTTACACCAAGAGCATCCGCTGTGCCTTCAGAAGTCATCCTGCACACCAGCCTTGGTGGCAGAGATGAGACACCATGCAGACCACCCTGAGATGGAGTTCCTGGTGTCAAGTCTTTAGGAAATCAGGTATTCCTTACTGTTTGGGGTGCCACGTGCCTGTATTTTCTCAATAAATTCTCCTTTACCTTGAGCTACTTTAAATGGATTTCTAGTTCTTTTTTTTTTTTTTTTTCCTCATGATGCTGATCCATCGGCATCGATTTCTAGTTCTTATAGTCAAAGAGCCTTGATGAAAAAAGCATAATCGTTTAGGTCACATATTAGTAGTCTCCTTATCTAAGTCATATAATTCCCAAAAAAAGTCAGGATAGTGCTTCCACAACCCTGAGTCCAGAAAGGGTCCCAAACCTGGAAGTAAGATGACTGAGGATTATTTACTGTTTCTGGCCAAAGATAACTGACTCAAATAATGATATATGCATTAACAAAGATCTTTAAAGTGTTATATTGTTCTAAAGCATTAGCAACCTCATCTTTCAAGTTCAAGGAAACATTTCGAGACCTCTGGGTATGTAACACTGCTTGGCAAGTCCTGCCTGCACATTTGTCCTTCATTTTCTAGCCTGTATTATTCAATCTGTTGGTGATAGCAGAGATGGAAAGAGTAAGGAAATGGTAGAAAGGAGATAGGGGAAAGAAACCTGAGACAAAAACAACACTATTTAGACTTTTTTTTTCCTAAGTATATCCAGGTTTTCTTTTATACAATAAACTTAAAAAGCAAACATATTTCAAAATGGACTATAAATTAAGAGCAGCCAATTTTAAATAGATTTCTTTTAGCTTACATTCTCTTATCAACAAAAAATACTGTATTTCAAGTTTTAGACACACTTATTCTGCAGGGAAATTAGATATATATACACATGTATATATAAATATATATAAGCAAATACATATATACACAATCACACATATATTACTATAGTCTTTGATTTTTTTTTAATAGAACAAGGAAATCTAGTATTCATGATATTTTTCACTGTAAATAAGTTGAAATATTTAAACTATGTTAAGTCTGAAATAAGAACTGATAAAAATCCCAGGGGACTCACATTTTCTGGAATTTTGAGATATGCCGCTAACTTTTAAGACTCCGGAGTCCATACTCCTGAGTGTTTACCAGAGCCCATCCCTGACAAGACTCTATTAACTACTGCCTACCAAGAACTGAAATGTTCTTTCATGTTATGCTCAATTTTATAATTGTCAAATTCCATTCCAAACTAATAGAAGCACAGTACTTAGAAGCAAAACTATGGAACTGAAAGTACTCAAAAGGTATATATGCATGGTTTTTAAATGCATGAGGAAGCTAATTAATCAACCCACAATATCACCACCCACCTTAAATCTCATTTCTGTCAAGCACCTCAGCAGTAAATGCTCCATAAATACTGGATGAATGGATAATTAGATCTAGCACAAGATAAAACTACCTGTAAAATAAAGGAATAATAGGTCTCAAGTTCCAAGGAACTTAAATGAAACAGAATTTTTTTAAAATGAGGAAAGTTCTCCTTTCCCTCATTTTTTAAGTATATAGAAAGTTTGTAATTTTGAAAAATATTTCTTAATCTTCCTAGGCACTCTGGAAATGCATAAAAACATTTAATTTTTTTAAAACTGTGAAACATTCACAAAGAAAAGTGCATCAAAACTTATTAAACTCAATAATTACAAAGTGAACACCAATAATTCTAACCAGATCAAAACCAGACTAGAACCAGAACCTATATATCGCCCTCAATCACACAACCCTTTCCTCTTCCCTCTAACAGAGAATACCACCTTCACTCTGTGATGACAAAACTTCCTGGATTTTCTTTATAGGTTTACACATATATGCATATCCCTAAAAATATTGTTTAGGTTTACTTTTAAATACTATGTGGATGGAATATATGCAATGCATTATTCTGTCTTGACTCTTTTACTATACATTATGTTTATTAGATTTGTCCTTGGGGTTGCATATACTTCTAGTTTGCTCATTTTCACTGAACACTGTATAGGTAAAAACAAAAGAAAACAAACCCTTTATTCACTCTACTGCAGATAGACACTGGAGTTGCTTCAGTCTTTTGGCCATAATTAAAATGAAAATGAAAATGGTGCTATGAACATTTTTGCAGATACAGCCTACTGCATACCTGCACACACTTCTCCAGGGTGTATTCTTGGGAATGGAACTATTGAATTCATAAAATATGTGGACCTTATCTTATGCTGGATAATGCCAAACCATTTTTTAAAGTACAGTTGACCTTTGAACACAGGTTTGAACTGTGCTGACCCACTTATTTTACTCAATAAATACAGTAGAATACTGTAAATGTATTTTTCTGCCTTATGA
Source organism: Panthera uncia (assembly GCF_023721935.1). Taxonomy (NCBI): domain Eukaryota; kingdom Metazoa; phylum Chordata; class Mammalia; order Carnivora; family Felidae; genus Panthera; species Panthera uncia. Next base: position 125,526,445 of record NW_026057582.1, read on the forward strand.
TCTTAATAACCTTTTCTCTTCTCCAGCTGACTTCATTGTCAGAATACAGTATACATATAACACATATAACACAAAATGTGTGTTAATCAACTGTTTATGTTATTGGTTAGGCTTCTAGTTAGAGGCTAAGTTTTGAGGAAGGTCAAAAGTTACAGATGGATTTTTACTGCATAGGGGGCTGCTTTCCCAACTGCCAAGTTGATCAAGGGTCAACTATGATTGTATCGATGAACCTTTCTACCCACAATGAGAATTTGCAATCCCCTGATTACTAAGGAAATGAAACACACTTCATACCTATTTGCCATTCGAATTTCCTTGTAAGTGCCTATTGAAGCACTTTCCAAGTTTTCCATTGAGTTGTTCGTCTTTTTATTATCACTTTATTATCATTCTTTTATTTGAAATCAACATAAGCTTTCCTAATTTTATGTACTATAAAAATCTTTTCTCATTCTGTGGCTTTTTAACACTTGCTTTCAGATAAAAGCAGGTTCTTTATTTTAATAAAATCAAATTTATCGGGGTTTTTTTTTCCTTTACATTTTTTATGTCTTGTCTAATAAATCCTTCCATACCTCAAAATCGTCTTCAAAAAAGCTTTTCTCTCTGCCTTTTGCATTTAGGTCATAATCTTCCTGGAGGCAGATTTTATGTAAGATAGTTGGTTCCCTTCATGATTTCCTATATATACATATATATATATATATGAAACACACACACACGTGTGTGTGTGTGTGTGTGTGTACATGTCCCAGCACCATTAATTTAAGATTTGTTCTTTCCCCTATGATTAGTGATCACAGCCATATATACACACGGTTCTGTTTCTGAGCTTTCTATCCCTTCACTGATACGTTTGGCATTTGCTATTTGTGCCATTGGCATAGTTATCTTCATTACCACAATTTTAAAATTCGTTTCAATATATGACAGAGTAAACCCTTTCACTTGGTTATTCTTCAGGCTGTCTTCTTTTCCTCTTGAATTTCCCTACATTTCAGAATCCGTTGTTGAATTCTTAAAAAAAAAAAAATCCTTGGGATTTTGACTGGCATTTTCTTAAACTCTATAAAGATTATTTATTTTTTTGTAGCACAGATGTATATAACATTGAGAGTTCCAGTCCACAATAATGGGATAATTCTGTCAAATCAACCTTGCATTCCTGAGATCAACCCAACTTATTCATGATGTATACTTGTCCCTTCTATATATATTGCTGGATTTAATTTCTGTATTAGTTAGCATAAGTAATATGTATTAGTTAGCATAAGTAATGTGAGATGCTTTAACAAACAAATCTTAGTGGCCTGATACAATGAAGTTTCTTATTCATATAAAGACAAATGAGGATGTTTCTTATCCCAGAGAGACTTGCATGAGGTTATTCAAAGCCCAGACTCCTTTATCTTGTGGTTGCACACAGAAAACCTCCAGAGTTCCCATCTGGATTCTCTGCACCTGGCTGGCAAACAGGGAAGAGAGAATATAAAGATCATGTGGGAGGTATTTTACAGATCAGATCTGGAAGTAGCATGTTATCACTTCTACTCCCATTCCATTGGGCAACTCAGTCACAAGGCCACTCACAAAAGGAGGCTAATATAGAGTCTATATACATGCCTGAGCAAAAGAGAAAATAGATCAAAGTGAATAGTCTCTCAACTAAAAAAGATGTGAATTCAAAGAAGTAGATTAGTATTTTGTTTAGGAGTTTTGCATTTATGTTCAGTGAGACTGACATCTGATTCTTCTTAGAACTCTCCTTGCTGGTTTTGCTATCAAGGTTAGGCTAGCTGCATATAATGGGGAAAAGAGAGTTCCTTCTTTTTCTATTCTCTGGAACAATTTGTAAAATACTGGCATTGTATCTCCAAAAATCTGTTAGTATTTGCTTATGAAGCCATCTGGATTTGAAGTTCCTTTGTGGTAAACTTGACAATAACACTATTCAGGTTGTCTATAGCTTTATTATTCCATTTTGTTAGATTGCATTTTCTGGAAATTTGTCCATGGAATCAAAATTTTTGAGGCACAATAGGATCCTGAGATTTTATGTGCTCGAAAAAGTATATTAAAATAGCTGAAAAAAATTTAAACGATATATTTGTAATCTAGTTCACCTCTTACCTTTACAGAGAATATTAAGCTTAGGAGAGACCCAAGTACTCTCCCTTCAACCCTACCACATCACATGGCAATTAAATAGAACTGGGACTAGAATCTAAATCTTCTGATGTCCAGTCCAATGCTCTTTTCACTAGGCTGTTTTAGTTCAGCTGGTTCAATAGACTGAATCACTCAGTCAACAAATGAGAGGGAGAATGCAGAGAGGGCTGTGATCAGAAACCACTTCAACCTTGGGAAGAAAGCACATTCTTTTGCAGGTAGTTGCTGGCAGGACTTCAGGGTCCTTCTCCAGTTTCTCCATGATCTTATTCATATATTCCTCAGTAAGAAGTGTGTGGTATTCAAACTATGGCTTCTTTGAATTTTAAAGCTTTATCCAGTTCTGTGATACCCCTAGGTTTCATTGCAAAGATCTCAGCAAATGCTAATGGTACTTCCTTCCCCTACCCCAAGCTAAACCAACAATTTTGGGACACTTAACTCCCTGAAGCTGGATATTGGGCAGTCTAGTAGCTTCAGCTTATCAACAGGATAATGTAATTCTGTTGTATATCTCCACACATAAACAAGTATTTTGAAAACTTGATTCTCAGTGCACTGTGAGGTCAGGAAAGTACATCTTCAAAAGTCTTGGCTCTTGGTTTTCACCATCCCTCTCTCTGTGTTTTTTTAAACTGCATGAATGACTTAACTTACTTTTTTCCCCCTTTAATCCAACAAAATTTATTGAGAGCACCCTACTAGGTTATGAGGTTCACTGATAAAATAGATATGGGTTACTGTCCACATGAAGGTTGTGAAGGTCATGTGATCTTCCCATGAGGACTGCTTTCTTACTATAGAAGTCTGACTTGGTTTGTACCCCTTCCTCAAACGCCTGAGGTGGTTTAGTTGCAAAACTGATACACAGGTGTTTTGCTTTCATTTTTTTTTTTTAACTAATGAGGCAATTTATTAACCCAGCATTTGTTCTAATGATTCTAGGTGGCAGCTGCCACCTGTCCAGCAATTCTGTCCAGAGCTCTCATCCCTGAGGTGTTAGTTTGCAGCCTCCACCCCTGTCCTTTTCCATTGTTTTCAGCCTCTCTAGGGCTTGGAGGACCCTGTGGGCCATCTTCTTAGAGTCTCTGCTAAAGTGGTTGGGCATGAACTTGTTCCTCTGAAGTCGCCCACAGATGTTGGCCATGAAGCTGACCCCAGTACTGCCCTGGAGGTGCAGGTGCCATACTGTGGAGACAGCTTGTGTGTAGAACCAGTTCTCATCGCAGGGAGCAGGCTCTTTATGTTTGGCCAGCTTGACAGTGTCCACCCATTGAGGGACTTTTGGTTCTCCAGACTTTTTGAGGAAGGCAGCCAGAGCTCTAACAATCTCCTATGGTTCACATCTTTTACAGAAACGCCAGGCATTGAGAGGCCTACATGCTGCCAGCCAGAGGAGAGAAAACAACGGGGTTCCCCAAGAGCATAAGTCAGGCATCCTGCCTTCATTCTTGAAGATATTTTTTCTGGGTATAGAATTCTAGGTTGGAGTCCATCTTCTACTTTCTCAACACATTTAGGATATCATTTCATTGACGACAGATTTTCATTTGCTGCTATTTAGAGTCAGCACTCCTTTGAAGATAATCTAATTTTTTTTCTTGGTCTTTTGTTTCCTGTTAGTTTCATTTATGTATAGATTTTTTCTTTTTACTCTTTATAGATTTGTTGAGTTAACTTAAATCAATCCTGGAAAATTGTCCTTATGTCTTCAAATACTGCATCTGCTTCATTCATATTCATTCTCTCCTCTCTTCCCCTCCTTCCAGAATGCCCAAAACAATTTAGGTTAGAATTTCTAACCAATCTTTTCTCTCAACATCTTGTATTTTCCACTTTTTCATCTCTTTGTGCTGACTTCCAGATAACTTTTTTCAGTTCACAAATTCTTCAACTATGTCAAATACACTTCCAACATGTCTACTAAGTTTTTCATTTTGGTTATTTTTTTTTTCATCGCTCTAAGTATTTTTCTCAAATCTGCTATAGCACTGCTTTTATAATTCCCTGTTTCTTGCAAATATTTGCAAACTTGTTTATGAAACAGTGAAATTATTTATAATCTATGTATAATAACAACAGTATCTGAAATATTTAGGTGTCAGTTATATTTCTTTTTTTTTTTAAGTTTATTTTTATTTATTTTGAGAGACAGAGAGCAAGCAGGGGAGGGGCAGAGAGAGAGGGAGACAGACAGAATCCCAAGCAGGCTCCACGCTGTCACCACAGAGCCCAATGGAAGGCTCGAACCCACAAACCTGAGCTGAAATCAAAAGTTGGATGCTTAACCAATTGAGCCACCCAGGCGCCCCAGTTTCTGCTATTTCTTGCTGCATTTTGCTTATGGTGCCTTGTTTTCTTTTATGGTTGGTCATCTTTGTATGATGGATGCTCAATGGTTTTGAAAAGTTATTTGATGCCTAGAATTAAAGTGCTTTTCTTCAAAAAGTATATAGATTTGCTTCTTCCAGGAACCTGGAGCAAAAGTTTTCTTGAACTTCTTGCATTATGTGACTTTGGCCAGTGATTCCACACAGTGCTGGTAACCTGTTTTACAACCTTTGAGAAACAGGTTCTCTTTCTTTTCTTATTCTCCTTTCTCCAATCTGTTCAGTACAACAGACCTCTCCTTGCATCTTCTGCAAGTAGGAAAAAGGCAGTGGATTTTTCCTTTTTCCTTAGGTTCCAGTTTGATATGAGAGGCAATGTGTTAGCCTCAGAGACCTGCAAGTAATCACTTAACCTTTGCCTCTAGATCCACCAAAGCCTGAAGCTTAGTTTTCAAGTATTTATCCAGATGGGAAAAGAACTCAGGGTAGCCAGAACTTTAAATACTTCTTTACCTTTTAGGTTCTTACCTTTCCTCAGATTTTGGTCTGGCATATTCCTTAACAGCTCTTTGATGCTATAAAGTCATTTTTGTATAGTTCATCTAGTATTTTTAGTTGTCTTCAGCTGAAGGGTTGGTCCAGATAACGTGGACCAACATTACATAAATTTAAAAAATCAACACTTTTAGGAAAAAATGAGCCAAACATTTTCTAATGATATCCATAAAGTTTTCTGATGATGTTTTTGCCTTTTAGGTTAAATGTGGAAAAGAGTTCAACACAGAGCTATCATACAGCCCGGCAAATTCCACTCCTAGGTAAATACCCAAAAGAAATGAAAACATGCCTTTACAAAAACTTACACAAAAATTTCATAGCTGCACTTTTATAACAATCAGAAAGTGGAAACCCAATGTCTATCAACTGATGACTGAATAAACAAAATGTAGTATTTCCATACAAAGGAATATTATCCAGCCATGGAATGAAGTACTAATACATGCTACAAAACAGACAAACCTTGAAAATATTATGCTTAACGGAAGAGGCTGGACACAAAAGAGAACATATTATATAATCCCATTTTTATGAAATATCCAGAATAGGCAAATCCACAGACACAGAAAAAGGTTAGTGGCTGCCAGGATGAGGGAAGGGGAGTTGGGAAATGACTGCTAATGGGTACCAAGTTTCATTTTAGGTTGATGAAAATGTTCTGGAATTAGTGTTCATAGTCGCATAAACTTGTGAATATGTTAAAACCACTAAATGTATAATTTTAAATGGTGAATTTTATGGTCTGTAAATTATATCTCAATAGAAAGAACATAAAAAAGTTAATCTCAGGTTTGTCTATAATACCCACTGTGGTAGCCACTACGTACACTAAGTTACCTCACTGAACATTCAATTTCACAGGATAGTGAAAGATTGGGGGGCAATGATTTATAAAGATGCCAGGCAATGTGAATGCACTTCATGCAGGTTACAGAAAACGCTGGAAATCTTTAATATGATTATGAATAATCTCACTGGAATTCATACCTATGGAGTTCTACATCCAGGTATATCAAGATAATCAGTGAAGAGAACTATATGAAATAAAAGCCAATAGCATCTATGAAAACAGCTTTCTTTTACACTCTAAAGGAAACTAGCAAAGTAATACAACTTCCCCTCTCTGAATAATTTTCTCTTACATATAGCAGCCACTTATTCAGATGAACATAAACTGATGAATGCTCTCTTTAAAAAAAAAAAAAACAAACTTCTATGATTAAACAATACAGTCTGCTCTACCATAATGTGTTTGGGAATATAAATTAGGTGACATGAAACTGGTAAATAGGGAATGGTGTCAGAATAATAAAGTCACTCTGGTTCAATGTGGATTTTTCCTAGGCAAGGGGAGCCAGAAAAGTGGGAACAGAAGTATAACGTTTAGCAGGAAAGGAGAAAGACCACCAAACAGCAGGAGCATGGTGTGCATTATAAGAAAATTGAAAAGGAAGGCTTCAGAGGAGCACTCCCCGCCCCACTGCAGGTGGTAGTTATTTCCCATACTTAAATGGCAACCCCTCACCCTCCACCGCTCATTGCTACACTGCCATCTGCACTGTCCTTAGACCCACCATCTCCATCCTAATTAAAGTGCTGCCAGCATTTCTATTCAAATAATTAATTCTGTGCATTTATAATACCCACTAACTATACACTAAGTTAATTAATTCTGTGCATTTATAATACCCACTAACTATACACTAAGTTACCGCACTGAGCAGTTCCAGCTCTTTTAAATTGCTGATTTTTAGTTTGTGTTGCTTAGAACACAAAATTGCACCGGTATTAGAGTTTGTGAGGCTTTTCAGGAACACATAAACAGCATTACAGCAGAAGCACCTATACTTTTTTTAAATCTGTTTACTTCTATAACGGTTGGAAATACTATATACTAGGAATCAATGTTGAAGATGGGGCGATACAGAAATGAAGGCGATACAAAGTGAAGAGAATCACATCCCCTTCATTCTTGAACTTTATTTCCATTTAAACATGCTCTGGGGTCGCCTGTGTGGCTCAGCTGGTTGAGTGTCCGACTTCGGCTCAGGTCATGATCTCACGGCTTGTGAGTCTGAGCCCTGCATCAGGCTCTGTGCTGACAGCTCAGGGTCTGTAGCCTGCTTCGAATTCTGTCTCCCTCTCTCACCGCCCCTCCCCCACTCACGCTCTCTCTGCCTCTCAAAAATAAAGAAACGTAATAAAAAAATAAATAAAATTAAACACACTCTGTGTTTCTGTCCCTACGAGCTGTGGGTAACATCTGAAGACGTTTTAAGAGTATCATCAATTAGTTACCACTGAAGTAAGCAACACTGCTTTTAGTTCAATTTTAAAGGTCATTATTAAGCTGTGTGCTGGATCTTTGGGAATCCACTGGAAGAAAGCTCTTTCTCAAAGACTTAGCCTCAGAAGTTCCACAGTCTTCTGAGACAGATTCAGGGTCTTCAAGAGAACATTATTTAAGCTCTGAGTTTTGTCACTGCATACTCCTAAGACCCTGGACAAGCCTTTTGCTTTGTTTGGACTCCTACTTTCTTATCATTTAAATGAAATACAGAACTAGATCAGGGTTTCCAAGCCTTCTTATAACACATAAACTCCTTCTCACAATAATTTTGGTCATAGTCATTTTTTCCATAATAATAATGAAGAGATTTTAAGTAAAAGTACTTTAAATTGTTGCATTAAAGGAGATCATATTATAAAGATTATTTATAAAAATATTTGAGCACATTCACATTATGGTTAAATTCTAAATATTTCCTTCTTTACGTATGATGCATCTCAAATTTTGTATAGATCACTTGAGAAAAAGCATGACATGTCAACATATTATCATCTTTAGAACAAAGCCTAAGCCACCATTTAATCACCTTTCCCCATTCAAACCAAATGGAATAGCATTCTTCTTCATAAAATCTCAACATTATTAAAGACCTATCATAACTAAAAGATAGGATCTTAGTCTATTTTTAAAAGCTATAAATGTCTTCTGAAATGCTGATAAATCTACTGCCAGATTAGTATTCTTGTAACAATGGTCTGACTACCCAAACTGCTAAACCACCTCCAAGGGCTGCCCAATGCCCATGAGACAAACGTCAAATGCCACAGTTGGTATGCAAGGCACTCTATCAACTACACCCAATCTGTCTGTTCTTCACTTTTATTAGTCACATATACAAACTATTCCACAGAAATGTGTATGATGTATAGTAAACACTGAGGTTTATTTTTTCTGTCTGTATGTCCAGTGTTTCTAGGACCATCTTTTGAAAAGACTTTCCTTTTCTCATTGATTTCCCTGAGCACTTTTGTCAAACATCAGTTAACCATGTGTTAATAAGGCATGGGTCTATTCCTGAGCTCTGTGTTCTGTTCTACTGAGCTACATAAACACAACTTCCTGGATTACTACAGCTTTAGAGTACATCTCAGAGGTGGAACATCTGGCTAGAATTCGCCAATGAGAACTTTCCATCTTCTCTCCACCACCATGATTGTACTTCAGTGAGGAGTGTGGAGGCATGTTAGCTACATCAGTATAACGGAATTAATTTTAGAACATTTGCTGGAAACTCTAGGATACAACTGATCTCTGATGCTTTATATTGGTGCCACTATATATGGTAGCCACGAGTCACATGCAGTTACTTAAGTTAAAGATACAGTTCTTTAGTTATATTAGCTATATTTCAAATGCTCAACAGCTACACATGACTAACGGCTACCATACTGGACAGCACAGACATAGAACATTTCCATCACCACAAAAAGCTCTACTGGGTAACACTGCCATAGATGATGTTATGTGCAGATGTAAGGGCAGGAGCTGCCACCGTCAACATGAACAAGTCAGCATCAGGACACAGCTGAAGGCTTGAGGGAGCCCACTTCAACAGACACAGGCTAATCTCTACCACATTGCTAGGTTTTCTTGTTATGTGATATATAACAAGTACCCCTATTTGAAAGAGGAGTTTCAGTCAGGTCTTTTGTTGCTTGCAATCAGAAACCACGTAATTAATATAAAACAGTTTTCAAAATGTTACCATATACATTATTTTAACTGGTCCTTAAACTCCACAAGGTTTAGAACTTTAATACTGTTCTCTTTCCTATTAAACAGGTACCATAAACATTCAATAAAATAAGCTGATTACCATAACCAAGAAATGCTAATTATAATACTAAATATAGAAATTTCTTTGAACTATAGTAAGTGAATTATCAAATAACACAATTTGAGAATTAAAACACCTTTCACAAAATGCCTAAATCCCCACCTAACTGCTTATTTTCTACTGTCATACAGAACAATAACTGGTAGATTTTTCTATACTCCAGTTACAAAACAATTTTTAAAAACTTAATACAACTATACAATTATGGGAAACAGCACTAAAATATTTTAATTATATCCTATTACAGAACAAGCCTATATGAATACTGGTAGCATAAAAAAGCAAGCTGATTTTTAAAATTCCTGTACAAATACTAGTTGCTATTTCTAAGGGTTTTTTTTTTTTTTTTTGCAGAACATAAACATTTCTGAGGTTTACAAGACAGATTTTGGAAATAACAACCCAAGCCCAAAAATTACCACAAAATAACAAACCAGTTATTAAGAAAATTTCTATAAAAACAAAAAGCATGACAGAAAATATTCTCCACTGAATTACAAGAGGTAAATTCCAGGAGCACCTGGGTGGCTCAGTTTGGTTAAGCATCCGACTTCGGCTCAGGTCATGACCTCACGATTTGTGAGTTCGAGCCCTGCATCGGGCTCTGTGCTGATAGCTGAGAGAGCCTGGAACCTGCTTCAAATTCTGTATTTCCCTCTTTCTATGCCCTTCCCCTGCTCATGCTGTCTCACTCTCTCAAAATTAAACATTAAAAAAAATTTAAAAAAAAAGAGGTAAATTCCAATATGAATTCAAGCTTTGCTTTATTCTAGAAGTCTCAAACTTGTAGCTTATTTATTACCAAATTTCAAAAATCCCTAATACTTAAAAACCAATCTTTAAGTTTATCTTCTGATCTTTCACTGCTAATCAATTAAAGTAAGAACTTATAGGAAATATTCTTTGAGTAAAGAAATATCACGTAACTATGTGCCTACACGCATAATGATATTCTTCACAGAATATCCTTAGGATACACGAGTATCAAAAATTGATTTGATTCACAAATCAACCCACCAAACAAAACCTACATATAAGGTATGTTTACTTTTCCAAAATGTAAGAGGTTCATACTACCATCTTGAATGGTTTATAGGTCAAGTGCTGACTCTAACTATAAATTTAAAAGTAGGGTTATGACCAATTTGTGCTAAGAAGATCCCTTTCTTTCTTCAGACTCTAGATCCCTAGTCTCAAAACTGAGCTACAAAAATAATTTCAAAATAAAAATGAAAACTATAGAGCTGTCTCAATTTTAAGGAACTACGTGTTTGGCCTGGTTTAAAAACACTGCACGCGGGGCGCCTGGGTGGCTCAGTCGGTTAAGCGGCCGACTTCGGCTCAGGTCATGATCTCGCGGTCCATGAGGGCTGTGAGTTCGAGCCCCGCGTCGGGCTGTGCTGACAGCTCAGAGCCTGGAGCCTGTTTCAGATTCTGTGTCTCCCTCTCTCTGACCCTCCCCTGTTCATGCTCTGTGTCTCAAAAATAAATAAATGTTAAAAAAAAAAAAAAAAAAAACACTGCATGCTTGCATTTGCTACCTCTTTATAAGAGAAATATCACTCATGCTACGTATATATCTCACTTCACAAAGGCATACACAGAACATTCTTAAACATGGTAAGTACCCTTTATCTTTTGCATTAAATAAGCTTCTAGCTCTAATAGTAATGTAATAGTTATATGCTAAATGATTACTATGTTGGTGGGAAACATCAAAATCTTGGGATTCTAAGTGTCTTAAATCTATATTGAAATGTATCCAACAAAGAAACTTCTGTAGTAAGATGAACACATCTTTTTAGGAAACACATCATCTTTTTAGGAAAATGGCAGAAATATGGTCAGTTATTCTCAGTGTCTAATACAATGTCTTATACACAGTATAAATATCAGTATAATAAATTAAAAGTGTAAAAATAATGCATTATATTCAATATTTTTACCCTTTTCCTCCTCCCTTCTTTCAAGCCCCTTTCAAAAAATTACAGTGCAACTTGAACACAATGTATTGCCTGGGAAATTACAAGATAGTCAGTAAAACCTAGAGAGCTCTTTCAATAGCTATCCAAGCCTTCAGGATCTGGCTTACTTCCCAGGTCTTAGCTATTTCCACTCTTCACACTATACTACTACAGCTGCATTCAGCTGATTTTAACTCCATAAAATAACTGTGCTATGTTTCATTTCCTAATTTCCATTAAGTTGCCCCTCTGAACCAGAACACCTTTCTTCTAGCCCTTTCCCTCCCCAACCCTGTCCTTTAAAGGCCTAAGACAATGTGTCACCTCCAGAGGAAGTTTTCTCTGACCACTCTTCCAATCCTCTGTACCCTCCCTCGCCCTTTTCTCTCATTAGCCAAAAATATGGCTAATGTAGCAAAGAACTTCCGGAAGAGAAAGAACAACTCATCTGATTTTAACTACAAAAACACTCAATCCCTGACACAAAGACACATAAAAAGGATATACAGGTATTC